>NW_024412402.1:18509535-18612322 GCF_014898765.1 Herpailurus yagouaroundi | reverse complement strand
ATACACCTATATATACATATATACACATATATATGAATATTATTCAGTCATAAAAAAATAAATCTTGACATTTATGACAACACAGATGGACCTTTCATTATGTTAAGTGAAATAGGTCAGAAAGGAAAGACAATGTATGATTACACCTTTATGTGGAATTTGACAAAACAAAAAACGTCACAGAAAAAGAGATCAAATTTATGGTTACTAAAGGCCAAATGTAAATGTTGGAGGATTGGAGAAAGGTGGTCAAGAGGTACAGACTTCCAGCTATCAGATAAATAAGTACTGGGGATGTCATGTACAATACGTCAACTATAGTTGGAGTAGATCCTAAGAGTTCCTAAAAGAACTGAAGTTTGCCTACAGCTTGTCTAACCGATTTTGGGAGAACCACACCTCACCTGCAGGTTTGTGAAAGTCAACAAGAAAACAAAAGCCTGTGGAAAGCCACTTACTTTTAAAGTTGTTTAGCATTATCGCAGTCAGTTTTGATTAATACGTCCTTGAAAAAAAATAAAAGCAATTTACCAATATTGAAAATAGAAGAAATAAGAAATCTACATATTCCTATGTATACTAAAGAACAGTATTATTTAAATACAAATTAATCAGTTAAAAACAAACTTCCTTGGGTCTTGATAATTTCTCCAGAAAGGTGTCCTAAATTAAAGAGAAAGGATTGTCAGTACAGCAAAAATTCTTCCACAGAATAAAAACAAAGTGAACATTTTATAACTCATTTTTAAAAATCATCATTGGGGCGCCTGGGTGGCTCAGTCAGTTGAGTGTCCGACTTCAGCTCAGGTTATGATCTCATGGTCTGTGAGTTTGAGCCCCGCATCTGGCTCTGTGCTGACAGCTCAGAGCCTGGAGCCTGTTTCAGATTCTGTGTCTCCTTCTCTCTCTGCCCCTCCCTCCACCACTCATGTTCTGTCTCTCTCTGTCAAAAATAAATAAACATTAAAAAGAATTTTAAAAAAATCATTGTCTGGATTACAAATCCTGGCAAGGAGATTATAAAAGAAATTAAGGCTATTCTCTCCTATGAACATAGGGGCAAAAATTGGTAATGGAATGTTATCATACAGAATCCAGTGGTATATGAAAAGTATACTATATCATGGACTAAGTGGAATTTATTTCAGGTATGTTGGTAGAACTTCATAAATCAATCATCATAATTCAGCATAGGGGAGAAACTAGGAAAATTGTACAATTATTTCAATAGAGGAAGAAAAAGCATTTGTAAAATGCAAACCCATTAATGATAATGGAAAAAAAATACCAAATTAAGAGAAATGAAGCTTCCTTATGCTAATAAATGGTATATTTAAAAATAACTAGAAGAAAATATTTTTATTTGTGAAATATTGAAAGTTTTCCCTCCAAATTTGGGAGGAAAACAAATATGCATAATACTGTCAATTCTATTCAGCACAGAAATAATGGTTCTTTGGGGTGCCTGAGTGGCTCGGTCGGTTGAGCGTCTGACTTCGGCTCAGGTCATGATCTCGCAGTGTGTGAGTTCAAGCCCCGTGTCAGGATCTGTGCTAAAAGCTCAAAGCCTGGACCCTGCGTCATATTCTGTGTCTCCCTCTCTCTCTGCCCCTCCCTCACTCATGCTCTGTGTCTCTCTGTCTCTAAAAAATGAATAAGGGGCGCCTGGGTGGCGCAGTCGGTTAAGCGTCCGACTTCAGCCAGGTCACGATCTTGCGGTCCGTGAGTTCGAGCCCCGCGTCGGGCTCTGGGCTGATGGCTCGGAGCCTGGAGCCTGTTTCCGATTCTGTGTCTCCCTCTCTCTCTGCCCCTCCCCCGTTCATGCTCTGTCTCTCTCTGTCCCAAAAATAAATAAATGTTGAAAAAAAAAATTAAAATAAATAAATAAATAAATAAATAATAAAAAATGAATAAATATTAAAAACAAAAATTAAGAAAAAAAGAAATAAGGTGCCTAAAAGTGCAATAAGTAAGGGGGGGAAAGAGCATAAAAATTAGAAAGAAGAAATAAAATTGTAATAATTCAGATATGGCATGACTCTGTTCAATGAGATAGATAAGTGATTGGATAATCTATCAGAATTAGTAGTGAATTTAGCAAGTTACTTAGATAAAATTAACCAAAAACCTATTTTTGTATGCAAATATAAGTGAAAATTTAAAATAAACTATACCATTTATAATAGCAGAAATTCAAATATAATAAAAGATGTGTAATAGTCTATAATAGAAGCTATAAAACATAACTGAGAGACATTTTAAAAGACCTAAAGAAATAGATAAATAAGCTATGTTCAAAATTGAAAGACTCAAAATTATAAAAACATTAATTCTATCCAAATTGATCTATAGAATATATAGAATTTCAATAAAAACTCCAGCAGAATAACTTGTAGAAATAAACAAGTTGCCTTTAAAATTTACATAGAAATACAATAGAAATTTTTCATAAAATGTGTTAGGTCAATTGGATAGTCATATGAAAAAAAATAAATCTTTATCCCTACCTCACACCATATATAAAAATTAATTCTAGATGGAGCATGGCTATAAAAGTAAAAGAACAATCAAGCTCTTAGAAGAAAACATAAAAGGATATTTTCATGACATTGTAGTAAACAACATTTTCTTTAATGCATACAACCACTAATCTTAAATAATATAATTGATGTATCGTACTACATTAAAACTAAGAAATTTTATTTATCAAAAGTCACTGTTAAGAGTGTAGAATATGCCACAGAGTAGGAAAAGATATGTGTAGTATTCAGTTAAAAAATTGCATCTATAATATTTAAAAACTCCTACTTACTATGAAAATACAGACTACTAAAAAGAAAAATATGAGCCAGTCTTGAATAGGCATTTTCCAAAAGAGGATATCCAACGGCCAACAGAAATATAAAACTAAACTGAACTTCTTTAGCCCAAGAAATGTCAATTTAAACCACAATGTGACTGGACGCTTCCCAGAAGGACTAAATTACACCATGTACATAATTCCAAATCCAAAGGTGTGGAACAACTGGGACATTGTTCATGGAAGTGTGAATTGGTACAAGCGCCTTGAAACAGTCTTAACAATATTTATTTAAAGCTGAGTATATGAACACCCACCAACCAGCAATCCCATTTGACTACAAAGAAACATATACATATGTATACCAAAAGATACACATATAAGGAAGTTCCTAACACACTATGTAATGGACAAATATTGAAATTAACCCAAATGTCTACTGATGGTTGAATGGATGAAAGCAATAGAATATTCTACACCCATGAAAATGAGCTACATTTAGATGTAACAACATGATGAATCTCACAAACATAACTTTGAGCAAGAGAAGTCAGACATAAAAAAAATTTATATACTGTATAGCTCCATTGTATAAAGTCCATAAAAGGCAAAGCTAATCTAGGTTTTGAAATGGAAGATAGTGATTAACTTTGGGGGGTTATTTTAGAGGAAGGATCATGAGGGAAGCCTCTAGGGTGCTGTAATGTCCTATTTCTTGGCTAGGTGCTGGTTACGTGGGTGGATTTACTTACAAAAATGTCTTCAATCTGGGCACTTCTGATTTCTGCATTTTTATGTGAGTATATTATGTAGCAATAAAAATGTGTTTAACTTTGAAATAAAAGTACTTTCTGACAAGCCAAACTGAGCATTATACTAACAGACCACAGACAGAGGCATTTCTGAGGGCTTTTATATGGAAGAAGTAAGTTGATTCCAGATAGACCTGAAATGCAAGAGGTAGTAGTTAGCAAAGGAACTAGTAAATAGGTGGTTAAAGCAAAGAAGTAATGGTATAAAAAGATTCTATTAATATTTTTAAATATGTTGGATAACTTTACCTTTCAGTTATGAGATGGAGAAGGTCTTAAACATTTAAAAAAATGTCAGTTTGCGCTGAGTGCGGTATGGAGCCTGCTTAAGATTCTCTGTCTCCCTCTCTCTCTGCCCCTCCCTCCCTCTCTCTGTCTCCCTCTCTCTCTGCCCCTCCCTCCCTCTCTCTGTCTCCCTCTCTCTCTGCCCCTCCTTCCCTCTCTCTGTCTCTTTCTCTCTCTCAAAAATGTATAAATAAACTTAAAAAAAATGGAGAAGGTCTGAGTATCTAATGCACAATATGATGATAACATTGTTATGTATATTGAAATTTCCTAAGAAACTAGAACTTAGATGTTCCCACCCACCCCATCCCACTCCCCAATAAGTAAATATGTGAGGTGATGGATGTATTAATTAACTGGATGGGGGAGATCTTTTCACAAATAAAATAAATAAAAAAAATTATATCAGCAAGAGAATAGATTCCTGGAAAAAATATAAGTTAAAAGGAGAGTAAATACATATACATTTAAATATATATATAATATATAAATATATAATGATATAACATAAATATATAGATACATACAGTAAATATGTGTATGGTAATTTCAATTATTATGTGTGATATAATTTATTGAGTAACCACTAAAAGAGTAGCAATAGTTTATATTACTTCCAAACTAGTAGATGGGGTAAAAAAAAATCTTGAAATCAAAAAGAAAAAAATATGTATTTATATTTATACACCACACACACACACACACACACACACACACACACACGCACACACACACACCACAGTATTAGTTATCTATTAGTGTAACAAATTTCTCCCAACACTAAGGTTGGGACTGTTTAAAAAAACAGTCATTTATTATCTTGCAGTTTTTATGAGTCAAGAACTCAAGAGTGGCTTAGTGGAGCAGTTCTGGCTATCTTTTGTGAGTCTGCAGTCAAGATGTTTTTCAGGGTTATAATAATCCCCTGAAGATCTGACGGGGATTGGGAGATAGGCTTCCAACATCACTAATGTGGCTGTTGGCAGATAGCCTTAGCTCCTTGCTGGCTATTGGATAAGGGCCTTAGTTCCTTACCACATGAAGCAAATATTAAGGAAACTCCAGGGGACAATTGATGCATCATCCATTGTTGTGGGAGATTTTATTGTTCTTCTTAGTAATTGATAGATAAAAAACCAGTAAGTGTAAAAAATTCTGAGCAATAAAAGCGTCAATCTGCTCTAATGGACATTTATAAAGTATCAGCCGATAATTGGAGAACATATTTCCTTTTTCAGCATACATGAAACATTTACAAATATTGACTGCATCGTGAGCCATAAGTCAAACCTCAACAAGTATTCAAAAGCTAGGAAATCATATAACACAATGAAAATAGAAGTTAATAACAAAAAGATAGGAAGAGATATTCACTTGGAAATTTAAAACACTTACTAAATAACTCAAGCATCAAGATGTGGTCACAACGACAGTAAGATAGTATTTAATGAAACACTATAACCAAAATGCTTGTAAATTTATAGACTCAAAACATACAACCTTAAATTATTATTTCAGATGAGAAGAAATAATTTTTAAGATGAGTCAAACATTCAAATTAAGAAATCAGGAAAAGAATAGCATAATAAAAATGGGCACCTGGGTGGCTCAGTCAGTTAAGTGTCTGACTCTTGATTTTGGCTCAGACCATGACCTCACAGTTCATGGGACCAAGCCCCACATCAGGCTCTGCACCGATGGCGTGGAGCCTGCTTGGGATTCTCTCTCCCCTCTCTCTCTCTGCTTATTAGCTTCTGACCCTTACCCTATCTTGCTTTCCTCACCTCTCTTCCTGAGAGCCTTCCTTCAATAAATCACATTCATAGAAATTGCCCTCTCAAGCTCTACTTAAGGAAGGTAACCAAAGACACGGCCTTAATTTTTTCCAGTTAAAAATTATATTAGATAACCATGTTATGGTCATTACTACTGGATTAATCATTGTTTTGAGACCTTTGCAATGGAAAGACCTATGAAATACTTTTTCATGAAAAAATTATGACATTTCCAATTCAATTTTAGGATTATAGGGATTTACCTAACTTCTTTAATTTTATACCTGCAGTTTTCTCTCTCCCACTGAAAATCCTGGCTCCTAACACATCAACATATCCATTTTCTAAATTAAAAGTTCTAAACATTGTTGACATTAGAACATAAACTGATAACGAAACAATACAATCTTTTGAATATTGAAATTTGTATTGTTTTAGTTCAATATTCTTTATGCAGAGTATAATTATTGCTTTAACTGAATTGCAAACCTATTATATAATAGCCCTTAATTATTAACTTCAACTAAGAGTTTATATTCTAAATAGTTTCTCTTTTTAAAGAATAATATTATGCGCCATTATTTCGTTCATATGAAACATGTCTTGTCATTTGATATTCTATCTACAGTTATGGCCACAAGAGGTAAAAAAGGATATGTTCTCCAGTTGACAATTAAGTTCTTTTCTTAGTGTTTGCTACTTATAATTGCCTCTTGATCACCTTGTACCTTTCATATTGCATGATAGTTTTATTTATTTGTTTGTTTATATTGAGATATAAGGGACATATAACATTGTATTCGTTTTATGTATACAACATAATGATTTGGTAGATGGAATTACAAAACCGTCATATCTCCCTTTATTGACTATAAAACAATTGGATTCAGATCAAAATCCCAACAGCTATTTTTTTTCTTTTTAATTAAAAGTGCATCTAAATGTTTTGGTAGAATCAGACAATTCTGAGTTAATAAAATAATTTAGGGGAACTTTTCCTATCAGATATTAAGACTTTAAAACTATGGTAAAGCTATACAGTAATAGATCAATCAACAAATGGAACAAAATCAGAGTCTAAAAAGTGACCTCCACGTAAGTGGAAAATTAGACTCTCATCTTGGTCCAGAGCTGACATTGCCAATTAGTGAAAAAAAAGATAGACTTTCAAATCAATTATTTTAAAGCAATTAGTTTTTCATGTGAAGGAAATGAAAATTGATTTCTATCAAGTCTCATCATATGCAAAATTTTATTAGAGTTGGATTCTATTTCAAACACCTTTAAAAGATAATATAGTCTATAAAGAAAATGAGTAGACAAGCCAGCAATGGGGCACTGATATTTGCAAATGTTTGCAGCGTTTGGCATAGAATCAGTGTAGAGAATATATAAAGAATGACGATAAATCAATAAGAAAAAGATAAGCAAATTAAAAGTTGGCAGAAGACTTAAGTTATTATTTCACAGAAAAGAAAAATTGCCACAAACATAAGAAAATATGCTGAACATTATTAATGAGACACATGCAAACTAAAGCCATAACACCATGGCATTTTACATTCATCAAAAATTAGAAAGTCTGACAATTTTAAGTGCTGAAGAGAATAGGATATGATACTAATAATAATGTACTGCGCAGGGTAACATTTATCATTGATCATTCTGGAAAAAAATTTAGCTTTGCCTAGGCTCCAAGAATTCGAATGTGAGGCATATTCCGGTGTGTATGGGCCATAAGAATGACAGAAATTTTTAAGGAAATGTATAAATGACTTATAGTACATCTATATAATGGAGTACTATGCAAGCAATCAATACAAATGAATTCCATTTATATGATGAATCTCAGGAACATAAAACAAGATTAAAAGGAAAAAAAGATACAGAAGAATATATTCAATACAATTCCACATATAAAGTTCAGAAAAATGTACATGTGGTTAACAATAAAAAAAAATTGAAGAGATATAAAACAGATTCCAGGATTATAATGTAATTATTTGAGGGGGAGAGGTGTGGGAAATGATGCAAATGGTTAGGAAGTACATTCAGGCCTTCAAAGTACTGCTAATTTAATTTTTCTATGTGAGTCATTGCTTTGTTGTTTTTTAAGCCTGCACGAATATTAAAGCATTTTTGTATGAATTAAATATTTCAGAAAGCTTTGTTTAAAATTAGGCTATAAAAAGTGCAATATGATTACAAAAAGATAAAAGACAAGGAAGGAAATTATAGAGATTATAACATTTTCAAAAACAACAAATTGATTATCTTAAATAAATATTTATTAAGTAATTACTATGTGCCAGAAGAAAAAAAAACACTTATTTTTTAAATTAATTAATTTATTTTGAGAAAAACAGAGAGAGTGCCATTGGGGGAGAGGCACAGAGAGAGAGAGAGAAAGAGAAAGAGAGAGAGAGAGAGAGAGAGAGAGAATCCCAAACAAGTTCCATGCTATCAGCACTAAGCCCCATGCTAAACTCAATCTCACAAACCGTGAGATCATGACCTGAGCTGAAATCAAGAGTGGGATGCCCAAGGGCATCAGGGTGGCTCAGTCAGCTGAGCGTCCCACTCTTGATTTCAGCTTGGGTCACGATCTCGGGGTTGGTGGGATCCAGTCCCACATTAGGCTCTAGGCTGGTAGCACAGAACCTACTTGGAGTTCTCTCCTTCTCTCTCTGCCCCTCCTCTGCTTGCATTCTCTCTCTCAAAATAAATAAATAAACTTAAAAAAAAAACAAACAAACAAAGGGTGGGACACTTGAGCAACCGAGCCATCCAAACTCCCCAAAGAAAGACTTATGATTAGGTAATGAGTATGCTTTTAGCATATTGAATAGATGCGAGGCTCAGAGAGGTGATTTTCCACAGGTTGCCAAATTGCTAAATGGTAAACCAATATTTTAAACTGGTTCTTTTGATTTCAGGTTTTATTCTGTTTCTTTGATTTTGGCCTTCTTTCTAGGAAAATGGAAGCCAAAGCTTGGAAGTTTTTGAGTCTTTAATATCAATCAATATCCTCCATTATGAGGGTGTCTCATATCAAGACTGGACTTTAAAAAATGCTTATTAGGTTATTTATGGGCATTATGAATTTTTGTTTTACTTTGTAAATTAACATCCTACAGTGCTCACTTTAAAAAATAGATTATTTTCTAAGAATAATATAAAAACACAAACACTGTAATTTAAATGTTTGATTGATTTGACTACAACTTTTTTTTTTTTTTAGTTTCTGTGTGAAAATAAAGATCACCATAAACAAATTTGAAAACCAAGTGGAAATTTGGAAAACAAAACTGTTTATACCAGACAAAAATTTATATCTTCAATATCTTCAGTGATCTATGGGAATTGGGGGGGGGGGGGGAGGGGGAAACCAAAATAACAAACAACAAAAAATAAAACTCCCCCCAAAAAAGAAAAGAAGGAGAAAAAGATACAGAAGTAACATTTCAAATAATAAATGCTAAAGATCCAAAAATACTGACTAATCAAAGGAACATAAAGAGGAACTTTAATTTATAATAATTATTATTATTACTATTATTGCTACTATTTTATTATTTACCCTTCAGTTGGCAAAAGATTGACAAGATAAAATGTTGTTAGACCTTGGCCCTACTTCTATTTTTATGCTCTACTGATACTAAAGTAACTTGGTTTCACTTTTCAAAAGTGCACTTGGCAATGTTTCAAAAGACAAAATGTGCACATCTTTTGATAAGCAATTACATTTCTAGAAATGTTTTCTAAGGGGAAAAAAAAGCTTTTCAAAGACATATGTATTTGACGGTTTATCACAGTATTCTTTACAATAACTAAAATTTGAAATAATACTTATCAGGGGCGCCTGGGTGGCGCAGTCGGTTAAACGTCCGACTTCAGCCAGGTCACGATCTCGCGGTTCGTGAGTTCGAGCCCCGCATCGGGCTCTGGGCTGATGGCTCAGAGCCAGGAGCCTGTTTCCGATTCTGTGTCTCCCTCCCTCTCTGCCCCTCCCCCATTCATGCTCTGTCTCTCTCTGTTCCAAAAATAAATAAACGTTGAAAAAAAAAAAAAAGAAATAATACTTATCATTACTGGTTTAATAAATTATGGGATGGTATAAATGGAATACTATGGAAACATTTAAATGATCATGTCAGTCAATATTGTTGACACAGAAAATATCTGATAGTTGGTTAAAAATGGATCATAGAACTTACACAGAATTCTCTGGATGATGGAATTTTATAGGATTTTCATTTTCTTCTCTACAAAGTTCTCTATTTGACAGTGAGCATATCTCTATAAATAAGCAAAAAAATAAAAGACAGAGAGAGAAAATAAATCCTCTAATATACATTCATAGTATTAGCAAATGGGTTTTCAATAATATAACTGCTACCACTTACTGGATATCCATTTCACGTCAAATGTGAATTTCCAAAAACTCTCAAATATATGGCTCAGAAAAGTTAAGTGACATGTTAAGTAGCAAAGGAGTGGCTCAGTCATTATTTTGAATTCAAGTACCTCAGGCTTTCCTCAGTCCACGCTATTGTGTAAAGAAGCATCCCTTAACCTTGAATCAGTGAGCCATGGGCAGGTTTTGGAGGGACTGTGAAGCTACTGAAATCATAAGCAAAATTCTATTTGTATGTGAATTTTTCTGGGATAGAGTCCATTTATCATAAAGTTACCTTATCAGGTCTCAAAAGATTAAGGACCCCTCCTTTTGAGGGAGCATGGATTCATGTAAGATCATTAATGGCGTTGATATTTCCCAACCAAAGAAAGCAATATGGTTTCCCTATTTCTCTGCCGTATTCTCTTGCTGACCCCAGCCCCTTGTCTCTGTGAGCTTCGGAAGTTTTCTCTCTTTTTAAGAGTGGCGTTTAGGGGCGCCTGGGTGGCGCAGTCGGTTAAGCGTCCGACTTCATCCAGGTCACGATCTCGCGGTCCGTGAGTTCGAGCCCCGCGTCAGGCTCTGGGCTGGTGGCTCAGAGCCTGGAGCCTGTTTCCGATTCTGTGTCTCCCTCTCTCTCTGCCCCTCCCCCGTTCATGCTCTGTCTCTCTCTGTTCCCCCCCCCCCCAAAAAAGAGTGGCATTTACATATTTATTTAAATGAAGATTGTATGTATTGAAGCTGGGCTACATGAGGATTTGCTGTACATATTCGTGGTGAGAGCTTTCTTTGAGAATAAGTGGGCAGATGCTCTGTGAGGCTGTTCCCGTGACTGTGCTGGCCAGCAACATCAGGTGTAGCTGGCTGGGCTACCTTGGAGCAACTCACTGCAGTCCAGTGTGTGTCTGTGTGACCAGGGCTTTCACCTTAGTGGGAGCATCAAATAGGGTCAAAACCTCTCCCTAGTTACCTTTTTACCTTCGTCCTGACACCAACCATCTGGCCACCCACCGGAGTACTATGATTGAATCCTAGCTCTAACGGCCAGGAGTTAGTGCAGCTCCCACAGGTTGAAGGTCACATTCCCAGCAAGACTGTCCCCATTTCAGATGCCAGCCACACTTTGAGGGGTCCCAGGCCACCTACACTTCTAAACAACTGGTTACAAATTCAGGGGTTCCCCACGGCCCCTTCGGGTTTGAGAATTTGCTAGAGTGACTTCCAGAGCTCGGGGAAGTGTTACACTGATAATTACATTTGTATTATAAAGGAAGGAAATCACAAACAGCCTCATGAAGCGACCCAAAGGGCAAGGCCTACGGGGGTCCTCAAATGCAAAGCTTCTATGCCTTCTTCTTGTGGAATCAGGGTGTGCTCACTCCCCCAACATCACATCAATGTGTTCACCAACGAGGAAGCTCCATTCAGTGTCCAGAATTTTTACTGGAATCTCATTATATAAGTTGGATTGGCTAAATCAGCAACCATGTGATTTAACTCCATCTCCTTGCCTTCTCTCTTCGGGGGTTTGCCTGGCTCAAAGACCCAACGGTCTAATCACATGGTTGGTCTTTCTGGTGATCAGCCTCCATCCGTATCTGGAGGCCCACCATGAGTCACCACATTAGCTAAACTCGGGTTTGATTCATGTTACTGATGAATAACAAAGGTACTTCTAACACTCAGGAACTTCCCAGGGTTTTGCAACCACGATGTCGATGTCTGGAAACTGGGACAAAGACCAGCTCTTCATTCGGTAATACCTTACTCTCTCAACATCGGTTTCCCACCTCCTATTTTGCCTTCTTTCTTTAATTTGTACTCCCACCTTTCCTTAGTCCTTGCTTTGGTTTTTTTTTTTTTTTTTAATATTTTTTAATGTTTATTTATTTTTGAGAGACAGAGAGAACAGAGAGTGAGTTGGGGAGGGGCAGAGAGAGAGAGGGAAACACAGAATCCGAAGCAGGCTCCAAGCTCTGAGCTGTCAGCACAGAGCCCGACGTGGGGCTCAAACTCACAAACCGGGAGATTGTGACCTGAGCCGAAGTCAGATACTTAACCGACTGAGCCACCCAGGTTCCCCACCTTAGTCCTTGTTTTAACTGTTCCTCCCACTCTGTCCTATCACTTGAATTTTAAACTGAAAATGTTACCTACCCTTTGTCTCATGAACTTGTAAGAGGACACAGTTATAGGCACTACACAAACATCAACAATTGAGATTATCTATAAGAGAAGGTTATATGAATGAACCCTCTGGTAACTAAAGGCAGGAATAATGAAAACCAGAAGTCACACACATGATGCAAGAGAAAAAAACAACACGCTACTTATTAAAATTTTTCTTTATGATTGAAAATGTTTCTACACTCTTAGGGCACTTATATGTTACCTGAGGGTCTTGTTAATATGCATATTTTATTTAGTACTTCTGAGTATTCACAGGACCACCTACATAAGGTGTGAAATCCAGGGCAAAATGGAAATTCAGGGTCCCTTGCTGAAAAATGAGGAATTTCAAGATGGTGACAACACTACATTAAACCAAGCACACAATCCTTCTGAACACAAGTCATGTGTCACTTATCTCGGGCTGTGCATTTTTAACAAGCACCCAGGTGAGACTAATGCTGAGGATCCAGGGACCATAATTTGCGTACAAACAGAGGGGATTAAGAACAGTTCCCCCCAGAATGTGCCACTTTGGCATGCAGATTATTTTGAGCTGAAGGCAACTGAGACCCTATGGTCTCCAGAGAAACTTTTGCCCCTCCCTGAACTACATAGAAAAAAAATCTAAAATGGGGAGTCTTTCCTAGAATAAGGGTTATTAACAGAGATAAATTTGAACTGAGTGAGCCACCTGCATGGCAGGGCAGACATCTAATTTCCAAATTTCTGTTCCTATTGCCCTGTGAAGTGCATTCCTTTTCTTTGAGGTCCCAGATCCCTACCAAATTCTCCTTAGCTCAGGATGACAGTCATTTTGCCTGACTGTCTTTGGAATTTCCATGTCTATGTGGATTCCCTGTACCTACACTTTTAAGTTTGATTTTCTCCTGTTAATCTGTCTCTTGTCAATTTGCTTCTTAGTCCAGTTCAAAGGACCCTTGAAGGAAACCAGGAAATCTTTCTCCCTGAAAGAAAAACATCTAAATCTTCTAAATTGCCTGTCTTACGTACTGGATTTATAATTCTGTGGGTTTATTGACTTTTGATTTTCCTTAAAATAAGATATTTAGCTGGTAAATTAACCAAGAAATTGGAACGCTAGGATCATCTCAGAGACAAATGTTTGTGTTTGTTTTTGCTGTAGGCTATTCAATAAATATTTGATAAATTCATCAATAATATGGTATAAGGACATATAAGAGATTTGTTCTTTTTTGCTCTTGAAGGGTAGCAGAATATGCCACCCCAAAATATGCCTCTTTGGCATAAGAATTATTTTGAGCTGATTACTTTTGTGAGACTCCAGGCACAGGAGAAGCTCTGAGAACAGAATGGAAGATACCCTTTTGTAAGGAAAATTTACATTAAGAAGGAAGATTTACCAGGAAGAGAGTTACTGCCAAAGATAACTTTTTTCCTAAGACACTCATCTATGTAATAAAGCAGTTTTGTTTATCAAACCTGTCTTCGTTTCACTGTCCAGTAAATTACCTCCCCCATACCTTTATGTGACTCTGGTATATACGTCATTAAAATTGTTTTGTTCTTGTTTGCTAATTAATCTGCCTTTCGTTATCGGGATGGTCCTAAACAAAATCCTAGAAAGGTAGAGGGAAAGTTGTTTCCTCCCCTATACCCTCTGTCCCTCCTTCCGTTCCTTCGTTTCTTCCTTCCCATCACTTCTTTTCTTTCCCCAATTCTGGACTTCAGATGACCTGCCTGAGCATTTTCTTCTTCCCCTACCCTCTGTTCCGCTCACATTAGTCTCTCCGGGAAGTTCATGCTACTGGCTCCCTTCTTGTGCGTGACTGTGGCACCTCAGCGGGTCATTCTGGTGACAGAAGTAGGTGAGTGACCTGTCTAAACTCTAGCAAGCAGAGGGTTTCATTTCAAGTATCCTTAATTTTTGCAACCATTTTGTTATGGAAGTATTTCTAAACTGTATCATACAGAGACATTGCCTTTCAAACAGAAGATAAGATCCTAGCGTAAGATATGGCAGAACCCTTATAGGTATTGTGGTAGGTGAGGCTACTTGCTCCTACTTAGAGCGATCCAGCCCTCAGAAACACTGACTTCTTGTTTTCATGTTTTGTTTCCTAGTATTAAAAATTCTCCCCAAGTGGTCACCTCTAGCATCCCAGTCTGGTCAGATTGTTTGCCTAAAAGAGTATTTTCACTGTCACACTTTGCATTTTTTAAGTGTGGTTTTGAAAGACCATACAGCCACGCTTATTATGATAATTTGGTGGCAAATTCTGTGGCAAATCAGTTATTTATGTAGACTGACTGTGGATGGGAGGAATTCACCATGAAGAAAGAACTGAACTGTAAGCTTTGGTACACGGACTCTATAACATCAACTCTGGATAATCAGAAACCTTTTACTCCCGTATTCTTGGTGAAACGATCAGTGATTCAACTTGTTGTGGTGTTTTCACAAGTTAGCCAGTAAAGTCCCCAATTTCAATTTGCATTTGGATTCCAACTGATCACTAGGTCTCTGTGGATAGTAATTAGTCTGCCATTTCCAAGTTTTTGAGGGTTTTTTTTTTTTTTTGAACTGTGAAACAGCTTTAGTCCCTGCCATTAAAATGTTTCTAAGTTCATGTGTAATAAACCACTTTGCTATTCAACTGTTCAGAGGTCAGTCACTGTAGGGGCCAAGGTGACACATTTTGGTGTAGCCTGCCCTTGACCTCTACATCATCCAGCATGTAGCTAATTTGATGCCTTTTCATTGTCACTGTATCCTTCCTATCTCACACACACACACACACACACACACACACACACAGAAATAGACACGCACATATATACATATCACATTATGGAGAAATTGGAAAAGGGAAATGAATGAAGAATTCCTAAGGTGAGCAATTGGCAGGAGAAAAATGACATGCCAACAGTAGTGAAATAAAAACACAGCACAGAGTCCTGTTCCTTCTGAGCTTCTGTTTCCATCGGGGTTACTGAAGCATTTTCAACTAGAATACAAACATTTCAGAGAACAGAAAAGCTCTCCAGATTTATTTAGGCAAAACAAGCAAAACATAACCCGTAACACAACAAAGCGCCTTTTGGAGGCCAAGGCAGGAGCAGGAGCTGAGGGAGGGGATGAGGAGGAGGGAGTTTGGTGTAGACGCCATTCTCTGTCCAAGACGCAAAAGCCAGAACCACGGGTGGAAAAAGATATCTCAGTCCAAATACGTCGTCGGTGTTAAAGAGACTAAACATCCCTAACATTACCCGAGCTGAAAAGGAAACTTGGTACAGCTCCACTCACACGGGATGCATTTCCCTGGCACCATTTCTCTGTATAATTCTTAGAGTTTGTGGTCAGAGACTCTGTTCTCCAAATCCCTCTGCTTTCTTTCTTCTTGACCTCAGACACCTCCGGGCATGTGCATTGCAGGAAGAGAGAAATGGCTTGGGCAGAGGCCTACGACGGTACACAATTCCGTCATGTGTTCATCTTAAATCAACTGAACGCAGCAGAAGAAATGTCTTCCCCAAACACTAGGAAACGACCCTCTTTATTTTTTCCTCATCCATGTAGCTTTGGGGCCACCAGATGGCGATGTTGCAGACCAGCGCTCAGAGCCTCTGGATGCAGGGGAAGCCTGAGAAATGACAGGAAATGTTCAAGCAAACCCAGTGTGTTGGGGGGGGGGGGGGGGTGTCCCTAAGGGAAAAACAAACAAACCAAACGTAGTGCAAAGAACAACAGCAACTTAAAGGTGATAACTTTCCTCCTAAAACTCATTCAGAAACAGCAGGAAGCTACTAAGCAGCTTCTATGGGATTCGATCAGTTTCCACCTTACCAGCCAGGTCACTGGTGAAAGGAAACACGTTTTCAGAGAGCCAAAGTGTACTTGATGACTCCAGAGCAAGAGGCAAAATTCAGTGAAACCAGTGGCATCAGTCAAAACAGGCTCTCAAAAAGCTCACATCACCCCTTTCCTCTGTTTTATTCTGTCCTTTGATCTGACTTGGTCCTCCCAGCTACCTCTCATTGCAACCGGTCACCCAGTCTGGCAACACGGGAACATGCTCACATTTTAGAATGGAAGTATTGCAAAATTACCAATAACCACCCTGGTCAACCAAAGAGAGCTGCCATTGATTTCCTGTGTTGTAAATTGATCCAGATAATTTCTGTAGTTTAAGGGGCTCATTAACTCACTAATTTGAAATAATCTGAACATAAGCTGAGCTAAAGTTTTCTCTTGCCCTGTGTCCAGACTCATTTAACTCAATTTCTTGGAGCACACTGCTAAGAAGGCCAAAGCTCAATGTTCAATACCCACTTGATTTTACTGTTCCATTGACAAACTCCTGGCTCCCACGCTGGCTAGGATTAGGGTCAGAATAAAATTAAGGAGTGGGAACAGAATAAGAGTGTGAAAGGAGAAATACAAATACACTCTAATTGTTGGGGGAGGAGGAAAGACCTCAAATCCAATCTCTGGTTCGGGTGCAAAGCCACATAGAGTTAGCACAATTCACACTGTCTCTCCCATTGAATGCAGGTGTTCACGGTTCATTGACTATCTCTCTGAGGTCTCTAAATAGTAAATAGTAGCAGAAGGGTTAGGGAAGAAGACTAAAACTCAAAGTAGCACCAAATTGTCAGGGAGTTCCACGTTTTTCTTCCTCTTTCCCCCAGGGTGAAAGCACACTAGCATAAAACCTGGAGATGGGCGCTGACCTGTGCATAGAGGGCACTTTGGAAGAAGCCTGAAAAATAAATAAAACTGTCCCTGTTTACAGATGACATGATTTGCTATGCAGAAAATCTCAAGAAACCTACAAAATGTTCCCAGAAATAATACCTGGGTTTAGCAAAGTCCTGGGATGTAATAAGGCAACCCACAAGAATCAGTTGTGTTTATATACAGTGACAATGAAGAGTTGAAAACAGAAATTAAAAAAAAAAAACCAAACACTGCTTACGATGGCTTTAAAAAACGTCAAACACTTAGATATAAATCCCACAAAACCTGTACCGCCTCTCTGTGCTCACACTGTAAAATGCGCATGGAAGAAATCAAAGAAGACCTTAAGTAAATGGAAAGACACACAGTGCTCCTGTATTAGAAGACAATACAGTAAAGACAGCAATTTTCAAGCTGATTTATAGGCAACTCAATTCCAACAGTGAAAAACAAGCAACCCAACTAAAAATGGGCAAAAAATTTGAACACTTTACCTAAGAGGATGTGTGTATAGTAAAACACACACACACACACACACACACACACGGATAATCAATATCACTAGCCATTAGCTATTGGGGAAATGCAGACTAAAACTGCATATGCTACATCTATACATTTATAACAATGGCTAAAATATAACATACTGGTAACGCCAAGTGCTGGTGCGGACACAGAGCAGATGGACCTCTCACCCACTTCTAGTGGGGATGCCAAATAGTGCAGCCACTTTAGAAAATAATTTGGTGGCTTTTATAAAGCTACATATACATTCATCAGGGGACCCGGAAATCCTACTCCTGGGTATCACCTTACAGATATGTAAATTTGTGTTCACACAAAAAGTGATACATCAAATGCCTACAGCAGCTGTATTCATAATTGCCAAATCTGGAAAGAACCCAAGTGTCCTTCAGTGAGTGAGTGAATAAACAAACGATGGGAAATAGTATTCCACTCGGCAAGAGAAAGGAAAAATTGGGGCACCTGGGTGGTTCAGTCAGTTGAGAGTCTGACTCAGGTCATGATCTCATGGTTCGGGAAATTGAGCCCCCTGTCGGGCTCCTCACTGACTGTGTGGAGCCTGCTTAGGATTCTCTCTCTCTGCCCCTTCCCCGCATGCATGCCTACTCCCTCTCTCTCTCTTTCTCAAAATAAGTAATAAACAAACTTAAAAAAAAAGAGAGAAAAACTACTGATACCCAATGGCAATTTGGGTGAATCTCAAAGGCATTATGTGGAGTGAAAGAAGCCAGTCTCAAAAGATCATATAATAATCATAATTCCATGTATATGATATTCTCAAAAGACTCTATAGTAATGGAGGGTTTATCAGTGTTTGCCAAGAGCCAGGGGTATGGGGAGTCTACAAAGACCTTGCACAAGGGAGTCTTTTGGGAACATGGGGGTATTTTGCGTCCTGTGGCTATTATAATCTCCTTACCTGTCCTTTGCACCTGCTTTGGCTCCCGGGCTTAGGAACCCTTGCCTGGATGATTTTAATAGCATTATACGCTGGTCATTGTGTGTCTGAGTACTCCCCACAGCCAAAAGAACCACACATATGTTTCTAAAACTCAACCTGATTTATATTACTTCATTACTTAAACTTTTTAAATAGATAAGAGGCCAGCCTATTTAGCAGAACATTCAGGACCCATTAAAATTAAAACTCCATCTTCCTTTCCAATATCATTTTCTGCTAGAAACCTATTTGTTATTCTCTGAACAGACTCCAGTTTTATCACCATCTTTACTTACGCTATTCTTTCTGCCAACAAGAACCTTTCTTCATTCTGCCACCTGACGAAACACTACTTGGCTGCAAGATCTAACTCAAATATTACTCCTTTAATAGAGACTTTCTCATCACCTACTATTGGAAAGAATTAAGTAACTTAGGTATGCAACGTGTCCATCACAGGGAGTAGCTTTTATAGGTACTCAATAAATCCTAGCTACTGTTAAACCATCTCTCGCTCTCTCATAGTATTTCCTCACATTTTCTTACAGCTCTCTCCCCTGTGTGGTAAGTAGCTATATATGTCTGTTTCCCTTGCTGGAATAAGACCTTTTTGAGGAAAGAAATTAAGCACGACTTATTTTGACAGTGTTTATTGTCGAGCCCAGCATGTAGTAAGTGGTCAGTAGATGTTGAGGGAAGAAAAGGAAGCAAGGGAAGGAAAAGAGGAAGAAAAGAATTAAGAGAGATCACTAGCCAGGAGGTGGGTTTTCTCCCAATGATGCAGAAAGACTGAGCCTACAATTAGCAGGAAAGGTTTCCCCAGAACACATTGGCAATGTCTTAATGACTCTTCATCTTTTACTTTATCAATGCCAGGGAAGTGGGTAAAGATAATCTTCTTATGATTACAAGGAGCTGTAAGCTGCCAATAGATGTTTCACCAGCTAACCTCCTCTTAGCATCTGCCAGGAATTTAAGTGAAAACAAATCCATGGCTCACCGTACCAGCCTCTCTGATTTCCTGGTCTGGTTTGCAAGCTAATTGGGTGGATAATACAACCTTCGGGGAAATTTTTCAGTATATTCTGTGATTCCTTTGCACACGCGAAATTAGTGACAATAACTATTAGTATTAATAATCATTAACACGATAATAGGATTCAACGTGCACCTACTATGTACATAGGCACAGTTCTTGGTGTTGTCTACAAGTTAATCAGAGGTAAAGAAAATCTGGACATTGGGGCGCCTGGGTGGCGCAGTCGGTTAAGCGTCTGACTTCAACCAGGTCACGATCTCACGGTCCATGAGTTCGAGCCCCGCGTCGGGCTCTGGGCTGATGGCTCAGAGCCTGGAGCCTGTTTCCGATTCTGTGTCTCCCTCTCTCTCTGCCCCTCGCCCATTCATGCTCTGTCTCTCTCTGTCCCAAAAATAAATAAACGTTGAAAAAAAAATTAAAAAAAAAAAGAAAATCTGGACACAATTTATGTTTACGTGGGTGATGAGCCATTTTCTTTTTTACTAGTGAACACAAACACACGAGCAATTCTTGATCCAAAGTTCAGGAGAAGCAGTGTCTTAGGGAAGGAAAGCAGTATGCCTGGAGAAAGTAGACTTGTAGGCTCTGATTTGTTGTATGACACCGTCTAATAGCTCTCTAGATCAGAGCCGCAATGTCCTAATCTATAAAATGAGGGCTTTGATCTAGAACAGTGCTCCCCAGACTTGAATGTGCACATGAATCACTCGGGGATCTCATTAAAAGGCATGATCTTACTCAGGAGGTCCGAGGTAGAAATTCCACATCCCTAGCCAGCTTCCTGGTGACGGCAAGGCTACTGTTCCTCGGAATACATTTTCAGTAGCAAGAATGTAGACGATCTCAGAGGTAACAGTAAGTTCTAAAGTCCTAAACCAAGGAAGACATTGTCTGCAGGCCATATGGAGGCCTCTGGCTTACGATTTCAGGAGTTCTACCCACCGCAGGAGCTATGAATGACAGGTGTCTCCCCTTCAGTATCCCTTGAGTCATGCGGGGATATGCTCCTATCCAACCTTCAAGAAGAAAAGCCATTGAAGAGAAAACAGGAGTGTGAATGCCGTAGACCCTCCAAATCCAGTGAGTCCCATAGCACATTCCCTGCCACGAAAATTTGGAACACATTGCAAAAGCCCTATTTAATTCTAAAATCCTCCCTTTCCCTCCTGCCCCCACCCACGCTGCCACACAACCCAATATTTTTTGAAAAAGCCCTGGGAGGCAAACCAGAGCTCAGAGCAAGGCTGGGGGTGGGGGATTATCAACGCAAATGGCTTCAACCCGGTTTTTTGTTTTTTTTTTTTTTTACTTTCCTTCAAAGATCTTGGCCTATTCTTTCATTTCATGGACTAGACCTTATTAAGAAAGAAGAACTTCTTTTTTTTTTTTTAACATTTTATTTATTTTTGAGACAGGGAGAGACAGAGCATGAACAGGGGAGGGTCAGAGAGAGGGAGACACAGAATCTGAAACAGGCTCCAATCTCTGAGCTGGCAGCACAGAGCCCAACGTGGGGCTCGAACTCACGGACCGTGAGATCATGACCTGAGCCGAGGTCGGCCGCTTAACCGACTGAGCCACCCAGGCGCCCCAAGAAAGAAGAACTTCTAAGCACTACACTCTTCCAACTGCCAAAGCAGTGACTTTCCAAGTTGCATTGTAACACCAACTTTAGAAAGAGGGAAGCACAGGAGTAAAAAAGTACAATAGGGAGAATAAAACTGGATTCAAGAACACTCCTGAATGATCAATCCAGTCATGCTGGCCTATGACACATCCTAGGAATTAATTAGAAACCAGTTAATCTCTAATCTAAGAAAATAATATAGCATATCTTGCTTTAATATGTTCGAGTTTCGACTGACATTTCATTTCTTCAAGAGGATGTATATATTTTTTTGTTCTTTCCTGTCAAGAGCCGTTGGCAAAGCTGTGTGTAATCAACTTGTTCATTCTGTCTGGCAAAGACTATTAGACGTTAAGACAGGGAGACGTACATTGCCTTTGTCATGGATTTGGATATACAGCATACGGATATACAGCCGTGAAACAGGAAGTTTTTAATGAGACACCTCAGCCCCCAAATATGACCTGTTTGAATACCGTTCAAACTCTAACGCCCGCAATGCTCTCTGCTGGCATTTTCTTTGCAAGGGGGACGGAAGTAGGCAACAGTAAATTGTCTTCCTGAGTCTGCAAATACCTTTCCCATGTGAGGTGCCTCCATTTCCCCCTCTGGAAAATGGTGATGGAAATGAACTACCTTATTTAATCAGTGTTTATAATACTTGATTAGCCCCTCAGGCCACAGCAGCGAGGTTAGGCTAAGAATGGAAAGTTCTGTGCATGGGGCTTTTACCTTTGCTGCCTCTGGGAGAGATTCAGCCTGCTCCAGCACGGCTGACAAGAGCAAAGTGATTTTCAGCCCCATCCGGCCTAGGTGGATGGAAAATACGCAACTGTGAGAGGGAGTTAAAAATGAGGCACAGTTCAACTGGGCTCCTAGGAGAGCCTAAAATGGAAAATGGGCCAAACAAAATAATGTATATTTTTAACTTATAAATAGGCCAGCAAAACTGTATTCAGTCTTTAGAAAGTGCTCTGATAATAATCTGGCCACTAATATCTTCCTTTGCCTGGCCATCCCACATTTCTTAATACATTTGACTTTACTACATGAAGGAAATAATAGGAGGTTTTGTTAGCTGATGATTCTACAATCAAAAGGAATTAAAGCATGTAAGTAATTACTTGGATGGTTTAAATTATCGTGGCTATTTTAACTCTAATTGCATGAGTATTTCAGGAAGAGTTTTGTGCACCACCTTGCCCCCTACTTCCCAATAAAAATTATCTGGGTAAATATTGCCGCTCCCCTAAACACTTTTTGTGTAGGCAAATTAAGTCCTCAGTTTTCTCACTGGGAAATTAAGTATTAAATCTTTCCAGCACCTAGATTCTATGACAAACTTTACATTGCAAATCATAACCCTGTCTTTAGATATTTACAAACCAAAAATTCATTCATTTACTCTTTTTTCTTTTTTTTTTTTTTTTTTTCAAGAAACAGCTCATGAGCATCCGTTATTTGCCAGGCACTGTTCTCTATATATGAGGGTGACCACAACCAAATAGTTCACTGGTAAAGACAAGAAGTCAAATAATCAAACAAATAAATCCTACTTAACCACTGTATTAAGTGTCAGTTCTATGAAAGGTTAAGATTGGGGGACTTAATCTGTCCTGTGAAAGTGACATTTCACCTGAGCACTGACAGATAACAAGAGGCAGCTGGGTGAAGGGTGTAGTAAAGGATTGCAATCAGAGAGAATGGCATGCACAAATGCTCTGGGGTAGGAGCAAGCACAGTGTATTTTTTTTTTTAATTTATGTATTCATTGTGAGAGAGACAGAGACAGCACAAGTGGGGGAGGGGCAGAGAGAGAGAGACAGAGACAGAGAGAGGGAGAGAGAGAATCCCAAGCAGGCTCTGCACTGCCAGTGCAGAGCCCTTTGTGGGGCTCAAACCTACGAACCATGAGACCATGACCTGAGCCAAGAGTCGGACGCTTAGCCAACTGAGTCTCGGATGAAACCAAGAGTCAGACGCTTGACCAACTGACCCACCCAGGTGCCCCACAAACACAGTGTATTAAAAGAAGTGAAATGAGGGGCGCCTGGGTGGCTCAGTCGGTTAAGCGTCCGACTTCGGCTCAGGTCATGATCTCACGGTCCGTGAGTTCGAGCCCCGTGTCAGGCTCTGTGCTGACAGCTCAGAGCCTGGAGCCTATTTCCGATTCTGTGTCTCCCTCTCTCTCTGCCCCTCCCCTGTTCATGCTCCGTCTCTCTCTGTCTCAAAAATAAATAAACGTTAAAAAACAATTCCTAAAATAAGTGAAATGTGACTGGAATCAAGTTGCATGTAGCATAAACTGTACAAACAATGGATGCCGTAGAACATGAGAGAAGGTGTGGTTCCATTCAGGAGATGTGGTCAGAGAAAGCTTTCTAGGCAAAACATGACTTGGAGCCCAACTTTTAAGAAAGTGAAGGTTTTAGAAAGGAAACTACTACATATTTCTGGCAACTGGCACAGTAAAAACAAGGGCATGAAAGCATAAAACAGATTATTTCTTTTTTATTGACTTGCTTTCAATGTATGTATATGTGACCTGATTTCTTTGAAAATCAAAGAAATATGTTGCCATACTTTCAAACTGAATTCTTACAGAGAAGGGACCTAATATGAAAAGGATTAATCCTTCGCACACAAAAATTAACTCAAAATAGATTACAGACTTAAATGTAAAAGGTAAAACTAGAAAACTCTCAGAAAAAAACGTAGGATAAGATTTTCAGGACTTAGGGCTGGGCAAAGAGTCCTTAAACCTGACACCAAAAGCACAATCTGTTAAAAAAAAAAAAAAAATGCTTGATACATTGAACCTCATCAAAATTAAAATTTTTGTTCTGCAAAAGCCCATGTGAAAAGTATGAAAAGACAAGCCAGAGACTGAGAGAGCATATTTGCAAACCAAATATCTGACAGAGGACTTGGATCTAGAATATGTAAAAAACTCTCAAAATTCAACAGTTACAAAAATGCAAGTAGAAAATGAGCAAAAGACAGGAAGAGACATTTTGCTGAAGAAGATATACACGGAGGGTTGCTTTACATATTAGCCACCAAGAAAATGCAAGCGAAAAATCTTGGTGAAATATCACTCTACACCTACCAGAATGGTTTAAACAAAAAAAGGACCACACCAAATATAGGCAAGGATGTAGAGAAATGGGATCACTTCATTGCTGGTGAGAACATACGATGGTACGGCCATTTTAGGAAACAGTTCGATAGGTTTTATAAAATTAAATATTCAAAGACTATACGATCCATCACTTGCCTTCTTGAGAATTTGTCCCAGAGAAATAAAAACATATTCACACAAAAACCTGTGCATGACTGTTCATACCAGCTCTATTGATAATATCCCCAAACCGGAAATACCCCAGATGTCCTTCAACCAGTGAGTGTGTCACCAGCTAGACCCCAAGACCTGACATTTACTGCCCACCTGCTTGTACTCACTAACCTTTGTGTTACATTTCTCCTTAACCTCTTCTTTCTGACGAAAAGCTTTATCTTTAAACTCAGGAAAATGAAATCAGAAACCACCCTTCAGAGGATGATGGCTTCCCGGAGAAGACCTCTCATCCACGCAGACCATCCAGACCTTTTGAGCTAACCCCCTGACTGGTGCCTGTGCAGATGGACCATGGAGTGGCCTCTGGAATGACCTACAATTACCTTTACCTCATCATAATACTAAAACCTGCACTCAAGAAGGACACTCAGCCTCATTTACATGACATGTAATATATGCATAGGCATGTTTCCTTAGGACACAGGAGAGGCCTTATGCTTGCCTCTACATATGATGACAAGGCTTCCCTATTTAAATAGTCATCCCAACCCTAAACAAAAGTAACCCATTTACCCTCTCTTGAGGAGTCACAGCCTTGGAAGCCTTTCCCCATCCATGATCCCCTTATTTTCTGCAAATAAAAGTTTTCTTTGTGTGACAACTCACCCTGGCTCAGCTTCTGACTTAACCAAGGAGTGAACTCATGTTAGTTTGGTTATAAGTGGTCAAAGTGGGACACATACCTAGCATGCAGTCCTATCCAGAAATGAAAATTAACCAACTATTAGTATATACAGCCACTCGATGAGTACCTGGGATTGTATTGAGTAGAAAAAAAGCCAAAGGTTATATGCTGTATAATTCCATTTATATAACATTTTGGGGGAAAAATTTTATACACAGAGAACATATTAGTGCCTGCCAGAAGTTAAGGATATTGAACATCCTGTATACAAAAAAAAAAAAAAAAAAAAAAAGGATATTTGCCATCTAGAGTATTATCTTCCCTTAGAACATCTTTCAACAGGTAACAAGGGAAGTAGCAATCCCAAACCACCTTAACCCAATAAAAGATTTATATGATTAAAGCTAGGCATCCATCCATGCAAGATCTGATTCATTTAGGATTTACCCTTGCTCCTAACATATTTCCCTCTGTCTTCACCCAAGCATAAGAGATTCATCAAGGCCCTTGTACTTGTGGGCTGTGAACTCAAATACGTGTTCCCAAGTCATTCGAACTGGCTAAAGCTTGGCTCAGCCCTGCTTCTTAAGCCCATAGATGTCCCTCTAGTTAAAAGCTTACCCCTCTCTAGGCTTTCTTCTTAGGAAATTTTGGCTTCATACTTCATTGCCTTAATTCTCAGTACTTCAAACAGATTCTCTTTTCCAGATTTTCTGGTTTTTTTTCCCATTGGGTCTAAGCTATTTAGCTGCCATTAGTAGAAGAGGAAGGTCTCAGTTGCCTTTTTATGTTGATTTTTATGTAACTTATCTCACATTGCCTCTGGAGACTTCCACTCAGGCCATCAATGCTTCCTCGACAATATAAAATTTTTACTCCCGATCCTTGCCCTGGTGAAATCTCAGAATTCTTTGTCCTCACATATCTTGACCTTATATGCATCCGATTCGATTGGAACTTTTTCTGGTTGTGGTCACATAGTGCGACCACCACGTTCATTCAAATATTTGAAGGCATCTGCTGTGTTATCTCTCAGCACCCAGAGTTCCTGATGAGAACACAGCTTTATTGGATCTGAGGAATTTCCTTTCTCTGCTTCTTTTTCCTGTGCCTGTTTGCGTATTTCTCTTCCTCCTCCTTTTCCATATCCTATTTTGTTCCTCCTCCCCTTCTACTCCTTCTTACTCTACCTTCTCCTTTGTTTATAAGTACTTCCCTTCTGTTTCTCCATGTTGAATTTACTACTTTTTAAAGTTTATTTATTTATTTTGAGAGAGACAGAGAGACAGAGAGCGCACATGTGTGCACAAGGTGGGGGGGGGGGGCAAGAGGCGAAGAGAGAGAGAATCCCAAGCAGGTTCCGTGT
Organism: Herpailurus yagouaroundi; assembly: GCF_014898765.1. Taxonomy (NCBI): domain Eukaryota; kingdom Metazoa; phylum Chordata; class Mammalia; order Carnivora; family Felidae; genus Herpailurus; species Herpailurus yagouaroundi. The sequence continues at coordinate 18,585,879 of NW_024412402.1, read as the reverse complement.
TGCCAGCGCAGAGCCCGACATGGGGTTCGATCTCACAAACCAGAGATCATGACCTGAGCCTAAATTAAGAGTGGGTAGCCCAACCCACTGAGCCACCCAGGCGCCCCTCCATGGTGCATTTACTATTGTGTGGATGCTAGATGTTCATTACTAGTGATCTATATTCTTACTCTTGTTTTCCAAAATTTTACCTTTATGGTCTCTCATAATAAATTCTGAGCAGCATTCTCAAGTTTTAAGTTTTATCCCTACTATCATATTTGTATGCATGTATTTCAGCAATCATATTCGTGATTTTTCCCTTTAATTTTTCATAGTTTCTTCTTATTATCTCACTATTCCATTCTTGTAGTATTATGTGCTTATTTTAGAAATGAAGTAACCTCTTTTACTTAAGAATGTTCATCTTTGTATGTATCTCTATGTGGTGTTTTAAAAACATTTCTACAAAATCTTTTCAATCCATGCCTCAAATGATACAGACTAATTCCCCTCCCCTCGAGTGTGTTAACAATTTAATGACTCACCTCTAATGAATAGAACATGGCAGAAGTTGTCACCAGTAAAATGCCAAATTGAACAGTTTACAATCTAGAAGTACAACTGTATATATCCTCCAATCTCATTTATCTGCTTTAATAAGTTATGGAGTAACTTCTCCATAACAATGCTTACGAATATTTCCAACTTAAATACAAGTTGAAATATTTTAGAAAAATGACATTTAAAAACAGAGGAGCAGGTTACTCGGATAGTGAGTTTAAATTACACAAGCTACTAGAGGTAGCTTTTATGCAATCAGGCAGGTTAAACCTTTCTTTTCCAGCAAAGCAAAATTTTCCATAAAGGACGAGGTAGAAAATAAATAAGATATGCGGGGGCACCTGGGTGGTTCAGCCGATTAGACGTCCGACTCTTGATTTCAGCTCCGGTCCTGATCTTGGAGTTTGTGGGATAGATCCCTGCATAGCGGTCTGTGCTGATAGCACAGAGCCTGGTTGGGGTTCTCTCTCCCTCTCTCTCTGCCCCTCCTCTGCTCATGCTTCCTCTCTCTCTCTCTTTCAAAATAAATAAATAAAAAGTCAAAACTAAACTAAACTAAACTAAACTAAAATAAAATAAAATAAAATGCCAATTAAAAAATTACAAATAAACCAATAAATAAATATCGTATTCAATTAGTGGGATATGTGATTCCATGTAGAGCACACAGACAGATTGCTGGCTTAAGCTGCAATAACCCGGACCTGATGGTAAATGTGCCAGTGGAAGTTACAAAATTTGGTTCACCGTCTATCATGAGGTTACAGTAATCCTTGCTAACTTAGTGGCGTAAATTACTGGTTCCTGAATGTGTGGATATTAACTCACAAGTTTTTGTTCTGTTTCGTTTTAGTAGTTGCCTGTGTCAGGCACTGAGCAAGGTGCTGGAGATAAAACGGCAGGCAAAAAAACAGACTTGGGGTCTGTTCTGAAACTTATTTTCATGAGAGAAATAGAAACATTAATCAAACAGTCACATCAATAATTATTACACTCAGTCAGCATTTCCCAAACTTTGGAACACAGAATTTATTAAAAATGAAAATGTATTGATGCAACACCAATAAAAGATCATAAGATATAATGTGCAAATGAATGAAAGTAGACAGCAGGAAGTGGTACCAGAGATTACTTAATTACTGTGAGGGGTGATAAAAAAATTGATTCATGTGGGGTTTTTATTCTATAATAGGAAAAAGACCAAATTATAGAGAGAAAATATTTTATTAGAAACAAGAATAAACAAGATAACAAAATATCACAATGCATGTAAAAAATAAGATGAAATATACAAGATAGACCAGCAAAACCAAAATAGACCACATACATCAATATGATAGTTTGTAAATGCTGCCTATGCATCAGTGCACAAACTGAATGTCATTTCTACATGCATCAGGTGATCAATCATGCAATATCTTGGCATTCTTCCTGACTGCACCCCACTTCTTAAAAGGCAGACGATAGCATAGTAAAGCAAACAGGGATCTAAATGTCCTTAACACTTTTTCTTACATATATATATATGTGTGTGTGTGTGTGTGTGTGTGTGTGTGTGTGTGTATGTATATGTATATCTTAAAGATATATCTATATATCTACATGTAATATATACTATATATATATCTATTATATATATAATATATATCTATCTATATATATTTAAGATATATATATTTCTTAAATACTTTTTAAAAAGTTTATTTTGAGAGAAAGAAAGAGATCACAAGCGGGGGATGGGGGGGAGGGGGAGAGAGAGAGAAGGAAAGAGAGAATCCCAAGCAGGGTCTACACTTTCAGCCCAGAGCCTGATGCAGGGCTTCATCTCAAGAATCATGAGATCATGACCTGAGCCGAGATCAAGAGTTGGATGTTTAATCAACCGAGCCCTCCAGGCGCCCCTATATTTTAAATACTTTTTATAAGAAAACCTATTCCACGCATCGCTATCTTTTTTCATGGGTGCTCCCTCTCACCCAAGTAGTTTTTTTGTTTTTGTTTTTTTGTTTTGTTTTTTTTCCCAGACACTCTGTTTAAGTACAAATGGGGAAATCTCTGGAGGAACATATTTTAACTCTTTATAGAATCACGAGATAATAGAAAGTTAGAAAAATGGACCTCAGAGATAATTTTAGTTAAAATCATCATAATACAAAAGAGGAAATCCAATGTTTTCAGAAAATCGCAGTATTTTGGAGGTTAAAAATATCATAAAAGATATCTAAATGGACCTTCTATGGGAATGATGACATTGTACATAATTCTTAGTCAGCAGTCAGTAGTGTCTGCCTTGAAGTTTTCACTGATACATTCATCCTCCATTTGTTTATTCAGTAAAGTATTAATGGACAATTTTTGTTGTGTTAGAGATAATTACAAAGCTTCAGAAAGCATAATCTGGGAGGCCCTCAAACCACTTACAGTTTAATAAGGGATCATAACAGCAATGAGGTCGTGCTTCACTTACGCTTCAATAGAGGAAAAACATGAAATACTACAGAAATTCAAATCAGTTAAAAATTAGAGACTCAGCATTCAATCTCAAGTTTATAAAAATATGTTAGTTTTTCATGTGCAATGTTTGGAATACAGAAGGAAAGCATTCTAAGTGAAAGAACTCATGTTAATAGAGGCATGTAGGTAACCAGCCACCGATACATCTGGCTGGGGTGCATCTAATGTCTTCTTTATTGAAGTCTGTATTTTTTTCCTTTCAACCAAGATAATGAACGTGGCTGTGGACCTCAATTGTTTTCTTTGGCTCCCTTATAATTCCTCCCTCCCCTTCTACCTCACACTAACACTAGGCAACCACTGATCTGCATTCAATCATGTATCTTAGTTTACATTTTCTAAAATTTTATATATGTGAAATCACAAAGTGCGTACTCTGATTTTGCCTGGATTCTTCCATTCAGCATCATTATATTAAGATTTATATATGCAGCTACATGTATCAGTAGTTCATTCTGTTTTGTTGCTGAATAGTACTCCATTATATGGATATACCACAATCTGTTTATCTATTCATTTATTGATGGACATTTAGTTTATTTCCAGTTTGGGGCAATTACAAATACAGCTGCTATAGCAAATTCTGTACCAGTCGTTGCATAAATATATGTTTTTATTTTTGTTACATCCATCAGTAGGAGGGGAAATATTGAGTTGGATAATAGATGTATGTTTACTTTTTTTAAATGTTTATTTATTTTTGAGAGACAGAGAAAGACAGAGCACGAGCTGGGGAGGGGCAGAGAGAAGGAGACACAGAATCTTAAGCAGTTTCCAGGCTCAGAGCTGTCAGCACAGAGCCTGGCATGAGGCTTGAACCCACAAACCATGAGATCATGACCCGAGCCGAAGTAGGACGCTTAACCGACTGAGCCACCCAGGGGCCCCTAGATATATGCTTACTTACCTTTTTAGAGAAACTTTCAAACTCTTTTCGAAAACTCTTAGTCATATCATTTCCTATCCCTGCCAGTAATATATGAATATTCTGGTTTTTCACCTTCATCCAAATATTTGATATAGTCAGTCTTTAATTTTGGATATTCTACTACATGTGCAGTGATATCTTATGGTTTGATTTGCTTTTCCCTAATGGCTAATGAAGTTGGTCATGTTTTCCTGTGCTCTTTGGTCACTTATAGAATCTCTTACCTGTTTTATTATTGGGTTGTTACTGATTTTTCTTAACAACTTTGAGAGTTCTTTACATATTATAAAGGACACAGGTCCTTCATCAAACATGTGGTTTGCCAGAATTTTCTCCTAGTCTGTGACTTGTCTTCTCATTTTCCTAACAGAATCATTTAAAGGGCATTAAGTTCCTAATTTTAATGAAGTTCAGGGTGTTAAGGTTTTTTCATGGATCGTGCTCTCTGTGTTGAGACGTGTTTTATGGCCTAAAGCAGGGGTCAATAAATTTTTTTCTGTAAAAGTTCAAATCATTTAGACTTTGAGGCCATATGGTCTCTGTCATAAATACCTAGCTCTACAGTTGTCGTGCTCTCACAAAACTCTGTATTTATTAAAATATAGAAGGGGCTATATTTAGCCTGTGAGCCACCGTTTGCTGACTGCCCGCCTAGAGGACCGCCTATCTTGGTAAAGTTCCATGTACAGTTAAAAGAATGTGTATTTTGTTGTCGTGAGAATTGTTCTCTAAATGCAATTAGATCAAGTTAGTTGATAGTGTTAAGTTTTCTATAGTCAGGGAGCCTTATAATTATTAATTTGGCCATTTCCTTTATCAGTTCTCCTTCATGCACAGGTACACCTTGGAGATTGCAGGTTCAGTTCTAGACCTTGCAGGTTCAGTTCTAGACCACGACAATAAAGCAAACAACACCAAAAAACATGTCAAATAAGTGTTTGGGTTCCCCAGCACATATAAAAGTTACGTTTACGCCATAGTGTATGTAGTCTATTAGGTGTGCAATAGCATTAGGTCTATAAGGACAATGTACATACCTAAATTTTAAAAAGCCTTTACTGCCAAGAAAGGTTAGCCATCATCTGAACTTTCAGTGAGTCATAATTTGTTTCCTGGTGGAAGATGCTGCTTCAGTGTCACGGTTGCTGACTGATCCGGGTGGTGGTTGCTGGAGGTGGGGCAGGTCTGGCAATTTCCTAAAACAAGAAAGCAAGGAACTCTGCCACATAGATTAACTCTCTTTGTCTTCACGTGAACGGTTTCCCTGTAGCACATGATGCTGGCTGATGGCATTTTCCCCACAGTTAGACCATTTTTTTTTTTTTTTTTCAAAACTGGAGTGAATTCTTTCAAACCCCACCACTGGCTTATCACATAAGTCCATGCAATAGTCTAAATCCTTTGTCGTCACTTCAGCAATCTTCACAGCGTCTTCACCAGGAGATTCTATTTCAAGAAAATGCTGACCACCATAACAAATATAACAACAACGAAAAAGCTTGAAGTATCGTGAGAGTTACCAAAATGCAGCCCAGAGACCCAAAGCGAGCAAATGCCCTTGGGAAAAACGGTGCCAACAGACTTGCCTGACACAGGGTTGACACAAAATTCCCATTTGTTAAAAAAAAAAAAAAAAAAAAAAAAAATTAATGAATATCTGAAGCGGAATAAGGCAAAGCACAATAAATGGGGAAAGGCTGTATTTTAGAACTGTTAACTGGGTAAAAAACTGCTTAGGATTATGTTCTCTGCTAAATCGACATCTTTATCATTATGAAATGACCCCCTTAGTCCCTGGTAATAATCTCTGCTCTAAAATCTGCTTTGTTGGACATTATTTGTGTTAATGAAATATCCTTTTATGGGGCGCCTGGGTGGCTCAGTAGGTTGAGCGTCCGACCTCAGCTCAGGTCATGATCCCACACTCCGTGAGTTGGAGCCCCGCATCGAGCTCTGTGCTGACAGCTCAGAGTCTGGAGCCTTCTTCGGATTCTGTGGCTCCCTCTCTGTCTCTGCCCCTCCCCTGCTCATGCTCTGTCTCTCTCTGTCTCAAAAATAAATAAAAACATTTAAAAATATATATCCTTTTATGATTCCATTTTTTTTATTTTTAGCTATAACTTTTCACTGTATTCTATTTGCTGTTGCTGATATACATCTTTAACTTATCAGTCCACCCTCAAGTGATACTATTTCATGTAAGCCTACAGTTTACTTCCACCTATAGTCATTCTACACTTATGCAACTCTGGTTACGTATTTTCTTTCTACGTGTGTTATAAACTTCACAACGCATTGTCACTGTCTTTGGTATAGGCCCTCAATTATCTTTATACAGATCTAAATAATTAAAAGTTTTCATATTTACTCATATAATTCCCGTTTTCATCAATCTTCGCTGTTTTTCATAGTTACAGATTTCTTGCACCCATTTCTCCTTCCTTTACCATTTCTTACAAATCACGTCTGCTAGTAACGAATTCTTTCAGCTTTTGTATGCCTGAGAATGTTGCTATTTTACCTCAATTTTTGAAAACGAATAGTGTAGGGTGAAGAATTCGAAGTTGAAAGTTTTTGTAATGTTTTGTTTTCCTTTTTATTGCCTTAAAGATGTTCCACTGTCTGGGGGCGCCTGGGTGGCTCAGTCGATTGAGCGTCTGACTTCGGCTCAGGTCATGATCTCGTGGTCAGTGGGTCCAAGCCCCCCATCAGGCTCTGTGCTGCCAGCTCAGAGCCAGAGCCTGCTTTGGATTCTGTGTCTCCCTCTCTCTCTGTCCCTCCCCCACTCATGCTCTGTCTCTCTCTCCCTGTGTGTCAAAAATAAACATTAAAAAAAAAAAAAAAGATGTTCTACTGTCTGGCCTGTGTTGTTCCTCACGAGGAATCTGCCATCTTACTCTTCTTACTCTTTAAGTAACGTGTCCTTTTTTTGTCTGACCATTTTTAAGATTTTCTAGTTATCACTGATTTCATGCCAAGTGATTCTTATGTAACTAGTGTACCTTCATGAATCATGTGCTTGGGATTCACTGACTTTCTCAGATCTGTGAGTTTCGAGTTCCATCGAATTTGGGGAAAAAAATTATCAATATGTTTCTGGCTTCTTTGGCTTCTCTGAACTCCCTATCCCATCTCCCTAACTCGGGGAGACTCCGGGCTTTTTTCTGGGTTCCTTCTTCTGGTACCACATTCTGGAAACCCTTTCCAGGCAGTGAGGTGGGACAATCCTAGTCTCACCTCAATGGATTGTTATCCCTGAAGGATCACTGTCCTTTATCACCTGATATCCAGGGGTTTAAGAAACATTTTATATAATATTTTGTTCATTTCCTATGTTATTTCAGGTGGGAGAGGAAATTCAATCCTTATTACTCCATTTTACCCAGAAGCTGAAGTCCATACTTGTAGGTTTGTAAGTCTCCCCTTTTTATGACTGGTTTTAAATTTTATTACGTTATGATTGGAGAAGATCATCTGTATGCATTGAACTTTTGAAATTTTCTTTTTAAAAAAATTTATTAAAAATTTTCTTTTTAAATTTAAATTAAATTTATTCTTAATTTATTCTTTTATTATTATTATTATTATTAATTTATTCTTTTTTAATTAAATTTATTAAAATTTTCTTTTTAAAAAAATTTATTTTGAGAGAGACAGAGAACATGCACACGAACAAGGGAGAGGCAGAGAAAAAGGAAAAGAGAGAATCCCAAGCAGGCTCCACACTGTCAGGTGGAGGCCCATGTGCTCCTCAAGCCCATGAACCATGAAATCATGACCTGAGTCGAAATCAAGAGCCTGACGCGTAACCAACCGAGCCACCCAGGTGCCCCTCTGAGACTTCTTTTCAGGTATAACACAGGATGCAGGTTTATAAATATTGTATACTTGTATACATGTATACTTGAAAAAGCATATCTTTTATGTTTGTTGGGTCTAAAATTCCATATATAGTTGCATGAGCTTAATAAGTTTATTGTTTATGTGTTTAAAGTATTTTCTCATGTTTTGTTCCTCTGTTCTATCAGTTTCTGAAAGGAATATGTTCAAACTCAATCTGAAATTTCTGTTTCATCAATTTCCCATTTCAGTTCTGATAGCTGTTCTTTAATATATTTAGAGAATGTATGGATAAGTCCATATGAGTTTGTGCTGAATATTTCTTACTTTTTTATAGTTAATTTTAGCAGCATGAGATGTCATTCTTTGTTCTTTATAATATTATGGTCTTAATTCTGGCTTTCAAATATTAAGATTCATCATATAGCCTTTTTATGGCTCATATTTATCTACTGTATCTTTCTTATCCATTTATTTCCAACATTTATTAGTCTATTTTAAATGTACCCCTTTTGGATAATATAATATTAGCTCTTTTGAAAAATATTTACCATAACATTAAAAAACATGGGAATATGTATAACAGTAGATATTCAATATCCTGTCACAGAAAATGTAAAATGTTATGGAGATAAAATAAGGAATACTTAAATAAATACAGGCATATAGTGTGTCCAAGTGTTGACAGATTTAATACTATAAAGATATCAACTCTACCAAATTGATCTATACATTAAATGCAATTCTAATAAAAAATCTCCCTAAGCTATTTTATAGAAATATATAAGCTGATTCTAAAGTTAACTTGGAAATGCAGAACAATAAGAAGAACTAAGGTATTTGCCTTAGTCTGTTCAGACTGCTATAACAAAACGCCATAGACTGGGTAGCTTATAAAATACACATTTGTGTCTCCCAATTCTGGAGTCTGGGAAGTCCACGGTCAAGGCAACCGCAGATTTGGTGGTTGGTGAGGACTTGCTTTCTGGCTTAGAGATGATTGTCTTGTTGCTGTGTCTTCGCATGGCATAAGAGTCTCTGAAGTCTCTTTTTTATTTTTTTTAAAGACTTTATTTATTTATTTATTTATTTATTTATTTATCTAACCGGGGGGGGGGGGGGGGCGGGCATCTATAAGTAGGGGAAGGATGGAGGGAGAAGGAGAGAGAAAATATTAACAGGCTCCACTCCCAGTGTGGAATCCAGCATGGGGCTTGATCTCATGACCCTGAGATCATGACCTGAGCCAGAATCAAGACTTGGACGCTTCAGTGACTAAGCCACCCAGGTGCCCCTGAAGTCTCTTTTAGAAGGACACTAATCCCATTTATAAGGCTCCCACCTTTATGACCCAATCACCTCCCAAAGGACTCACATCCTAATACCACCATATTAAGGTTTAGAATTTAACATGCAAATTTTAGGGAAGTCACATTCGGTTGTAAGAGTAATGCTGAAGAGAACAACAGTGAGTCTTACCTTACCAGATATCAAGACTGTAGGAATTTTTTTTGAAATGCAATATTGTCACAAGTATAGACTAACGGATAAGTTGAGCAGAATACTGTCTAACATCAGACCCACACCTGATTTATGATAAAGTTAGTAGTACAGACCATTGTAAAAGAACCAACTAAATAAGAAATGTACTATTCAATCAGGTATCTGTGTGGAAAAATGAAAAGTGACTCTCATTTCACTTTACTTGCAAAAATAAATTCCAAGCAGATTGTAGATATGTGATTTCTATAAGTCAATATAGAACTCAGGATATAGAAGTTTTTCTTAAGCAAGACACAAAATCACTAGTTACAAAGGAAAAGTTGATAAATTATCCTAATTATAATAAAGAAGTTTTGTTCTTCAGAAAACACCATTAAGGAAGTAAAAATTCAAGACAGTAAAAAAATAAAAGATGATATTTACCATGGTCACATTCTATAAATAAAAATTCACATATGTCAAGAAGAAAAAGAAAAGCAGCCAATAGTTAGGAGTGAAGGACTTGAATAGCTACCTGAATAAATTATTAAAATGGCCAAAAAATATGTACAAGTGTAAAACCTCACTAACAATTAGAGAAATATGAATTAATATAACAATTAGATATTACTAAAAGACCTCCCATAAGGATTAAAAATTTTTTTTAAAAAACAACATATTGCCAGTATTAGCATTGCCGAGGATATAGGACACCTGGAATCCTTACCTATCCCAAGTGGGAGTATACATTGGTGTGATTACTTTCAACAACAATTTGGCACTTCCTAAGTCTTATTCTGTGACTTATGTGTACCAAGAGACATATACAGGAATATTCACAACAGTTTTATCCGTAATAGCCCCAAGTGGATACAACCCAAATGTCCGTCAAGGGTGGAATGAATACACTGTGTTGTTTTTACACAATGGAATGTTATATAGCAATGAAACTATCTTAACTATAGTTACTAGAATGCATGAATTTTATAAAATATTTTTGAGAGCAAGAAAGCAAGAAAGAACATATACTATAAGACTATATATAAGGAATACTATAAAGAATATATACTATGTGATTCTATTTACATAAATTCAACAACATAGGGCTTAGGGATGGCTATTGGGTGGTAAGTCTGTAAACAAAGTAGGAAGTTAATTGTTGAAAATCAGAACAGTTCTGAAAAAGGAAAGAAAGAAAATCAGAAAAGTTCTTATCTTGGGAAGACAGTGGAACCAATGAGGGGAGGGGCATATGGGGTTTCTGGGGTGCTAGCAGCTTCCATTTCTCAACAGGGTATTTTCTTTTTAATAAATTGGGAAGACTAAATCTTTGCCTTATGTATTTTCTTTACTCGTATTTTATGTTAAAGATTTTTTTAAAATATAAAATCTCCATATAATGAACTAAAATGTATCTCTCACAGTTTTATTAATTTTGCCTCTGTCTTTTGGGCTGCACAAAATGAACTTTACCCTCACTTTATAGAATATCCTTTCAAGGATTTAAATACAGCAAAGCCATGTGGCTAAGGTTACACTGTTATTTAAATAGCAGCAGGGTTGAATATGAGATTCAGGTTCATTTGGTTCAACTATTCATCCACAAAGTTTTGTCCAGATTGATCTAACCAATACACAGATGTCTCAAAAAGTGAGGAATTCATGAAATGTACAGGAGACGATACCATGTGGCAGATATATAATTAGAGCCCTGTGATAATAATAACACAAAATTTCTCAATATATCTTCTATGTCACACTCGGTAACAGTCTTCACTGCTTCACAGATACTAATAGCTGTGTTTAATTTCACTAATTCCACTATTTTTCTTTGGAAAAGAATATCTTAAAAACTTCGTTTGAGTTGATTAGAAATAAGGGAACAGAAATGACAGATTCCGTGGGGCATCTTTCTAACTGCAGATTTCCAACCTGTCAATTCAGTTAAGTAGTCTTTGCCTTTCATAGAGAGAGATGATCTTTTCCGATGACTTAAATACTAAAGAAGGCTATTTAGGCATGAGAGCAGGGTTGTGTCTTGGAAAGCAGGAAGGAAGAGGGTAGAAAGTTTTAGAGAGTGGAAAGGACCTACCACGGATTAGTAAATAAATCAGGTATTGGGCACCTGGGTGGCTCAGTTGGTTAAATATCTGACTTGGGCTCAAGTCATGATCTCACAGTTTGTGGGTTGGAGACATGCGTCAGCTCTCCGCTGTCAATGTGGAGTTCATTTGGGATTCATTTTTCCCTTGCTTTCTGCCCCTCCCCCACTGGTACACACTTTCTCACTTTCTCTCTCTCTCTCTCTCTCTCTCTCTGAAAAAGAGACATTAAACAATTATAAAAGAAAATAAGGTAAATCTGGTATTATAAGTAACCAGTTGGGATGGCCTGGTCTAACCCTTTGCCTTGTTACGTTTTCCTCATATTACTACAGAAAGTAGCTTGGGGTTTTTGAAAGTATGCGCCACAATTAGGTCATGAAGCAATTTCTAAGTCTGGAGTCTTGCTTTGAGGCTTCAGTTAATTGCACTGAACTACTTGAGAAAAATTGCCATTCCTAATGTCCTTTGTTTTAGTTGTTTATTACGTGCCACTTATGTTGCAAGCAGTTAGAGTACTCTGAACTTGGAAGGCAAGTAGATCTTTCTTAGGAATTTGTTCAGTAGCATGCTAAAAGGTAACGGTAGATTGAATCTTGGAAAATCTACCAAGTCATCTGGTAATAGGGGGATATTTCCATTCTTTCTTTGAGCCTATACTCTGGATGTGTCATCCAGAATGTCTTTGCTCTTTTCATTTCACCAAATCCTTCCAAGGATGTATAAATGTTTGGCCCCCTTCAAGATGTTTCAAAAAAACAAAACAAACAAGATAAACAACTGTAGAAAATATACTTTTTTAAAAAAAATTTTTTTTAATGTTTATTTATTTTTGAGACAGAGAGAGACAGAGCATGAACGGGGGAGGGTCAGAGAGAGGGAGACACAGAATCTGAAACAGGCTCCAGACTCTGAGCTGTCAGCACAGGGGCCCGACGCGGGGCTCGAACTCACGGACCGCGAGATCGTGACCTGAGCCGAAGTTGGCACTCAACCGACTGAGCCACCCAGGCACCCCGAAAATATACTTCTTTATAATTGGTATTCTATCATGTTTTACCAATCTGCTTACTAACTTGTTGACAAATGGGCTTCCTAGTTTGGAGCACACAATTTAGTTCTGAAAAATGTACAGTCTCTCCACTAGTGGGTACCTGCATCGTATGATTATCACCAAAGCTAATTTATAGACAATTTCCAGGTCCAGTTAAGATAGAGAAGGATACTCTATCCTGTCTCCGTTATTAAGTGCAATTAAAATTCTTGGATAAAATGAGTACAACAGTTATGTAAAGACTCTGAAAGTAAGTGGTAGTACATGTGCTGGAGAAATAAACCAGAACTTCAGTTTCAATAGGTTAGCAGTGAATTTCCTGGTTTGTTTTTCCTTCCATATCTCTCAGCCTGGATTCAAAGGCAACATAAATCTTAGAGTTGTGCACCATGTATGGACTCAAAGGGCTCTGAGAGAAGCCTTCTCATTCTGATTCCTGAAGGGGGAGGAAGGCCCCCTATAGGGCAGAGAAAATATGATAAACTCTCTGTTCTTTTTTTTTTTTTTAATAGATTCACATGTATATTTTTGCAGAGAGGTTGTATAGCTTTCTCCAGATTCTCAAAGCAACCCATTGCTCCGAAAAGGTTAACAGTCACTGTAATTAGAATTGCTTCTTTGTTTAAAAAAAAAAAAAAAAAACCCAGTCTCTAGGTTTTATACAAAGTATTGAAATTTTAGGTCTCTCTTGCTTGCCTAAGCTACCATCATTTCTCTTTATTTTCTAAATTATTCAGAGTAAAGGGATCATATTGTTCTGCCTTTTGTATTTTTTATTTTATTCTTGTCTATGTCTGGGTAACTTTCAGAAAAGCATAAATCTGTGTTTGCCTTTTCATATTACTCTTTTTTTGGCACAGGGCTTCAAACACATTTTATTTTTATTTTTTTAATAGAATTTATTGTCAAATTAGCTAACATACAGTGTATACAGTGAGCTCTCAGTTTCTGGGGTAGATTCCCGCGATTCATCACTTACATACAACACCCAGTGCTCATCCCAACAGGTGCCCTCTCCTCAATGCCCATCACCCATTTCCCCCTCTCCCCTGCCCCCACCATCAACCCTTAGTTTGCTCTCTGTATTTACGAGTCTCTTATGGTTTGCCTCCCTCTCTGCTTGAAACTATTTTTCCCCTTCCCCTCCCCCATGGTCTTCTGTTAAGTTTCTCAAGTTCCACATATGAGTGAAAACATATGATATCTGCCTTTCTCTGACTGACTTATTTCACTTAGCATAATACCCTCCAGTTCCCTCCACGTTGCTGCAAATGTCAGGATTTCATTCTTTCTTATTGCCAAGCAGTATTCCATTGTATATAGAAACCACAACTTCTTATCCATTCATCAGTTGATAGACATTTGGGCTCTTTCCATAATTTGGCTATGTTGATGGCACTGCTATAAACATTGGGGTACACGTACCCCTATGAATCAGCACTCCTGTATCCTTTGGATAAATTCCTAGTAGTGCTCCTGCTGGGTCAGAGGGTAGTTCTATTCTCAATTTTTTGAGGAACCTCCACACTGTTTTCCAGAGTGGCTGCACCAGTTGGCATTCCCACCAACAGTGCAAGAGGGTTCCTGTTTCTTCGCATCTTCGCCAACATCTCTTGTTCCCCGAGTTGTTAATTTTAGCCACTCTGACCGGCGTGAGGTGGTATCTCATTGTGGTTTTGATTTGCATTTCCCTGATGACGAGTGATATTGAGCATCTTTTCATGTGTCTGTTGGCCCTCTGGATGTCTTCTTTGGAAAGTTGTCTATTCATGTCTTTTGCCCATTTCTTCATTGGATTGTTTGCTTTTTGGGTGTTGAGTTTGATAAGTTCTTTATAGGTTTTGGATACTAACCCTTTATCTGATATGTCTCTGTTCTTTTCTTTCTTTCATCGGTGCACCAGGCAACCCCACTCTCAAAGTGCAACTATTCTATGGTAGTTGCTACAGTGGCCATTCAGCTAAAACTCCAAGGGAGGAAAGTCATTCTCTCTGTCCAGAGCAACTATGGTCTAAACGTGGGGTGGGGGGTGGCGGGGGGGGGTGGCCTCCTGGGTGCCTCAGTCTGTTAAGCATCTGACTTCAGGTCAGGTCACGGTCTCGCGGTTCATGAATTCCATCCCTGGGGTAGGCTCTGTGCTGACAGTATGGGGCCCGCTTGGGATTCTGTCTCCCTCTCTCTCTGCTTCTCCCTGCTCCTCTGTCTCTCTCTCAAAATAAATAAACTTTTTTAAAAGTTAAAAAAAATAATGACTGTGTAGGGAATCCACATTGTTCTTTTCTCTTCCATTTTTCTGGTACTTGGCCCTGAAGACTAACTCAAATGTGAGAGATAAGCAGCAAAACACAGGCAGACTGAAGTCCCAGTTTTTTTCCCCCAAAGGACAATAAAGGGGGACCCCCACAGTTCCAAATACTGTGAGTGAGAGAGCAAAGAGGACAGACTTTGAGAAAGAGAAGCTTCTGAGCTCAACCTAAGCTTCTCATGCAGGGATATGTCCCTAAAGGGCCTGGCAGGGTCTCCAAAACTGTGAGAACTGAGCTATGGCTGAGGCCACTGTCAGGCTGCATACTGCTCTTGGGACATCCCAATGGCACTAGAAGTCCTTTGAAAACAAAACTGACTTTAGCAACGTAGCCCACAGAAGATGAATCAGAACTTGTGGCCTGAACATAACCAGATTGATTCATGGCTAAAAAAGCAAAAATAAAAAACACAATCTCTCTAAGATTTTTTTTTTTTTAAAGACTCAGAGTCTCATAACCTGATTTTCAAAATGTCCGGGACCCAATTCAAAATTACACAATATACATAAGAATAAGAAAATTTGACAACTTCTCAAAGGATGGGACAATAACAGAAGCCTTGAGATGATACCAAATAATCAGATAATTTGTCAGAATTATCTGACAAAGACTCAAAAGCAGCTATTATCACTATCACGAAGTAAAAATGAACACTCCTGAAACAAATGAAAAGACAGAAAGTCTCAGCAGAGAAATAGAAGCTATAAAATAGAACAAATGGAAATTGTAGAGTTGAAAAATAGAAGAATTAATAACAAAATTCAAAGGATAAGTTCCACAGCGGAATCGAGATGACGGAAGTAACAGGCAGTAAACTTGACATTGGTCGGTCAGTAGAAGTTACCCAGTCTGAAAAAGGATTAGAAAACTGGCATTTTTTTTTAAATGAACAAAGCCTCAGGTACACCTGTAAGACAGTGTAAGAAGGCCTGAAACATATGTTATCAGAGCCACAGAAGAAGAGGAGAAAGGGTTTGGTGCAGAAAATCTATCTTAAGGAAATAATTACTGAAAACTTTCCAAATTTGTTGAAAGATATAAACTGACAGATAAAGAGGCTCAGGGCACCCCAAAAAGGACACACTTAGAGAAATACATGCCCAAACGTATCACAGTCAAAGTACTGGGGGGGGGGGGGGGAGAAAGAAAAAATGTTAAAGGCAACCAAAAAACTCTAACACACCGCACATAGGTGAACGCTTGAGTAGATTGCAGTCAATTCAAACGACTACTGATTTCTCATGAAAAAGCATGGTGGTCAGAAAATACTGAAACAACATTTTTAAAGGGCTGAAAGCAAAGAACTGCTGACCTGCCATACCATATCCAGTTATTTTATATCTATATTCAGAAATAAAGGCAAAATAAAGATATTCTATGATGAAGGAGAACCAAGAGGATTCATCACCACCTGATAAGCTCTGAAAGCAATGCTTAAGAAAGTTCACAAGGGGTGCCTGGGTGGCTCAGTCGGGGAAGTGTTTCACTTCGGCTCAAGTCACGATCATGATGCTCGTGGGTTCAAGCCCTGCTGGCTGTCGGGCTCTGTGCTGACACCTGGGGCCTGGATCCTGCTTCCAATTCTGTGTCTCCCTCTCTCTCTGCTCTTCCCCTGCTCACACTCTGTCTCTTTATCTCTCAAAAATAAATAAACATTAAAAATTTAAAAAAACCAGAAAGTTCACAAGAAAAAGATCTGTAACTACAAGAAAAGTTGGCACTTTAGGAATGAGGAAGAGCAAGAAACATTTCAATTCTCAATATATATAATGGGCTAATTTTATGTTCTTAAATTCTTTAAAATGTGTATTCTAAAATATAAAAAATATATAACATTTTCTGAAGGAATTTCCAATTTACGTTGATAAGTACAACATGAAAGAGGAAGGGTAAAAGGACCTATATGCTGGCAAGCTTTTTACATTCCATTCGAAGGGATAAAATATTAATTCTAAGTAGGCTGTGAACAGTTAAATATAAATATTGTATCCCTTGAGTGGCCATTGGGAAACATGAATAAAGAGGTAGAGTTAGGAATCCCATAGAAAACATAAACATAAACAAAAGAGTCATACCGTGTTCATGGATTAAAGAACTCATTGCAGTAAATATGGATAATCTTCCCAAACTGATCTATTGATTTAATACAATTATAATCAAAATATCAGCAGGATCTGTTTTTATTTTCTTTTTGTGGAGACAAGCCTACTCTTAAGATCATGTAAAAAAGGCAAGTAAACTAGAATATTCCAGACAATTTTGAAAAAGAAGAGCAAAGGTAGAAGATAAAGACTATCCAATTTTAGGACTTACTATAAACCTACAATGTCAATACCGTGTGGTATCGATAGACACAGACCACTTGAACAGACTAGAGTCTAGATATACTCACATAAACAAGTTAATTTTTTGAGAAAGATACAAACTTCAGTGAAGGAAAGGATAGTCTTCTCAAGCAATGGCATTTGGAGAATTGGAGATCTATGTGTTAAAAAGAAAAAGCACCTAAACCTATCCCTTATATCTTCTACATAAAGACCTGGGTGGCTCAGTCAGTTAAGCATCCAACTCTTGATTTCAGTTTGGGTCATGGTTAGTGAGTTCAAGCCCCACTGTCAGCACAGAGCCTGCTTGGGATTCTCTCTTTCCCTCTATCTCTGCCCCTCAGTGCTTGTGTTCTTTCTCTCTCTCTCTCTCTCTCTCTCTCTCTCTCTCTCAAAATTAATAAACATTTTTTAAAAGTAACCTGAAATAAACCATACATTTATTTGTAAAATGTAGAACTATAAAACTTTTAGAAGAAAATGCAAGAAAGAATCTTCATGCATTTTGTGTTTGGAAAATAATTCTAAAACGTGACCCAAGGCTACAATCCATAAATAGGAAAAAATGGACTAGATTTCAGCAAAATAAAAATCTTTAGTTCTTCAAAAGACGCTTTTAAGAAAATTACAAGAACAGACCAATTTGCAATCCATGTATTTGTTCAGATCCTGAATATATAAAGAACCCTCAAGACTCAACAATAAGAAAATAAAGAACCTATTTTAAAAACAAATAGGTTAGAGATTTGAACAGACACTTCACCAAAGATTTATGGATGGCAAATAAGCACATGAGTAGGTACTCAACATCATTAGACATTAGGGAAACACTAATGCACACCTATTAGAACAGATGAAGTAAAATAAAAACTATCAACCACTGGTGAGGATGCAGAACAATTCAAACTCTCATTGATTGCTGCAAAGTCACTCTAGAAAAACAGTCTGGCAGTTTCTTAGAAAGTTAAATGTACAATTACCATATGACCCAGAAATTGCCCTCCTGTGTATTACTCTAGAAAAATTAAAACTTATGTTCGCGTAAGAACCTATATGTGAATGTTTGTAACAGTTTATTCATAAGTGCCAGAAACGGGAATCAATTCAAATGGCTTTCAATAAATTAATAAACAAACTGGGTGTCCATATAAAAAGGACCATAATAGTCCCCCCCTTATCTGCCGTTTTGCCTTCCACAGTTTCAGTTACCCACAGTCAAACACGGTGTGGACACAGAAGGTCCGCCAGATGTATCCTCACAAGGTCAACAGCAGCATAACACTACGTCACGGTGCCTGCATTCACGTCATTCCATCTCATCATGGAGGCATTGTATCATCTCACATCCTTACAAGAAGAAGGGTGGGTACAGAACAATAAGATATTTTGAGAGAAAGAGGCCACACTCACCTCGCACTATAGTATAGTGTTATAATTGTTCTATTTTATGCTTATTTTTGTTCATTTCTTACTGTGCCTAATTTATAAATCAAACTTTATCATAGTTACATATGTATAGAAAAAATCATAGCATATACAGGGTTTGGGACTACCAGGGCTTTCAGACATCCACTGCGGGGGCTTGGGAGGGATGCCCCATGGATAAGGGGGGGTACTCAGAAAGAAAGAGGGGGCAGGTATTGATGCACATACAACCTGATGAATCTAAGTGAAGAATACAGTCTCAACAGGTTGCACGATTGTTATACAGCATTTTGGAAAGTGTAAAACTAAGGTACAGAAACTAGATTAGTAGTTACTAGGAACTGGGAGTGGGAGAGGATTTGACCATAGAAAAAGGGCAGCAAATGGATTTTTTTTTAATTAAAAGACCTGTTTTGTATCCTGATTATGGTGGTGGCTACATGAATCTCCACACGTATGAAAACTCATAGATGTGTTCACACAAAAACACGAATTCTACAGTATGTTTATTTTTTTAAGTGACATTCCGATCTCTTCAATGGCTGTAACTCTTATTTATACCTCTGGCAAAACCAACAACACTAAAGATCATGCTACGCACAGTTTCATCGATTTCTTTTTAAATTCTCAATAGACCACCATGTGAAACTTGAAACAATTTATGGCAATTAAATACACATGAATATTTTAGCAGTGTAATCAAGATCTATCAGGTAAAATTCACAACAAAGTTAATTTAACGTGTATGACTGTTATGAATCATGTTTTGGGTTGCATGGTTTGCAGGCCATTTAAATGGCGGTAATCAGTATGACTTTCATAGTCAACTCATTTAGAAAATTTCACCAGTCTCTGCAACCATTGTCAATGTTTTTAAATCCTGATGCTCAACAGATGCAAACCCCCATTCCCTTCTCTTATTTGGGGGCACGAGTAACAAGAGAAAAAATTTCTTGGAAGTAGCAACGTTGATTTACTTAAGAGAAATGTTGGATTGGGTAGAAAACAAAGACTCCAAACTTAAGACTTCTACTAACCCGCAATGATTTAATGCACACCTATTGTGTACCATGTAGTACCTTAGAAATTTTAGCAGATACAATTACAAATAATCCAAGATCTCAGACCTTCAAAGAAATTCACAGAAGACTGAGAAATACAGTCCATGAGATAGCAGATGCAAATTGTGTGAATTGTGAAGTGTTATCTGAAATATAAATAATACAAAGCAGGCTTTGATATACATAGACGACACCAGAAATAATAACACGACTCTATAGGTTTTTATAGAGAGAAAAATTATTTGTAACTGAAAAGATCTAGGACCTTGTTGGGAAGACAGTGATTGAGTTGAACAAGTTTAGAGGCAAGGGCGTGTCGAGGCTGTGCAATGGATACTCGCGGTGTCCATAGCTGAGCTGGGTGACGTAGTTGGGACACATTGAATTGAGGCATGGATTACACTGAAATGCCAGTTGGAAGCTCAGGGTTGAAGTCAGAGGAGGAAGAGCAAAGTGCACAGAGGTAAGGTAAGTAGAACAAAGGGAAAAGATATGAGCTCACCAAGAAAATGGATGAGAAAAAAGTATTGTGAACAAACACCTAAATCATATGGCTTTTAGTAGGAGAAGAAGTCAAGGTTATAGGCTGAGCAAGGGCTAGCAAGGTAGAACTAGGGAAGTTTATTAGAGAGTTAAGAGAGAAAAACCGTATGAAACCCCAAAGGTCGCTGACGAATCGTTTTTCATAGGCTGATGTCAATGGAAGCCAAATTTTAGGTAAATGAAGACAGAATAAGAGTCTAGGAAGCAAAAACACAGAGTAAAGATGTTTTAGGATATTAAATATCAAGTGCAAAGACTATATAAGCCTGATTCTCTACGACATTACTTGGTCTCAAATGATGGTATGACCTCCGCAGACGTGTGGACTACATAAAGCATTGCCCCATTTCTTCTTAGAATAAAATATCTGTCCCTGGTTTGCCTCAGTCATTAAATTGATACGTGTAACTGTGTCTGGACAACATCAGAGGCTGGGAAGACATTGGGAGAGGCATTATTTTTCAGATTATTCGCAATCTTCTGAGAAAAATAATGAAAGAAATGTAAGTAGGACTTCTCTCCAGCTGTGACCAATTTCCTCGCACTGCATTCAGACAATCAGCTTGGAACCAGCAAACTTGGATAACTTGGGCTCTCAATAGAACTCGGTGCACAGCCATGAGGGAATAAACAAGTATCACCTGTTTCTCAGGCCATGACTTTATTTTTTATTTTTTGTCATTTAGGGCACATTGTTATACCACCCATAACTGATTCCTTGGAAAATCTGGCCACAAGATTTTGTGGAGTATTCTTTTTTTTTTTTTTTTAATTTGTTTTTTTTTTTCAACGTTTATTTATTTTGGGGACAGAGAGAGACAGAGCATGAACGGGGGAGGGGCAGAGAGAGAGGGAGACACAGAATCGGAAACAGGCCCCAGGCTCTGAGCCATCAGCCCAGAGCCCGACGCGGGGCTCGAACCCACGGAGCGCGAGATCGTGACCTGGCTGAAGTCGGACGCTTAACCGACTGCGCCACCCAGGCGCCCCTGTGGAGTATTCTTAAGGTTCAGGGTTCTGGCATTTCTTATTTGCTATGACCTACTCCCTGGTCAATAGGGGTAGAAATAGTCACAGTTTCTGGGGGAATCACAGGTGAACAAAGCAGACTGGCGACACTGAAATAGGCTTCTCTCTGGGGGCCCTTGTTCCATTTTTTTTTTCCAGAGGTCACACATGATAGTAGTCCCAAGGGATGGTTTGTGACATTTCACACCCAAGAAAACAGATAACAAAAATAGTTCCCCTCTTACGCTACACCAGCCTCTTCCCCCAGGACTTGACCACTCCGACAGAGTATAATATCCTCATGGAAACAGGCTAGTGGGTTGTCCTGGTATGTGCTTTTGTTTCATTTTACTGTAGTTTTATTCTACTGCTGTGGAGACCTGGCTTGAGGGTATTGGATAAATGCTAAATAATAATCAGGCTGAGAAAAAAAAATGGATTTCCCAGCATAGTAGGTATAAAGAGAACAGGCTTAATTATTGATTCTCATTCCTGCCTTGTTCACACTTCGGCTCACATTCAAATAACTTGAGGGAGAAAAGAGTTCAGAATCCAGTAAAGCAGAAATTATTCTAAGGCTGTTAGGGTGTCAGTTCCATACTCCCTTTAACTTGGAAATGTATTTCTACACCGTTGTACTAGATCAATAAAGAAAATACAGGAAGAAAGTTTATTGATATATATTCTAGCTGCTGAAGTTGTAGTTTGCCAGATGAAAGATTAAGCCAAGGAGAAATCAGAGAGTATGGCCCATGGGAAGTTCTGAGGCCACTTTTCTATAGGATTGTCAGTTTAGAAATGTGTGCCTTTAACTACCAATTAGAAACCTCCTGGAACCCTTGGAGGGGAGGGATGACATGGCATGGATTTTGCTTTGGTATTTTGTAACAGTAAGATTTCAATCTCTTAAACTTTTTACTAAAGGGACGTATTAAAAATTAAAGTCTTTCAAATTTATGCAAGTAGTTTTGAACTATCTCGTGGTATCTAAGGGTCAAATCCAATGAGTACATTTGGATGGAAAAAACATGTGCCAGAGACATATTACCTTTTCTGTTTTCAACATGAAACATGAGATTCACGCTTTTCAGTGAAAAAAAAAAAAAAAGCCTATGAATAATAGGAACATGTTTGTGATTGTTTCACAAGCTTGACTTTCAAGATGTTTCTACAGAAGCTCAGTGAAAAAGAGAGTTAGGCAATTACACATTCAATCTGGATGTCAGCTGAGGTCGCCCTGTCCTTTGAGACTTAGATGAAATTAATGTCAGCCACTATTCCCATCTTAATGAGAAGCTCGATATCCGCTCTAAGATTCTGGCGTACATCTTAAATGTACTTTCTCATGGTTATCTGTATTTTTAATTAACTATTCCCATTGAACTTGCATTTCCCCTCCCATGACTGTTCTTGTTGTCCAGTGCTAATTCATACACTAACACAGCCCCTTTATTCCCTAAAACTCTATTCTTAAAAGACATTTATATGAAATAAATGGCTATTGAATTATAGCAATATACAGAATTAAATTTAAAATAAGTCGTCCTAAAATTCCTCCAGTCTTCCCTACCACCAGGAAATTTTCATTGTCCAGTCTTCTTTCCTTCCTTCCTTCCTCCCTCCCTCCCTCCCTCCCTTCCTCCTTCCCTTCCTTCCTTCCTTCCTTCCTTCCTTCCTTCCTTCCTTCCAACTAGAAGTTCATACCCCATCACACAACCCACCTCTCCTTTGTCAACCACCAGTTTGTTCTCTGTATTTATGAGTCTGGTTCTGGTTTGTTTGTTTGCTTTTTCATTTACTTTGTTCTTTATATTGTACCTATAAGTGAAATCATATGGTTATTTGTCTTTTTCTATCTGACTTATTTCCCTGGGCATAATGCCCTCTAGCTCCATCCATATTGTCATAAATGGCAAGATTCCATTCTTTTTGTGGCTGAGTAATATTCTATCATATATATGTGTATGTATTTTCTTTATCCATTCATCTATCTATAGACACTTGAGTTGCTTCCATATCTTGGCTACTGCAAATAATGCTACAATAAACATAGGGGTACATACATATTTTTGAACTGGTGTTTTCATTTTCTTCAGGTAAATACCCACAAGGAGAATTGCTGGGTTCTATGTCATTTCTGTTTTTAACTTTGGGGGGACCCCTATATTGTTTTCCATAGTGGCTGCACAAATTTATTTTCCCACCAACAGTGTGTGAAAGTTCCTTTTTCTCCACATCATTGCCAACACTTGTGATTTCTTTCTTTCTTTTTTTTTTTTAATATAAGCCATGCTGACTGGTATGAAGTGATATCTTACTGTGGTTTTGATTTGCCTTTTCTTGATGATTAGTGATGTTGAGCATCTTTTCATGTGTCTGTTGTACATCTGTATGTCTGCTTTGAAAAAATGTCTATTCAGGTCCTCTGCCTATTTGTAATCAGATTATTTGTTTTTGGTGTTGAGTTGTATGAGCTCTTTATGTATTTTGGACATTAACCCTTAATTAGATATATCATTTGCAAGTATATTTTCCTATTAAGTTGGTTGCCTTCATTGTCCAACTTTTCTTCATGGAATTCTTCCCATGTATCTCTGAACTTCTCTCAAGTTGCATGGCCCTTTCTCCAGGTATCAGAACTTTCCCCACTTCCCTTGCCTTTTGTTTTTTCAAATAAGCATTAACTTTCATGCCAAGCAATTTAACTGTCTCTACATTCCATGATCTTCTTCCAGAGTTTCTTAGAGCTTCATCTATCATGCTTATGAGCAAGGTATTTTGCTAAACAGAAAACCATGCTCTTAGGAAAAACTCATGCCAGTTCCCTCTAAGACAAAATAGCAATTAGCTATCGTGAGTTTAAAAACATTTTTTTCTATGTTAAATATAATCAAAGCAAGCCACAAAGTCAAGAGTGCCTCATTGTTTAGATATTTTTAGATCCTCAAGGTAGTGTCAGATAACCAATGATGCCATAACTCTTCCTTGAATATTTTCACTTAAGGACCAGCCTTAGACAGTCAACTGTGGTCACTTGGGCCATGAAAATGATATTAAATTTCATGTGACCTCCTATTAAATACAAATTACTAAACATGTGATCCTTTTTCAAAAGATAAGCAGATAAAAAAATCAACTTATATGAGATATAATAGGGGACAAAGTTTTCATTTGCTGGAGAAAGAGAATATGGCTCACTCTACCTTCTCTTCTCTAAGATTATGGTTATATTGGGACAAGGAGCCTTGAGAAATAATCCAGCTCCTGGCCCAGATTCAGTTGTGTTTTAGGGACTAACTCTTGATTTTGGCAAAGGTCATGATCTTATCGTCTTGAGATCGAGCACCATGTTGGGCTCTGCCCTGGGCATGGAACCTGCTTGAGATTCTCTCTTTATCCCTCTCTCTCTCCCCCTCCCCCACTCACACTCTCTCTCACTCTCGAAATAAAATAAAATAAAATAAAATAAAAAAATAAAATAAAATAAAAGTCTTTTTAAAAAGTGACAAAAGTTGGTATCACTACATTTCTTAACAATGAAGAATTAGTAACCTGTTCCAATTCAAGTTCCATTCAAATTTTAATTCAAGTTGTCTTCTCCACTAAACACTTATAGCGTTTATATACATATATGTATATATGTATATGTATATATTTAACTTTCCAGGGATAATTGTCAATGACCCTCATCCCTACTTTAAAATCCACCTTTTTCCATAGAGAAAGAGTAAGACAAAGTTTGTTTATCTCAGGCAGTCTTTGGCACGGCTCCATCCTTCAAAATACACCACAATTGATTCCTGAATTGTTTCTGTCATTTTTTTCTATACCCTGGGATGTAAATTGTTTATACCAAGTAATCTGAACACAATTATACAGCCAGGCATCTTTTACCAGCTTTATTCTATATGGTTTTCCTTTACTTTCTTTGCCTCTGTTCCTCATCTGTTTTAGGTTTTATTTTCTAATTATAAAACAGTAGAGTTAAATCATAGAGAAGACAGTGGATTTTTTTTTTTAATGGGATTGGCTTTTGCATTTTGCTGTCAAGTATTTTGGTAGCTGTTGATTTCCAATAGATACCCTTTTGCAACAGAGGGCTTAATCTTCTAAACCTATTTGTTTAACATGTTTGCACTTTTCTAAAAAGAAAAAAATCAAAGGAGTATTGATTGCTATCAAATATTTTACAGCATCTTTTGAGATTATTTTTTCTTATATTGGACTTTGAAATATGGCATATTGTAATCACATCCCTGCTGGTAATACACCACACCAGCCTTTCAATCTTAGTACAAATCCTACTTGGTCATGGATGATTATTTGAAGATATCTTGAATTTGATTTGTTAATAGTTCAAGAATTTTGCATCAATATTTGTCAGTGAACTCATGTGTAGGTTTGGGGGATTTTTTTTTTTTTCCTGATAGGTGGGAACTTTCCCGTACTGGTCTTTTTAGAACATTCGAGCTTAAGAAAATGAAGTAGATAACAATCTGTCATTTTCAGTGCTTTAGAATAGTTTGCATAGCCTGGGAATTACCTCCTCTGTGAAATTCTAGCATAAAATCATTTGATCATGGATCTGTTATTGAGGACTTTTTTTATTATTTTATATGACTGCTATAATCAGATTTTCTACTCTTCCTTAACTTAATATTGGCCATTGATCTTTTTCCTATAAAATCATCCATTTAATGTAGTTTTTAAGTTTGTTAGCATAATGCGTATATAATATTTCCTTGAATTAAAAACAAATCTCTTTTATTATGTTCCCATTTTTTTTTTAAAAATATTTTTATTTTCTGTATTTTGTCTTGATGGGATTTTCTTTTTGTCATTTTTGTTTGTATTGGAATGTTGTGTTAAAAGAAACAGTTCTTAGATTTACTGATAAATGACATGTTTTTTGGTTTTGAATTCATTAAAAATCTCTCTTTACATTTATTACATGCTCTCCATTTTCTTAGGTTTATTTTTTGGTTGTTTTTCTAACTTATTGAGTTGATTATTAAATTCCTTTATTTTATTATTATTTTAATAATGAAAGCATTTAAGATGATTGCCTCTAAGAATTAGCTTTGGCTGCATTGCACTACAATAATAAGTAACTTTTTTATTTCTATTATTTTCTAAGTAGACTATATTATAATTTTGATTTCTTTTTTGTCCTAATAGGTTTCTTAAAGAATGTTTTAAATTAGCAAATTGCTGGGTCTTATTTTTCCTTGTTTTTAAAACTTTGATTATTAATTTACTGTTTGTTATGTTGTGGCTGGACATTTTCCTGCTCAATTTCTGATTTAAGAGTTTGATTTGTGACCTGGAATCTAATCAATTTCTATTGTTCTTTGAAATGTGAAGACACAATATATGCTCTGAGTGTAGCATATGAGGTTCAACATACCCATGAATTAAAATTCATTATATTAAAATTTTCTAAGTCTTCAAGAAATATTTTAATGTTTCCTGTAACAATCATGTTTCAATCAATTTCTTATTTATCCATTTAACAAGTGTTATTAAGCACTTTCTTTGTGACAGGCTCATCTCCGGGTGTTAGGGACACAGTAGTGGGCACAATGTGGGAGCACCTCTGAGGGCAGGAGCTAACCAGTGAGGCACTGAGGAAGCGAAACGAATAATCTGAGGTTGCACATGAGGCAAGAGATACATGAGTGGGTTATATGCACATATATACATATATATGCCCCACTTTTCAAATGCACATGGTAATGCTTCCATAAATACTATGCTTTCTGTACACACTGTTTTATCCTTCACTCTTTACCATTTTTCTTTTAATTTTAGTTGTAGTGCATCTTATTTTATTGTGTCTTCATGAATGTTGAGTGGAAAATCCTGGCACCACCAGCCAGACATTTTTAAATGGCTTCAGTTTTCCCTTCATTATGCTTGGCTTATCTTTTATAGTTTTGTGATTTTTTTTCCCCCTTAATAGAGCAGCTGTAGTTGAGCTATTTTACTTTCCCTTTCTTCTCTCCGTGTACATGGCACCATCTTCCTCAACCACTTCGTAGACAATCTTCAAACTCTAGGCTTCAGCCCTTAATTCCAGCCATGGCTGCAAGCCACCGGTTCCCAGGAGGCTTCCGCCGACCCCAGCTACCACACCAGTGCCCAGTGTCCACTGTGATGTCTGGGGTAGCCAACTTAGTCCTCACCCAGTCGTGACCTGGAAGTGCAAGGGAATGAACACCCTGGGCACCAACCCCAAACCCCGAAGGATGGGAACTGATGGACGATGCACCCACCTTGCATTTGTAGGTCAGACAGACATAAGACCCACCTCAAAAGTGTTTTCAGAAGGTTCCGTGGTCTCCAGCACCGGTCCCTCTCAACACTGACCAACTCTAATGTGTCCCTATATGGACTTTCCCTCCTTTCTTGTTTCACTCCCTCTGCCCCAGGCCTGCTCCTAGGGATGGCTTCTGAGCATGGTATCTGCACCCAAGCCTTTGTTTCCGGCTCTGCTTTCTGGGGAACCCAGGCTGAGGACTGAGACACCTTTCTTGCTCATCTCGCTCTATACATAGCTTTACATAGCTATACATAGCTTTTAAATTTCTTTATGGTTTTGTTTTAAAGCATCTTTCTCAAATCTTTGTCTTATTTTAACATTTAGGCTACCTAACATTAACCCTATAGCCTGGTGCTGCTCTCTTGATGTTTATTGTCCTCCTTCAATATTTAATATATGTCCTTTTAAAATATGAACTCGACTTTCAGCTATATTAATTCCTTCAGATTTATATCCTTTTTTCTTCATCATTAGAATAATTTCTGATTATATGGGGCTTACTTTCCAAGTGCTCAGACCATCTCATCTCTCCCAAGCTGGGTTACCTTTCAAGTCTCTTTCTGAAGTCATGTCTGTGTCTTTCTAGGCTTTCGTGAATGTCACAGGATGACTCTCTCCAAGGGCCTCACCCCTCTCACAACAGTGACCAGTTTTGCCTCACTGGTCAGAATGAAATCAGCACAAAAATTTCCTCCTTGGGACTTTCTTTGCCATTTAAAATACAAAATAAAAGCAAGCCAGGTCATGGCTTTCACAAGTTGCTCCGCCTCCAGAAGAGTCAGCCTTCCAAGCGCTGCCTGGATAGTCACAAGAGCCCATCAGGTCAGTAGCTTTCCCCTGAGGCATTTTTTGTACTACGTTTAAGGTACATCTATATGGTGGGTTTAGAGAGTCTAGAACACTCCTCTGCCATGAAAACACTTCCATCCATTTCTGCTTTCCACACACATTCAAATATGGGCCATTAGACTGCAATGGTCGGTGGAAGATTGCTACTGATATGCCTATCTTTACACAGTGGTCTTCTGCAATTTCCGTTAGATTAATTTTGGTGATGCAAGGTATCCCTTCTCTATTACTACGTTGCAGCCATCTTCTAATCCCTCTTAATGTCAGTGCTATTTTAATGAAATCATGTACAGTATGTATCCATATGTATGTGTATACATACAACTTTGCATGTATGTTATATACAAATTATGTAGGTATAGATTTGTATATACATTACTTTTTATTGAAATATACACCACATTTTACTTATTAACAATGTTCAGTGTCTGACACGTAGATATCTGAGGTCCACTGATATTTTCCTATTAGATTCATTATTTTCTCACTGTTTTTCTTTCCCCCTGAGGAACATGTTTTGCTTTCCATGGTATTAATCAGTTTAATCTGGGGCTTCCTCTGCCTTTTCATAAAATGTCTATTTTTAAAAATTTGGATCGCATTGGCGAGTATGTTTCCACACTCTTCCAGGTGTCTGAGTAATGTTCTCCATCATTTCCTTAAGGGAACATTATTCTTTCATAACGAGCCATGGTGCAGAAAAACCAATTTTAGTCCTTATTATTACGGCAATCAGTAGATTATTTCTCATAGCCTCTTCCTAGTAATAATAAAAATAACAACTACAGTTATAAGTAATTGAATTTCTTTGATGCACTAGATTTAATGCTTCTTATGTACATTGTATCTAATCCTGATGACAGCCAGGACAGATGAGGCCTCCTGGCCCCTTTTCCCAGTTAAGAAGACTGAGTTCTCATAACTAGTAAGTGGTGGAACCACTATTCACCTTAAGTTAGTCTGATTCCAAATCTCCTCTTTTTTACTACTGCAGTCTATGTGCAGATTATGCTTCCAAAGTTGTTGCAATGTCCCTTGGTTGTTACTATCACAGGGAAGACAGGCAAGACATTTTTTTTAAAGCCTGATTGTTCATTATCTCATCGAGTATTCAGACTGAATACAGACGTTTTCTATTTTTCTTTGAACTCTACTTTTTCCCCCTGTGAAACACATGAACTAAGAAGTGCTCTGAGAATTTGGTGATGTCAGCCCACAAGGAAGGCACCACCCTTTGCCGTTTGCCATGTTAGTTGTACGTTGGCTGTTTCTGGAGTGCTCGCCATGACACGTCTTGTCCTCCTGGGCGCCTAATGGGATCCCCTATGCCCTGTTCTGTCGCTCTGGGTAGCACGGGATGCCGCTGCTTCTGCAAACATCCCGGCTTGGCCCTCCACAGGAAACTACCCCAAACTCTCAGGTTTCCCTTTTGAGCTTGTACTGCAGTGTCCAGTGGTGGGAGATGAATAGGTACCACAAATGAGTTCATTGATAATAAAAATAGTTGAATATTGTAAAGCGATGTTTAAATAGTAGAACTGAGGGCGCCTGGGTGGCGCAGTTGGTTAAGCATCCGACTTCAGCCAGGTCACGATCTCACGGTCTGTGAGTTCGAGCCCCGCGTCAGGCTCTGGGCTGATGGCTCAGAGCCTGGAGCCTGTTTCCGATTCTGTGTCTCCCTCTCTCTCTGCCCCTCCCCCGTTCATGCTCTGTCTCTCTCTGTCCCAAAAATGGATAAACGTTGAAAAAAAAATTTTTTTAAATAGTAGAACTGACAGTGATATTCTCCCTACCTACTTGCACGTACTTGAGGAAATGAGAGAGAATTGTAATCTCGCCTGAATGAATGTCATTATTACTTAAAAACTCATTGAACTCATTCTTCCAGGAGTCCAGAGTCTGACCCTGAATGATGTCGACCCTGTCAAACTGAGCCCTCTTGAGTCAAGTTGACATCAAAAGTCAAAGAACGCTGATCCTTTTTTTGTGGAACGGATTTTTTTTTTCCTTTTGAATGATGTTTATTTTTATGTTACAATTATGCACTCCCACTGCAGAATATTTTAAAAGTACATCGATGCATGCCAAAAAAAAAAAAAAAAAACTTAAAATTAAAACCCTTGCAATCTTCCCTCCAAAATATAACCACATCTGATTTTTGTGCCCCTTTCTTTCAAATAATTCTTCCAGGATAATGTATGGCTCATGCTCAGATTGGAACAATCAGTTTCCATGTTCTCTTTCATTTGAAGAGACAGTTATTCCCAACCCACTCTGTTTCTGGAGACTTTCTTTTCAAGTTTTTGTTTAAATTCCAGTTGGTTAACATACTGTGTAATATTAGTTTCAGGTGGACAAGAGAGGGATTCAACACTTCCGTATAATACCCAGTGCTCATCACGAGTGCCCTCTTTAATTCCCATCACCTATTTCACCCATTCCCCCCACCCACCTCTCTTTTTTGTGTGGAACAAATTTAAAGAGCCTTCCGTGCGATTCCAAGCTCCATCAGTTACTAGCTATGTGTTCTTCAGAGAGTAACTTAGACTCTCTGTGCCTCAACTTCCTTACCTTCTACAGAGCTGGACTTTTATGTCCATAGCTACCATGGGAGTCCACGGTCCCCTTGGTGTCTCAAATGTCAATGAGTTGTGTAGATTGCAAATCAGTAAAGATTTCTGTGATGCTCTAAAAATCTCTGTAACCTTCTTATCTCTTGCTGCATTGCCACTATGGTGGTGAAATTGCTATTTACCACTGTGAGGAGGAAATGCTCCATTTGGCAATTACTTTTTTTGGAAAAGTATCCATATCCATACGGCCCCAGACCTCAGTCCCTGCGTCTCTGAAATGTTTGCTTACTGTCTTCTGCAGGAGCCACCTTCTTTTTCCTGTGAGAGCAAATTCTTGACAGCCAACAAACAAGTTAATGGTTTACTTTTCTTTCCAAAGGAAAGCGAGGTTATACTTTCGTTTTCTAGGCGAAACTGGAATATACATCTGAAAGAGACTAAGAAAATGTCCCAAGGTCTTATGGTGACCCACGTGAGGAAGCCAGGATCAAACCCCGATTTTCTACACACTAAATCCTATGTTTTTTAATTTCCACACTATTATTCCTGTGGGAAACGTATGTTGGCAAATATATTTATTTTCTTTTTTAAAATGCAAAAGGCATACTGCAAAGCAGATGAAATTTAAGAGGAAAGTAGGGTTTCAGGAGAGTGCTGGGATAAGATTTGGGACATTCTACGTGGAACCCTGCATAGAGGGCCTAGGAAGATGATGTGGACCCTGGGAGCTCTCAGGAAGAAGGTTCTAAGGGGATAGCAGCAGCATCAAACAGGTGAAAGCTCTCTGAGGGCAAAATCAATTTTACAAATTCGTCTTTGGCTGACAGTAGTTCTTGAAGTTCTTTATGGGTCAATACCCAAAACATGAGATATTTCCTTCTGTCTTTTATATAATTAAGCTCAAATCTTCCATTGTAGGGGGAAAAAGAGTAAAGTGCCCAGCAACCACAATTTTTAATAAATATTAATGGATGAGGAGGGGAGAAAGGAATGGAGACGGCAATGGTGTCTGGCCTTGGGACATCATGCAGAACCCACCTCTTTAGTTTTGATATTCCCAGTAGACTAGACACTAGTTTTGCTGCATTGATTGCTGTTTCATAATATAAAATTTAATTATCTCTATTATTTTACAATAAGCTTTTCTGCCTTGGGGCTTCTGGCACAGGGTACGGTTAGTAACAAATCTAATAAATAAAGAAATAAAACGCTTCATTTCCTTTTCAAAAGGAAGTTGTGTTTTGCTCTGTATGCTTTGAGCTTAGGGGAATTCACTGTAGCTTTCCCAAACACACTTGTTCTTTGGCTCAGAAAGGCTACCATCCAGGGCCCCAGGACATCCAGCCACCGGGAACCATTGTGCTCCCCTCCCCAGCAGGGACTACAGTAAACAGATCGCACCTCTGCCCATGCTCTCAAGGGCTGTTTCTTACTCTTCGTGCTTTTATCACTGGATTCCCCCTCATTACATTTATGCAGTCCAAGAAGCATAGAATTAAGAACACTGATTTCGATTAATCCTTTACCCACTTGCATTTTGTTTACCCTACTGTTTTCTTTTGAGAAAAGATTCCAATATTAGCCAGATGCAGGTTAGCTGATACAACATGGAGCTTCTGAGAGATGAGACAATGCTATTGAGAGTGTAATTGAAGTCAAACCCTAAGCAGATTGTGCACAATAGTTTAGGAAGATGAGGAATAGATGAGCTATATTTATTACTAAGCTGTCCAGACTTTAGAGACTATGAAATAAAGGGTCCACCATGCAAATATATCCTGTAGGTATCAACATCATGCCTTTAATAAGCATCTTATAAACATAATTTATGCATCGTCACTAAGTCTAGTGCTATTGAGGATACAAAAGAATCTGAGACAAACACTCTGCCTCTAAACGCCTAACCCAAGGGCTAAAATAAGAGAGCTGCAAAATTGTCTTACAAGGGAAAATACAGGAACTCCTGGAAAATAAGGGAAAAATAAATGTTCCACCACAGGGCACATTGGATCAGGTAAAGGATGAGAAAGATTCCGTGGAAGAGATAGTGCTTATAGTAGGTCTGGGAAAACATGATCTCCTACTACACGCACCAATGGGAATGAATAGTAAACATCATACTGACCAAGAAAACAACTCCAAAGAGGGTATCAGTCCCTCTACATATCACAATTTTAAAAATTAAAAATAAGTTGCTTAGAATACATGAACAGGTGGAAGTAGAAAGAAAGGTGGAAGGGTGAAGGGACCTGGCCCAGGGCTCTCTCCTAGCTCCCAGCTGCTGCTGACAGTCCTTGACATCCCTTGGCTACGGCTGCATCACTCCGATGTCTGACTGCATGTTCACATGGCTTCTCTGAATAAAAGGCAACATGCACTCTTCTGTCGTATAAAGTCAAACTCATCTACTCCAGGGAGTAGAGTGTGGACATTTCCTTTTGGAGGCGACCATTCAGCCTGCTACAGACCGGATGGTAAGCATTTCTGAAGATAACAATATGATCGCACATATTGGCATCATAATACACTTGCATCTTCTTCAATGAAAGCTTGATCCTTACTGATAGTAATATTTTTATTTCTACCTGGAAAACTCCCTCATTCCTTTCTTCAGAGATCGTTCCAAAATATTTTCAAATCTCAACTCCTCAACCTTCTACCTTACTTTCAGCAGATGACTTTGCCTCATATTTTCCAGGAAAACCAAGTTCACCCAGTACAAGTTCTTTAAAATTCTCTATTACCTACCCTTCCAACTCATTAAACAAAACACCTAAACTCTTCTTTTTTTTTTTTTTTTTTGACGTTTATTTATTATTAAAAGACAGAGAGAGACAGAACATGAGCAGAGGAGGGGCAGAGAGAGGGGGAGACATGGAATCCGAAGCAGGCTCCAGGCTCTGAGCTGTCAGCACAGAACCCAATGCAGGGCTCGAACTCATGAACCTTGAGATCATGACCTGAGCCCAAGTTGGACGCTCAACTGACTGAGCCACCCAGGCGCCCCGCACCTAAACTCTTCTAAGTATTTGGGATATATCTGTGAATTAAAACAACAAAAATTACAAAATTACATAAGGAACATTCTGGAAGGGGGATAAAAACTAAATATAATAACTTACTAATGTATAATATGTTATCTGATGATAAGTACAGATGATCCTTGAACAACATGGATTTGAATTGTGTGGGTCCACTTACATGTGGATTTTTTCCAATAAATACACAAGAGTAGGGTAAATGTATTTTCTCTTCCTTATGATTTCCTTAATAACATTTTCCTTTCCCTAGCTTTCTTTATTAGAAGAATACAGTATAGGGGCGCCTGGGTGGCTCAGTTTGTTAAGAGTCAATCATGCTTCTAGTTCAGGTCATGACCTTACAGTTTGTGAGTTCAAGCCCTGCTTTCGGTTCCATGCAGACAGACTGCTGGGATTCTATCTCTCTCCCTCTCTCTCTGCCCCTCCTCCACTTGCTCTCTCTCTTTCTCAATAAATAAACAAACATTTTTTTAAAAGAAAACAGTACATGATACATATAACAAAATATGTGTCAATCAACTATTTCTGTTATCAGTAAGGATTTCTATCAATTATAAGCTAGTAGTATTTCGGGGGGAGTAAAAAAATGTGAATTTTTAACTGTGCAGGGGGTCACTGCCCCTAACTCCTCGTGTTGTTCAAGAACCAACTGTACTATGGTAACAAGTAAAAGGCATAAGAAATAGCAGGCATGAAAATCAAAGGTAGGATAGGTTTGTTGTGAAGGTAAAATCTGAGCAGCCTTGAAGGGGGTGATGGAATTAGCTGACAGATAGGAAGCAAGAGCACTCGGATCCAGGGAAGGGATAGAGCAAAAAGCTCAGTGATGGAAAGATGCCTGGTGTCTTAAGGAACCAAAGAAGAAGCCAATGTAGCTGGAGCAGAGTAAGCAAGGTGAAGAAGGTAGTGACATAGTCAGGAAGGTAAGGGTGCGGTGAGGGCAGATCAGGCAGAGTGTCACCAGTTGTAAGGACTTGGGAGTTTGCTCTGACAGAATTGGAAGGCCATTCCAGAATTTTACAAAAGAGAAGAGTTATGAGATGACATTGATTTTTAATGAGCCCCTCTAGCTTCCAAATTAGACTTTTTTTTTTAAATATATTGTCAAATTGGTTTCCATACAACAGCCCGTGCTCATCCCAACAAGTGCCCTCCTCCATGCCTGTCAGAGGGAAGACAAGTACAGAAGCAAGGAGACTGGTTAGGATGCAGCCACCGTAAAGTGTGTGACAGATGATCATGATTTAGACTTGGGACATAGTTATAAAGGTGGTGAGAAATAGCTGGGTGGGGGGTATATTTTGCATAGGGGCAACAGAAGTTGTTGATAAGGTGCTAGAGGAAGAAGGGCTCTGACTGGCTTGAGCAACTAGGAAGATGGAGTGGTTATTATCTGAGATGGAGAAGACCACAGAGGAGCAGACCTGGAGGTGGGTGGAGATCTGTAATTTAGTTATGGGCACAGTGAGTTTGAGGGGTCTACTATATAATATACTAATTGCATTATTATACAGCAATAGCTATTATACAATATAATAGAGGGGTCTATTATTCACAAATAACTATATATAATAAATGTATAAATTGTACATAGATACAATTTTATTGAATATAATAGATATTCATATATCTATTAAACTACTTATATGAATCTAGATACACAAATCCGGAATTTAGGAGATTATTCTGGACTGGAGATACGACGTCCATATTTCTCTAAATCTTTATCCATGAGTCCTTTGTCCTTCTGGGCCAGAGGAAGAAGTGATGCCTTTCCCAAATCTAGCACCTAACCTATGCCCTTGATTCCACCCTTCACAATCCATTCCAATTTCTTCCTTCAGCTAGTCTCCATTTTTCTTTCGAATCACGAGTGTCTAATTCTACTTTGGCTTTTTTTCCCCCATTTCCTAAATCAACTAGAGCTTTTTCTATCCAAATCCACACCTCTCTACTCATGTAAATAGAAAGTTTTTAGATCTCTACTCTTCTTGATTCACCCTTTTCCCTGTCTTCTATCTTTCAAGGTCCAAAGCCTTGAAAGAATTGTCTATGCCTTGCATCTCTAATTTTCTGACTGAGTTTCAAAGCATTGCACCCTGAAGACCTTCCTGTATTCCAAGATATCTACTTCTTACCTTGATTTTTTTTTTTTAATCATGACCAAATTGGGAATATGACAAATAGTAGCCAATCATCTCCTTTCTTCAGTCTTTATACATTAAGAGGGAGACATAAGTCTGGTCCAAAACAGTAGCAAGAATAAAAATGGGGCTTTGACACTTTATATGATTTTATTTTATTTTATTTTATTTTATTTTATTTTTATTTTTCATTTATTTATTTTGAGAGTGAGTGAGAAAGACAGAGAGAGAGAGATGTAGGAGCAGAGAGAGAGAATCCCAAGCAGGCTCCATGCTGTCAGCACAGAGCCTGATGCAGGGTTCAAAACCGTGAACCATGATGAGATCATGACCTGAGCCGACATCAACAGTTGGATGCTTAACCCACTGAGCCACCCAAGTGCCCCATGGTCTTTGACACTTTAGAATCAGT
Source organism: Herpailurus yagouaroundi (assembly GCF_014898765.1). Taxonomy (NCBI): domain Eukaryota; kingdom Metazoa; phylum Chordata; class Mammalia; order Carnivora; family Felidae; genus Herpailurus; species Herpailurus yagouaroundi. The sequence goes on along the minus strand of NW_024412402.1, from coordinate 18,549,408 downwards.
TGGAGGAATCCTAATAGCTCTCCTATTGGCTCATACTACTCCAACCTCAGTAGCTTCCTTGCTAGTTCTGAAATACTTCAAGATTTAGCCTCAGTGCCTTTGAATATGCTATCTTGACACTCCACTTCCCCCAGATATTCACATAGTTCACTCCCTCAGTTCACACAGGTCTCAGCTCACGTATGCACATATCAGAGGGTCCTCCACAACCACCCTCCTAAACTAGTACCTCTATCACTTCCCATTGCTTGACCCGCCTCTTTTCTTTCATTGACATTTTTTCTACCTAACATTTCATAAATTGAGGTGCTTATTTGTTTTATCTGATGCCCACACTGAAATGTAAACTCTGTGAGAGGCAGGGCATTTTCTCCTTTGTGTGCTGCTGTTTCCCGAGTATTTGAAACAAGTCCTGGCACATAGTAAGTTCTGATAATGATTTGCTCAATGAACGTGCTTGTGGTTGAGGGATTTGTCTCTTGTGCCCTAAGAGTTGGCCACAAACCTGGCAAATAAATACCATGAGTATCTTCCTTTCCTGCTCTTCCTGCTGGCCAATGGGATACTACATTGGATGAGGACTGGAATGAAAAATTAAAGAGAACAGCAGGGCTAAAAAACAATCATTCTTTCCACTTCAAGTCAGTTTTAGAAAGGATCCAGGCAGGGTGTCCGTTAAGTGTAGACTCTTGATTTCTGCTCAGGTCATGATCTCAGGGTTCAGACATGGAGTCTGCACCAGGCTCCATGCTGACAGAGCCTGCCTAGGATTCTCTCTCTTCCTCTCTCTCTCTGCCCCTCCCCCACGTGTGTACTTGCACTTGCACGTGCTCTCCCTCAAAATAAATATAGAAGCCTTAAAAAAAAGGATCTAGAACTCCTGGCGAATCTGAGGGCAACACCCAAGGTGGGTGTGTCCATAATCCCTTTATGGTACAACAAACAAAGAGGCACAATCAATCACAACTTGGCTTAGAAACTCTGTACAGCACCAGGATGAATTCCTTCCCAGCCACCTCTCCTGCCCTGCCTCCCTCCCAAGAAGATTATCCCTCTAATGTAAAAATACAGAAGCTACTAATATTGAAAAGATGAGTCAGACGTACTTTCATTCCGCTGAGCATGAGGAAGCTGATTCAAGATTTGGACACAACAGGAAAGGCTGCTCAAGTGCAAGGGTGGAGAGGGTCTGCTGAGTTTCACTAGAAGAAAGAACTGGCAAGAGCGGAGTGCAAATGAGGAAAATTAGGAGAGGGGAGGAGGAAACTTCCAGGGGTATCTAAGAACCGAGACTATGAGATGGTAAGTGTAGAGGTCTCCTCCTTATGGATGCTGTTTTCAACCTTCTGTTCTGCATACTATAAAGACTGTCTAAAAACCTACTCCTGGTGCCCCCATGCCAGTCTGCTCTTTTACTTCCTACTGACATCACATATGAGCGACTGTTGCATGTGGCTCCTTTCCTTTGAGCTTCCATGAGGTTTCGCGTGGTGAGACCATCCCACTGTGTTCATATTTTGTTTACCTACAATACTACGATACGGTATTGAATTGAAGAGCATTTGAAAAGTGGGATGAAAGGAAATGAAAGCTTGTCCTTACCTTGAATCTCGTATCAGGAGCTGAAATTAGATCCCACCTACTGGGACGGGAGAGAGATTGTGTCACCCAACAAAGCTCAGCCCCCTTGGCACATCCAAAGCCTCATATCCCTGCCCCCTGGCTTTGGCACCAGGGGTTCCACGGCTGTGCCCAGGATAAAAGCGCCGTCCCCAGCTTGCTCTCGGGCAAAGACAGCCTGCTTTTAATTAGGAGCAGGAGCCGTTGTTAGATTTGTATTTTTCTTTCCTTCCTTTCTTTTTTTTTTTTTTTTTCCTATGCTTGATGGCATGATGTGTGTTACATATTTAATTAAAGAGGATCTAATGAGTACTTCTAACAGCCCTGGGGTCAGAAGAGCCACTGCAGAGATTCATGCAAATGAGCCAGGCTTTATGGCTTCCCTAGTGAGCAGCAGTGAGGTTGTCCAAAATGGCAGAGCCTGTGGGAGCCCATCAGCTTTCCGACTCCCACAGGAAAAACCCAAGAGGAAGCACACAGAGGGTGGGGAGTAGAAGCTGCAGACTTTGTGTCTGGGCCCAGAAATAAGTCTAAATGTACAATGGGGTAAGTCTAAACTTTATGAAATAAAATGTGGAGGGGGGGAGCCAGTGGGGTCAATAGGCTGGGCCAGAGAGCAACCCAAGAGGACTAAGACTCTTTGGAACACACATCTGAGCATAGGAAGGTGAATCAGAGAACAGCGAAGGCAGAAGAGGTAAAGCAAAATGTGCTAAGGCGTCTGGGTTTTATTTTATGGGAAACGGGCCATTAAATGTTTTTTATATGTACTTTCTTCACTGTGCTCTATGCTTATGTCTGTTATAGCACTTCTCTCGTGATTTATCTGCAGATATATCTATCTCCCTATTAGACTATGAACTGACTCCTCAAGAGCGAGGACCTCCTCTGTCTTTGCTCCCATGACTCGTATTAAACTTCCTCTGTTATTCCATTATACCAGATATCCTACTAGATTATAATTGCCTATTGAGTTTCTGCCTACCCTGCCTAATTGAAAGTTGATTGACTGTGAAGATTCTGGGTTTTCCCCCCATAATATTTTTCTTATATTTGTGTTTAGATGTCTAGCATCTACCACAGAGCCCAGAATGGAATATGCCCTCAATAAGTTATTGAATGAATGAATGAACGAATGATCCAAATATAATCAGTCTGATTTCAGGCCAGCCTTAGCATATTTACTGCATCGGAACAAAGACAGACAGCAGATTTGCTCCTGAAAGCATTACAGAATTGTTTAGGATTTTAGTGAAAGTCAGCTACTTGGGCAAATGGAGAATGATGTTATATTGCATATTACACCATAAGATCTCTTTAGAATTTTGTTTAAACTAAGATATAGAATAAGAAATTTAATGCATTGTCCTTAATTGGATCCTACTTTGGGGGGAAAAAAAAGAATCAGCTATTAAGGACATTTCTCAGATAATTGGGGGATAGTTGGTGTTAGATGATATTCAGAAACTATTTTTGTTGTGTGATAATAACCTTGTTATATAATAGTTTGTCTTTGTGGTGGCTTTTAAAAATAGCTCCAAAGTCTTTCACACTCAACCCATGCAGAGGAGGGGTTCTATGTCTCCGCCCTTGAATATGAGCTTGTTTATAGCTGCTTTGGCCAACAGGGTAGGGTAGAAATGAAGCTGGAAGGTTTCCAAAGCTAGATCAGAAAAGCCTAAGCAGGTTCTACCTAGTTTTCCTGGAATGGCCATTCCTTTTTTAAGATGCTCCTGAGAACACAAATGCCATGCTGTGAGATGCCCAAGTCACATGGAGGGGCCACATGTGGATGCCCGTTCCATATACCCAACTAAGACCAGACTCCCTGAATCACTCCTAGGCTTATCTGTAGAATCTTCCAGATAATTCCAGATAATTCATTTGAATACTCCCAAATGAAATCCCAGGTATTGTGGATCAGGGGGAAGCCATCCCTCTGTGTATTACTGACCCACAGAATCCCTGAGTGTGATAAACAGTTGGTACTTTGTGCTACTAAGTTCAGAGTGGTTTGTTCAGCAGAAACAGTAAGGACAGGCGTCTCTGACCTTTTTCGGAGATGCATGCTAAAGAGCGTTAAGGAGAGAGTGCCATGATACCTCTGCTTGCTTTTAAATGGTTACCACAAAATGTGTACAAAGACAGCACGATTGATCGAGCAAATACAGGAAACCATTGCAACTGTCAAATATAGATGGTGAATATGTTGTTTATTGAACTACTTTTCAAAAAATTTTGACAACCACAACATTTTCTTTTACAGTGCTTTTTAAACTGCTCTTTGTTTCTCTAAAGTTCTCTAGCTCAGGAAGACGTAAGTTTATCACTCATCTCTTTAATCTCTGAGTACAACCCTCTCTTCCAATGGGTCCTACTTCTTCCTCCTTCTTCCCTCAGGGGCTCTTCTTGTGGGCCATTGTGCCTTTCCCAGTGAAGAGCCAGCAAAACCCACCTCTCTCTTCTGAGAGCTGTCATTTTTCAAGGCAGAGGAAGGGATTAGGGTTGGAATGACTAATACTTTAGTGTGATTTCTTTCAAACTAATGACATAATTTTATTTTTTTTTTAAATTTTTTTTTTCAACGTTTATTTATTTTTGGGACAGAGAGAGACAGAGCATGAACGGAGGAGGGGCAGAGAGAGAGGGAGACACAGAATCGGAAACAGGCTCCAGGCTCCGAGCCGTCAGCCCAGGGCCTGACGCGGGGCTCGAACTCACGGACCGCGAGATCGTGACCTGGCTGAAGTCGGACGCTTAACCGACTGCGCCACCCAGGCGCCCCAGACATAATTTTAAAAAAGACTTTTAGAGGGGCACCTGGGTGGTTCAGTTGGTTAAGCTTCTGACCCTCGATTTCAGCTCCGGTCATGACCTCGCGGTTTGTGAGTTTGATCCCCGCACTGGGCTCCACACTAGCGCTTGGGATTCTCTCTCCCTCTCTCTCTGCCCCTCCCTTGCTCTCTCTCTCTCTCTCTCTCTTTCAAATAAGTAAACTTAAAAAAAAAAAGTTAAAAAAAAAAAGACTTATAGAAACTACTTAGTAAAAACACCAGAATGGAACCTCATCAGATTCAATATGTATTTAGTAAAGCAAGGGCAAGATTTCCTGTATTCAACACTTGAAATTTTCAAAGCAATTCAATGGATTATTATTCTCATCAAAAGAAACCAAAACATTTTTCTAAGTCATTGTAGGGAAAATAGACCCAAAAGGGGAACATTTAAAAGGGGCTCTGATAAAAAGTGCTTTTCCCTCTCTCCTGACTCCCTTCACTGTAGAATTGACTTTCAAAATTCCAGCCTGACTCCCTCCCTCTTTCCCCGGCTCTTGGTCTCTTCCCCAACAAGCTGCTCCCCCCTGCCCTTTAACGTTCACTGCTTCCTTGAGGAACGGAACCAGGGTGAACCTTGGAACCCCAATCCTATTGTAGAAAAAAAATCTCTTACATTCTTTTTTTTCCCCAAATAATATTCCATTTTATTAATATACCACATTTTCTGTATCTATTCATCAGGTTCCCTTACATTCTTGATATTTTCTTCAAATACTCCTTCCCATCTGGCTATAAAAATTAAAACAACTTTCTCCCTGTTTAACACCACTTCCTGTACACGCTTTCTGAAAATAGTAAGCATTATTATTATTATAATCAACATGGAAGCTGATTTTTATTGAATACTTACTACGTAGTGCATTTATGCTGCTCTCTTTTATTACTTCTTTCGATCTATCTTCTCACCAGCCCCAGGGTGAGATATCGCCAGTATTCCCATGCTGGAATTGAGGAGCCGGTAGCTTACCCATGACCACCCAGCTAGGAAGGGATGGAACCAGGATAGAAACCAGGTAGTCCGACCAGGGACCCCTACTTGGAACCATCATGCATCATTGTCTCCCCTTACTGGCTTCCCAACAAGCTTCATTCCTTTTTTTTTTTTTTTTTTAATTTTTTTTAATGTTTATTTATTTTTGAGAGAAAAAGACAGAGCGCTAGTGGGAGAGGGACAGAGAGAGGGGAGACACAGAATCCGAAGCAGGCTCCAGGCTCTGAGCTGTCAGCACAGAGCCCGACGTGGGGCTCGAACTCAAGAAGCGTGAGATCGTGACCTGAGTCGAAGTCGGACGCTTAACCGACTGAGCCACCCAGGCACCCCTTCATTTCTTTACTCCCACCCCTGACAACGCAGAGCCAGAAGAAGGGGTTTGCGTGTGCATCCTGCAGCCTCCAAACCGGTGTCCCCTCATCCCCAGGCATCTGCTAATCTTTGAAGCCCATACCATACTGTCCTCCTTAGCTATGTAGTTCCAGGACACTCAGTGGCTTCTTCCTTGACTTCAGCATGTGAATGCCATTAGCGTCTGTGATTGTTCCCTGATCCATGATTGCAGCATTCATGACCATATCTTATAACTACAGCATCCTCCGAAACTTGCTGCTCTGTGCACACTCACAGCCACACATCTCTGCTACTCAGAACCTACTCTTGTACATCTGGGGCCCTGAACATGCAGCAGCTCCTTTCTGATTTCTCGCTCCTTCTTCTCCATGTCCCTTTTGCCTTTGCTTACACTAAACTGGCACTTTGGTTTAGCCATGATTTGCAATAAAGCATGGCTTGTTCCCCTTAACTCGTCACGTCCACTCTTAGCCCACTCGTCTCTCTACACACCTGAATGCTGAGTCATTCCCTACCACCCTCCAATGCCTTGCGGCCCTTGCCCTGTTTCTCCCTGGCAGCCCTCAACTCTGGAAACTACTCTTTGCTTTTTCTATTCACCCTCCAAGGCGGTGAAATGCAACTGGAGAATTTCACGAAAACATGTTTAGTCTTCGTCATTTCAATCCAACTCAGTTGAATTTTTCATCTCCCCTGAAATCTCTTTGCATACTTCGTTCCTATCGACTCCACATTCCATCTCCCCTGAAAGTTGCCTGAAATCTTGCTATTTCCTCACCCACTCAACCTGTTTGTGCTCCAGCAGAAGAATATTTACGCAAATCTTCCAGGGGACGAGAATGCCATTCTCTGCTGATCCTTTTGTTCAAAGTCGTTGTACCAGAAGTAGCCCCCTGTTTTTTCATATGACCAAGCTCACCACATAGGTTCTTTCTATGCCTCTTTCTCCTTCTCAAAAGACTATCAGAAACTCCCATCTTCTGTCTTTACCCATAGAGTGAAAAGTGATCTGTCTTCAATCACTCTTCACCCATAAAATTTAATGTCCTTCTGCTCTCTTGCTAACCTATTTCCTACTATCTTACTAAGCTGCTACCCTATCCCCTCAACAGAGTGCACCTCTAACCCCTCAGCAGACAGAACCACGTGCTACCCTAGTCATCCACTCGCCAGTTAACTCTGCATGATTTTCCCTCACCAGTCTCTCAAAATGGGTCTCCCGAGGACACCAGCAATCTCTGAATCTCTCAAGCCAAGAATTGTTTCTTAATCCCCATTCCTGACTTCTCTAAAGAATCTGAAACTTTTCATTGTTGTCAACAGCATGAAATTCTATCCCACATGAATGTCCTTGCTTTCTCACTTTTTCTCTCTTTCCTAGTTCTCTTTCTCAAAAAGAGGCCTCTGAGATCAGGTCTTTTTACCCAAAGGCCCCATAAGATCCCTTTCAGACTCTCAGCTTTATCTAAATTTGCACATAAATGCATGTATTTCCCCATTTTTTCCTGACCTCCAAGCTGGAATTTCCAGCTGCTCCCAGAAAGCTCCATGAATTGCGTAGACCTTTCAGATCCACCATCCAATCCTGGACCCCCAAAGTACTGAGTTCTTTCCATGACTCGTCTACTGCTATGTAGTGCATCACTCTTTATCAGGTGCCTCTCTGCTCTACTGACACTGATTCAATTCCAACCTTTTGAACCCGCAGTCGAGTCCTTCCATCCTCCTAGGCAGCCTCCTTCTTCCGCGTTATCTCTTCTTCTATCACATCTTTCTTCGTTTATCTGGGAAGTCAGTGTGTGAAGAGCTCCGCTTCTTTCTAAAACGGTATGTCATCCACACGTTTAGAAAACTACAGTGCAGGGGCGCCTGGATGGCTCCGTCGGTTAAGCGTCCGACTTCAGCTCAGGTCACGATCTCGCGGTCCGTGAGTTTGAGCCCCGCGTCGGGCTCTGGGCTGATGGCTCGGAGCCTGGAGCCTGCTTCTGATTCTGTGTCTCCCTCTCTCTCTGCCCCTCCCCCGTTCATCCTCTGTCTCTCTCTGTCTCAAAAATAAATAAAGTTAAAAAAGTTTTTTTTTTTTTAAATAAAAAAAAAGAAAAGAAAACTACAGTGCCTCCCTCAACATGCCTCTGAATACCCTCTAGGAGAGTGTAGTGATTAAAGGCTTGGGCTGTGTGGTCACATTAAAGCCCCTTAGAATCCTGGTTGTGTGTTTGGGAGCTGTATGCCCTGGACAAATTGTGCGAGTTCTCTAATCTTCAGGGTCCTCATCTGTAAAGTGGAAGTTTTAAGAATCAAATGAGATTCTGCCAGCAAAGTGCTGCCCGGAGTACCTAACATTATAAGTGCTTTCTATTTTTATCTTATCAAATTGTTCTATAATACTAGAGCTCTGCTCCTTTAAGCTGGGCCCCACCCAAAGAACATTAACTCCCAGCCACTTCATAAACAAGCAGTGGAATCGTATAGCAAAGAATTGGAATTGGATCTCATCAGGCAGGCAGCGTTCTACTGTTCTTGGTCAGGAGAACTGACCCAGGGATGTATGTAATCCCTCACTTTCCTGGAGGCCATTTAGTTTAGTCAGTAAAACTGTCCAAAACAAACTGAAGCCAGAAAATGAGCACTTGGGTTTTCTGAGCAGCCCAACAGAAGCCCAAGGATTCATTTACTAATTGGAGTTTCCTTCGTTTGTTATCTCTGACTCTGATCCCCCAACCAGCGGACCATGTTCTTTCTGAACTTGGAGTAGGGTATGTGAGTTCTCATTATGAATCCACAGGAGGTCCCTGTGTGACCAGGGTAAAGTACCTATCTTTTCTGGGTTTTCATTTTCTCAACCTCAAAATGAAAAAAACTCGGAATTCTCCCTGCTCTCACCTAAAAGCCCAGGAAATGGCACATGTTAGGCGCTCAATAAATAATCTGCTAGATGAATAAATGAGTAGGTGACTGAATAGCTTCTCTGAAGTCCACATGAGTTGTTAGGAGTAATCGCACTTTGAAAAAGGAAATAATAATTAAATTTACCCAACGAGCTATTAGATAGCAGACGATGAATACACCAACCGCTTTAGGTTCAGGGCTTAAAGAGCTTCCCTCTCGTCTTCTAACTTCTCAAACCCTTCGGACTCTCCTAGAAGCCTTGACAGTATGCATACAGAACAACATAGCATGTGCATCACTAGCACTCGGGGACCCATCTAAATATCAATACTTTCTCCAGGATGCCTGTCACCAGTTCCTCTTAGCATCAAATGAGACCAGAAAGCCACGAAGGCTCCTGGGTGCAGCACAAGCTCCTGGCTCCTGTCCTGGCCTGTCTGCTCTCCGCGTGACCCCAGCCTGCAGACAGCCCCCAGAGGTGGCTCCCTCGCACGCGAGCCCCAGAGCTCACTCCGATCGGCTCCCGGGCCCCAGCCCTCTCGGCTGAGAGGCAGTGACTGACGTAAACCTTGGCACCACAAACCCCACAGCCATAAATTTCACGTACGTCTAGTAAAACACAGGCATCCAATTAAACCCATAATCCTATAAACTTGCCAGCAATCAAGCGCACGGTTAAAAATGAAGATGGACAGGTGCACTCAATCAATACCATCGAGGTTGCAGCCTGCGGTTTGTAGGCTGTTTTACATCGAATCTTCTGCAGTTTCTCGACGCGGTTTGTTTTCTGCCTGGGTAGAAATAACAAATGTTCTTGCTTACTCTTCCGGCACGTTGTCCTGGGCGCTGGAGCATGGCTGAACCCTGAGGCCAACCAGATGCGGGACACGCAGGAGCCGGAGGAGGGCCTTCCTTGGTGTGGCCCTTCTCTCTGCACCCCCCCCCACCCCCACCACGGTCCTTGTCTGGCCACAGATTTACACCCTAGGGCCTGGAGGGTACCAGGGACCTCTGTCTCAAGGGCCTCCTCTTACCTTTCCATTGATTTCCTCGGCCCTCTGGCCACCTCCACGGGTCGTGCCCACCAGGAACAGTTTATAATGCGCTGGCTTGCTATGGTTCTCCAGTTTATAGGCAACTTGGTTTAAAGATTAAAACATTTGAAGAGCATGAAAAAAAAACAGCTGATCAGTTAACATGTCAGTAGGCAGCAAGCGCGCTGAAGGGGAGCTGCTGAGTACAACCTCCAGCACTTTCCTCAAGATTCATCTAGCGTCTCATTGTGAGTCTTCCTCCTCCCTTTCCTCCCGGTCATGCCATGCTCTCCTTTCGCTTCTGCCTGTCGCTCCCGTCTTCCTCGATGAATCCCTTCTTGTCTGCACACCTCTTTTCTTCCTCCAGCCCTGCGCAATATGAACTAACCTTACCTGATTGTGAAATGAAAGAGAAGTTACGGTTTCGTCTTCACCGTACTCTGATTTTTCCAAGAATAGCATGTCTGCATGTCTCTCAATCGGTTACTTTGTGAACCGATGTCTCCCAAAGCTCTCCTAGCCTGTTTTGCCAAGCTGAAATAAAGATGTATAATGGGGAATTTAAATAATCGGTAAGGAAAATCCGTCTAAGAAACACATACAGGAACTATCATTTGCTAGAATCAAAGAACATGTTGGTGTCTAATGCTTTTTCTTTTTTTTCCTCTCTGCAAATTCCTAATGGAGCTTCCAGTTGGACCTTCCGACTATTAGCTTCTCTGATGTGGACGTCTCCAGTTGGCTCTGGTACTAGGGACTGGCATTTGCCAAGTCTTGTTCGTTATCCTGGGGGCATGAGTCATTACAACATATAGAAGAAATGTTTCTGGCAGCACACATATCTGATCCCTGCAAGCAACAACATCAGCGAGATAGGAAGGCTTTGGAAGAATTTCAGCCCTACTCCTCATGTAAGCATCTATGTTTCCCTTGTCCACGGATCATGCAACTCTTGAATGAGGGGAAAGGGATGGGTAAATGGCATAAAGAGGATTGCTGAGGAAATCCAATCACAGGGCAATATTCTTCCTCTAAAAAAATCGTCCAACTCACATTCGCAAAACCGTATATACTATTCTCATACGGACATGATGTTGCTGCACAGCGAGATTAACTCTGTAGGCTTCATTGGTCAGATCCTGAGGCTGGAAGAGAACACAAGTCTTTTTACACTCTACCTCCAGCAAGGCTACCCATCAGCCAGAAAGCAAGCCCCACATGCTCCAAGTCAAGGGAGCTGATTTCACACACACACACACACACACACACACACACGCTACAAAACAGCCTCTCAGTTATCAAAGACATCCAGACTAGTATATACCAAGTATATTTGTGGTCTGGGCGCTTGACCAGTTGCTCCCACTAACAGTCTGGTTTCATTGTCAAGACAGCCCCATGACTTGATTGTTGTCGTTCCCATTTTGTAAGTGCGGTGTCATAGCCAGAATGGAGACCTAAACTTGGGTCTTCTGACTCTGCAGTTGGAGTCTGGCCCCTGCACAGTGCTGTCCCCACCTGGGCGTGGGCTAACCTGACACCCAAGAGAACCAGTCCCTACGCCATTTGGCGTGTTGGGCAAAGAAGACATTATCTGGCCAACTCAGCCCCAGAAGAGCGGCTTAGTGGTTCTTTCCCTCTCCTGCCCCTCCAAATCTGGTGACGGGTATAAGCCCCACAAAAAGAGTAGGCTTCAACGAGCATGGATAATCTCCTTCAGACACTGGTGGATGGGAAATATATAGATATATATACTCTGTCATTAAAATAACCCCGTTTTTCTAAGCTGCTAATAGGATTATTCAAAATGTTTAAAGCAAAATCCCAAAGCCTGTTATTGGTTTGCCAAAGAAATGAAGGCTTTTTTATTTTTTTATTTTCATCTCTCTCTGAATGTCGATTCCGAGTCAGGCAAATGAATGAGCACCAGTTTCTCAGCCGTGCTACTCACTCAACATGCAAGGAGTTCCTAAGTAGGCTTCACCAGCACTGAGTCCCTAAGCATTGCTTTCTTCCTCTCACCCCCCTCGCAGCCCCCTGCCGCCCCTTCTTTGCACCACCCCAAAACACAAATGTGTCAAATACTAACTCGCCAAGCTTTCCCGAAGTAGCCCTAACAGATGAAGTCGGCCATTTTCTTGTTCTTCCCTTCAGCATTCAGGTACTCGGCTTGGAGAGTAAGAACTCATAGTTGTCTGAAGGTTATTTTGTAAGTGCTCTTGAGTCACTTAAAGTTAGTCTGTTCTCCCCCATCAATTAGACTTTAAGGCATTTGAGGACTAAGGTGGATTTCCGTTCCTTTATTCTGAGTTGTTGTGGCTCTGTCACTCAATGCTTCCTCGCCACCACACCTCGCGATAATCCGTTCATTGACGTAGGCACAGTGCATGGTGCTGACTGGTTACGTGACAAAAACCAGGGTCAGCAGTCAGCCTTGGCAAAAGAGAACTGTTTCATTTTGGTGTTGTTTTGTTTTGTTTTGTTTTGTTTTGTCTGAGGGAGTGATCATAGGTCCAATGAACCAGTATGGAAAATATTTGGGGGAAAGAACGCCCAAGCAGATCAAGACTGAGGAGTGAGATGCACAGAGATATAATATCCAGAGTGATCAAACACTTGTGAACATAAGTTTGCAGGATGTTTATAAAAGCTGTTTATGAAATGCAAAGCAGAACACCTGTCCAGCTAGCTAGCTAGCTAGCTAGCTAGCTTCTGCATGGTTTGTTTGGGGGTTTTTTTTCCTACCTCGTATTCTCTATCCACCTCCTTTTCCCAATCTCTATTCTCCTCCTCACGCAAATACCCTATGCCATGGCCACTTAATATCACCGAGTCTCGCTAGACATAAATATCACCTCTTTGTAAAAGTCTGCCCTGACCGTGAGCGGCCCTGCCCACACCTTCGCTAGCCCTGCTCCCAGCTGCACAGCTGTCCTTCTGAACTCAGAGTCCCCAGCGTACTTGGAGCTGAGGTCTACTTGTTCTTTTCCCACCGTAATTAGCTCACGTTCATTTTTCAAATGTCTAATGCCAAGAACATAAGGAGAGGTCAGCGAGTGCATACTCAGCGAACATTTAAGATATGAAAGAATTAACAAATGACTGAATGAATCGGATTGGCAAGTCCCTCAGCCAGGTTTTGTCTCCACTTGTCATTCTTCCATATGTTTCCGCCCTAAATACACACTGCTGAACTGTACGTCCTTCATTCTTCTGCGTGGTGCGTCTCGGAGTGTGCAAATAATGGCAGGAAAATTCCAGTATAATAATATGATGGCATTTATTTTTAGACTGTCATTTCCTCCTGTAACCTGACACTGTGCGTTTACATGTACAAGCACTGGCCTGCTACGGTTACGGTCTACCCAGGTGGCTGGCGAAGCCTTCCATGGATTGTGTTTGGAGGGATAGGTCATTTGTCTGAGAGATGTGGGAGGAAGGGTTGATATTATGGTGAAAGAGAGAATTAGCATAATGGGGTCGTTAAATTGACAATGGAAGAAAGCACTGCTCCATGGTCCCCCAGAGCAATCAGGGTGCCCTGAAATGGGAGACTGGCAATGATAATAAAAGAAACAGAACATACTCCGCCTCCCTTTTGTAGTTCCCCTGGGTCTGGGTTTCAGTAGCGTCTGTATCTGGGGAAGGCTCTGACCATGTCCGCTGCACTCAGATGCCTCTACTCTTGCAGCTAAGTGACCAGAGAACAGGAAAAGATGATAGGGAAAGGAGGCCGTAAAAAATGCTAAGAAAGACAGGGAAATTGGGAAGATTGCCAATGGAAACTTGTAGGCCAAAAAATCCTGGGGAGGCTTGAAAGGGAGCTGGTGTTTTTTGCAAATTCGTTTTCCTGGAACAAAAATTTGACCAGGGCTCTCACCTTCTAGTGGGAAAAGAGAAACCATCCCATGTAGGGGCTCTCGTTCTCCAAACATCAAACCTATAAACTTGTTTTTCCTTCACCTTTCTTCTTCCTCCCTTCTGCCACAAATGGGCACCCCAGCCACTCCTTCACTCAAGTGAGAGAAATAGTTCTCCTTGATTCTGTGCATTCTGCCACCGCCCTCCAGTGATGCACCAACAAATTCTCACCGTATCTCTCGAATGTGTCCACCTGCTCTCCCTCCAAGGTCATAACCCTCATCCGGGGAGCGCTCCTCTCTTACTTGGACCTGCACAATAGCTTCCTCACCCATGTCCGGTTTCCACTCCAGGCTCCCTCTGATCTATTCTCTACCCAGAAGTGGAGTGATCGCGTCCATTTCCAAATTGGATAATGTTCCCATTCTGCTTAGAAGCCCCAGATCATGTCATATTCTACTTAGAATAAAGTCCAAGCTTCTTACTGTGATGTTTTAAGTCCTATAGGATCTGGTCCTCCGTGCCCCTCTCTCCAGCTTTCTGGACACACTTTTCTCTGTTTGCTAGCCAGTGGCCATGATGGGCTTCTATGGGTCTTAGAAAACGCCAAGCCCTTTTAGTCATTTACTTACAGCAGAAATGCTCTCCCCTGCGACTCACTTTGCTAATCCTTAGTCATCCTTAAGCCTTTCCTGACTGCTCTGTCTAAAATAGACCCCTACCATAATTCTCTCCCTTATTGCTGCCTTATTGGTTTTCATAGACTTTTTACAGCTTGCAATGAATCAATTTATGTGTTCATTTTCCTCTTCTTGGGTCACTCAGTAGATTGTAGGCTCCGTGAGGGCAGGTACCCTATGGGACAGTTTTGTTCACTGGGTTACCCCAGAATCCCCTACCATGCCTTGGACATATAGGCTTGGGGTTAATTGAGTGAACTCCAGCAAGTCAGATGAATGTAGAAATGAAATAGGAGGCTAGCATAATTATAAAGAAATGCACTTTTGTGACTTTCAGGACATACAACGCATTCCTGAGGACGGCTAATTTATTGGATGGATAAGACTCATTTGTAGCTGGCAGCATCTTATTTGTACCGTCTGCATCCCAGTAATTAATGCCAAGTTCTTAGAAGCAGTCTGTTCCCTTAAGGAGGCTGAATCTGTGCTTAAATTTGATAGAAGTGGCCTGGGGAATAGCAGAACTTGACTATATCGTCTTAAATTGTTCTCTCATTTGTTCACGTGTCAGAGTCTTTTCAGACTAACTTTAAGACGTTCAATAGGGAGGATGTTGCCCTATATTTTCTCTCTTTATTAAAATCCTAAAACCTATAAACTTTTCCCTCAGCTGATTCCAAAGAACGTATCCTTCATACACGAGATAAAGGAAGTGGGCCATGTATGCGTGCACAGGCGCGTGCGTGTATGTGCGTGCACATGTGTGTGCGCGCGGAAGATTGTGTTGGCGCACCGTCACTGCCCCTATCGTGCAATGAATAACGTGTGAGAATCTCATACTACCCTTTAATTCAGGCGAAAAATATATTTCTGCTATGCCTCCCTCTGATTTTCGGTTTCTATCCCAAATATAATTGAAAAAAAAAAAAGTGGTTTAATTTCCTATAGTGTAAACTATGAATTCCGTGAGGGCAGGAGACAAGGTCTGTTTTGTTTGTCACCGATTCACCAGACAGCACAGAGCAAGCACCATGCCTCCTGCATGGTAGATCCTCCATCGTGACTGAACTGAAATAAAAATTCTTATAGGTTTTGATTATTTTCATAGGATATTTCCTCTGCAGAGCCTCCTCCTGGCCCAGGACTTCACGGGGTTCATGGCAGGTACTTGCAAAATAAACACCTGCTGATTTTCCTTGACAGCTTAGCTTGTCGGTGCCTTCCTATGGCTCCAGTTCCTCCAGTTAAGCTCTTTTTTTGGGCGGGGGGGGGGGGGGGGGCCCAGGGAATAATACCTTCCCGGCAATTTCAGTAGCCACAGAGTTTATCTGTAGACAGTTTTTAAAAATAGCCAAAACAAGCAAGGGGCGGTGGGACCTAAAAGGAGGGTTTATTTCTGCCCAGCTCACAGGGGTAGCCCATAGGTCTGAGCCCTGCAGGGTCCTCGGGGAGGGACACTTTCCCATCTGTTCCTTCTGGCACGTCCAGAGTTAATGCTTCAAGCATTTATCCCTGTACCTTCTCTGTTCTCAGATAACTCAGAAATGGTTGGATTAAGAATGTCAAACTTGGCCTTTAGGTAATCCTCAGTGCAGAAGGCAGCAGAGTTAAATTTGAAGGGAAAAATGGTTAAAAGATAAAGGAGTTCTGGAGCAGCATGAAGAGCCAGCACCCCACCCGTCGTTTTAGGGAACACAGAGACATTTTCAAAACCCTTGTCATCAATTAGATGGCATGGCATTTTCTGCATATTCCCCACGGCCCGTCTGGTGGGGGCTGCAGGAGGACGAATGCAGAGGGGAACCTCGAAGACCGTCCCCCCCCCCCCACGGGTTCCATCTCGCCTGGGGGACCCTCCCCGTGCTTTCAGCGCTGGGCGTGTCCTCCTGCTCCTGCCACGCGGCGCAAGCTGTGGGAACTGAGACAAATGACTCAACCTCTCGGAGCCTGTTCGTCCTCTGTCCAGTATCGGCAACAGTACTTGCTGTGGGGCACAGCGCATAGCGACCGCTTGCTCAAGTCAGCCCTCCTGCCATCCTCTTCCGGTTCATCACCGTCCTCCACGGCACCCAGCCCTTGCCTCTCCCTTCCCCAGCACCACAGGGTGGCACACCAGGACCACCATCCTACCTTGGCAAGAATGCGAGGACTCACCCCATGGTTCTCCCCTCTCCCACCCTGACTTAGGCTCCTGCCAGCTAAGGCCCTGATCCTGGGCCTGGCCACTTGGGCTCCAGAAGCTCTCCACCCCCAGATTCCCCCTGCTCACCTTTTCCTTTTTCTCTCTGATTCTGGCTCTGCTACTTAACGAGTCCTTACTCTTGTGGCCAGTGCGCATGTCTCCCTGCTCCCACGTAGCTTAGGTCCATCACTGTGGCCTTAGTCAACCCTTTTTAAGTACCTAGACTGTCCGCTCTCACATGTCTGCTTCTTCTATATAAATTCAGTTTAATGCCACCTTCTCCGTGAAGCTTTCCTTGACTATTACCTCGGATATTAAACCCTCAATTTCTCTAACACTTTATAGCCTATTTCTCTCTTTCAGGGACATGGTTAATCAGACACCACCTTATTCATGATTAATGTAGAATGCTATATTGGAGAACAAACAAATCCTGGATCTGTCTATGTGACTTCGGAGAAGTTATTTAAACTCCTGGCAAATCAACAGATAACATATAAAATGGAAGTAATTCCATATAGCTTGACTGGTTGTATAGAAATAAAGTAATCTAAGACAAGTCATGTAGCATAGGCCAAGTTCATATTAGGCATTTAATAAACAGCAGTGGCATTGCCCTATGTTTGTGAATATCTAGAACCCCTTCAAGGACAGGGCTTTATGTTTCTTAGCATGCTCCATGTTGCCTAGAAATATGTCATACTCGCTATATACCCTTTGTTTATAATGATTAATACCTATTTGTTGAATAAATGAATGAACGAATGAATGAAATATATCTTCTCCTGTGTCAATTAATGTGTTTGCCACCCAGCTATTGTGGTGCTGTGTGTGTGTGTGTGTGTGTGAGCACATGTACCCACATGCATGCATGTTTTGCAATTCCTCTAATAGACCCATCTCCATATGTAAAATAATTAGAACCTTCTGGTGATCTTTGTGCTGACTTCTTATACCAAAGTGTCACCGAGACTGAAACACCACAATCAGAGAGATTATCCTGCGGGGTACACGTTGGACTTACCCGGCAGTCTTTCAAGTAATACAAAGCCTTGTATCAAGGCCTATATCCTTCAGCCTGGGCTGCCATGACAAAATGCACAGACTAGGGGACTGAGACAACAGAAATTTACTTTCTCACAGTTCTGGAGGCTGGGAAGTCCAAGATCAAGGTGTTGGTGGGGTCGGTGCCTGGTGAGAGTCCCCTCCTTAGGCCCCCATCAGCTGCCTTCTCACTATGTCCTCACGTGGACTTTCCTCAGTGCATGCAGGCAGAGAGTGAGATCTTTCTCTCTTCCGATCTTATAAGACTACCAATCTATCAGATCAGCACCCCGCTTTTATAACCTCATTTAACCTTAGTTACCTCCTAAAATACAATCACATTGTACCTTAAGGCTTCAACATAGGAATTTGGTGGTGGTGGTTGGGGGAACCATCCAGCCCGGAGAAAAGTCATTCACGTCTTAATGTAAATTCCGTTTTCAGGGACTTTCTCCTTGGCCTCCCAGCAGCCGCTAGAGACTGAGGTCAGTTCTCCATAACAAAGGGACAGTGTAATTAGTTTCAAGTACCTGTCCCTATCTATGGGCCATCCTGAAGATCAAAGCCTTAAGGCCTACTGTCTGCTCAAAACACAGAGCAGATATCTCCGTTAAAAAAAAAAAAAGGACATTCAAAAAGGACATTCAAGAGACAGAAAAACAAAAATTGAGTTGTCAAAACTCAGTGTGAACCAAGTTTCATAAATCACTGCCAGCCAGGAGGGGTTCTGGGATTGTTGGTGCTCTGTATTATTATGTATTTGCTCTCTTGTTGCTCTTAAGCTAGAATCTTCCCCTTACCTTTATGACTGTGTGTGTGTGTGTGTGTGTGTGTGTGTGTGTGCGGCCATGATTTTTTTGGGTAGTACAAATCAGTTGTCTTGTAAAATTCCCCTTCCATTAGTTTCTTGTTGCTGTGAAACAAATTACCGCAAGTTTAGCAGCTTAAAATAACACTTTGCTATCTCCCAGTGTCTGTGAGTCTGGAGCCTGGGCCTGGGTTCCATGGGTCTTCTGCTGAGAGTCTTGCCCGAACTCAAGGTGCTAGAGATTGCAATCTCATCTGAGATTCGGAGTTCTCTTCCAGGTTCACTGGTGTTAGGAATCTGTTTGCGGCAGCTGTAGATCTGAGGCTCTTCATTCCCCAAGGCCACCACCTGCCACTTGGCCATCTCCATGACAAAGTAGCTTCCTTCTTTGAGGCTGAAAGGAGAATTTCTGCTCCTGCTTCTCTCCCTGGGGAAAGGGCTGAGCCCTGATCTCAGGCCATCTTAGCAATGAAGTTATTTCTGCCCAGATAATCTAATTATTTTAAAGTCAACTGGTTAGGGACTGTAATTACATCGGCAAGTTCCTTTCACTTTTGTCATGTACGTACCATAGTCAAGGGGTTGACTATCCTATCATCCACAGGCCCTGTCCCTCCAAGGTAGGAAGTTACAGAGGGCATGTGCTACTAAAGGCAGGAATCTGGGAGTTCGATGGTGGGAGAGGAAGGTTCTCCATGTTTGTCTACAGACTGTAATCCAGAGTGTCTGCATGGCTTCCTCAGTTGAACGTTCAACGCTTGATTTTGCTTTGGGTCATGATCTCATGGTTCATAGGACCACGCATTGGGCTCTGTGCTGACAGCGTGGAGCCTGCTTGGGATTCTCTCTCTCCCTCTCTCTGCCCCTCCTCTGCCCATTCTCTCTCTCTCTGTCTCCCTCCCTCTCTCAAAATAAATAAGCAAACTTGAAAGGCTCTAAACCCATCAGGGTATCAGCTGACTTAAATGGGCATCTCCCCAGGATGCCCCCATAAGAGGAAGAATCTAGTACTAGTTGGGAGTACAGCTCCTGCAATGAGACTGCCTGAATTCAAGTTCAGCGTTTACTAGCCAGTGACTAAGTCTTCATTTTCCTATGTAGAAAATACAGACATTAATATCCCTGTATTGAGCCCAGCCTTAATATTATCAGGGTCTAGAACAAGAGGACAAATGGCAGCCTCTATCAAAAAGTAAAATTTAAGCTACCAAATTATTGAATAAAACAGGTAATACCCTTCCACCTTGGCAAACATGTTTGTAATCACCTGGAAGCTCAAGGTTTGAGCGGTGTAGGACGTAAGACACCCCACCCTTCTTCCCCTCCTCTTCCCACACCAGGCTCCGAACCTCATTGCACGTCCTGTGGAAATAAGTTTACTGGTGTTCCAGCTCGCGCAAAACACTCTCTGTGCGCCTGTGGATCATGGGGAGAGCCAGCCCTTGGCTTGAAGATGTGGGATCATATTATGAACAGAGTTTGCATCAAAGGCAGACCCAGGTAGGAGGCCTCCTCAGAATCTCAGCTGGGTCCAGAGATATTAGAGAAGGAAACCGCTTTGTCCCAGGTGTCTGGTGGCACGTCCTTTGGTCCCCATGGAGCCGCTTCTCATCTTCTGGAGAGGACCACCCCTGAAGGAGAGCCAAAATAGACCCCCTGAAACAGGGTCCAGGTAGAGGCCTCTCTTGTCTGAGTCTAAGGGCAAAGTTGACCTCTCCCATGAGGTTGGGTGAGGAACAAATAAGATCATATGTGTTGAACACTTAAACCAGCGTCTGATAGGACATAAGCCTTTAACAAAGGTTACCTCTTATTGTTTTCGGATTCCCTACAGATTGAGAGGTAGATAAATAAATAGCTGAGCATATTCCCAGTTTCACCAGCCCCTGGCACCAACATCTTGCACTCCTGCATTTTCTAGCATCTTCTCAAAATTGAAGACAGACAGAGAGGGAAAGCTGTGGGCAAGTTGTATTCTCAAATCAATTTCTGCAGCCAGGGATGATGTTGTGTTCTAAGCCATGCAAGTCAAATTAAAATCCCTACATATTCCCCTACCTCAAATAGAGCCTGCCTGATCAAACCACTGCTCACAGACAGGGACAAAACACACATCTCGCTGTGTTTGACATCCCAGATTCCTTTTTCATTTGGCTCGTATTCATTCGCTGTCTCTCCGAACCCCTCATTCTGTTTGTGAGTTATCGTTAATTACAGAATAAATCAAGAATACATGCTAATCTGGAGGATCTTGTCTTTGAAAATCTTCTTCGTGCCTTCCCAGTGTGTAGAGAGCTGTGTTGGGAAGGCGAACGCATCCCCGGCTGGCAGACTTTGTCTTCCTTAGAATTTAGGTGTGATCTATATTCAAATGACAGTTTAATGAGCCTTTTCCTATTTCCAGAAACCTTATCACATCATTAAAGCGTAGAAATGAATAATACATCTAGCAGTTGGATTAAGCTGAACTTGAGACCTGACGCATCTTCAAAGAGGGGAAAGAAAAAGAAAAAAAAAAAAAAAAAAAAAAAAACTAGAGCACAGGCAAAACCGAGGGATGCTGAACTGAAAAGAAGGGGTTAAATGAGAGGTCAGGAGGGGCTATTTTTATTCTGATATACCAACATAGGTAAATGTCACCAGCATTTTTTCAAAATCTTAATGGGGCCCTCCTATTTCTCTGAGCATAGACTGGAAGAGAATGTGGGAACATCATCTGCTGTCAGTCATCAGGGCTTAGGAGGAAGAGTTGGCCTGCCATGACTTCATGTGAGTCAGGTGCAAGCTGCCTGTGTTAGCGTCCAACACCGTTTCCAGCCTCTTCCTCAGGGGTAGGGGAACTCACAATACTTAGAGACCGAAGCCTCAGGGTCAGAATTTCTGCTCTGTCCCCTATAAGCTGTGTGTCCTAGGGTCGAGTAGCTTGGCCTCTTTAAGCTTTGGTGGTTTTCGTCTGCACAACGAGAGATAATAAATATACCTGTTTGGGTGGGTTGTGTAGAGGACCCAGGACCCAGTGAGTAAGCCTAGGTCAAATTCCCAGCATCGTGCTTGGTATACAGTAAGAGCACAATACATGTCAGCGGTTCTTTTTAATCTCTTGGTATCTTGGCACACGCTCTTTTCTCTACGGGGAATGACCTTCACCCAGGTCGACTCTGTTGCCTCAACTCCCCAGTCCTTTTTCCTTGTGAACATTTCTATTCATCTTTCAAAACCCGGTTGAAATGTTCTCCACCATCCTCCTTCCTGATACCCTTAGATCAAATGTTTCCTTTTCCAGATCTCTCTAATTCCCTTGACATGCTTTTGTGATCAAAATAACACTTTGTTGAGATTTTGTATTTTGCAGCGGGTTCTTAAATGTCGGCCGAATGAGTCTAGAGTCCCTTTTCTCTCCTTTCCAATGTTTAGAAATAGAGGTGATGGCACATGTCCAGGTGGCCTCGGGGCTTTCTGTCCAATCCTGACAGATGCACATGTTGGTGATGAGAGTTCTTTATTGCCCCAGAGAAAATCCCTATGATAGATGCTGCCAAGACAGCATAAATTCTAACCCAACCACACCCTATATAGAGTGTTGGTATGAAAATGGCAAGTCCAGCCCCGTTCCACTGCCCTGGACAAAGTGTCCTAGAGATGTTAGAAGCCTGGAAGGTATCAATGACTGCTCCCTTTGACTCGCACACCACATTCTGGACACGGCACAGGTCTATAGGCTCCACTCGGGATGCTTCCATTCACCCCTTCTGTATCCCCCTTACCACATCCCTGGGTTCGCATGCTTAGCATCTCCCTTCAAGGTCCAAAGTCTTCATCCTGGCTCTCATCCACCTTCCTGAGAAATAAATCTAATAATATCCTCTTCCCTTAAAAAAAAAATGGCATTTTTCCCAACAAAAGGAGCCCAACTTCTAAGCCAAGAGTTAGAACCCTCCATACTCTGATCCGGCTTTCTTTTTAGATTTGCTTCCGACTGCTTTCCTTTGTGAGTGTTATCTTGAAGCTAAACCTCTGTGCCATTGTATTCCTTCAGCCAGTGATCTTTTAAATGTGAAAATAAAATCCTGCTACTCTTCTGTTTATACCCGTTTTTGTATAGCTGCATTGGAAAATGATCTGGAGATTCCAATAAAACTGATCACATGTATATGCTATGACCCAGCAATTTCTCTCCTGATATATACCCAACAGAAACCCACGTGCAACTTCACCAGAAATATGCGTGCAAAGATGTTCAAAGGAGCATTATTTGTAATACCACTAAAGAGAAATATACCTAAATGCCCTAATAGTACAATGGGTAAACTATGTTATCTTGACACAATGAAATACTATACATCAATGATAAAAAATTTTCTTGAGCTATATGCAACAATATGAATGAATCTCACAAACATAATTTTGAGGGGGAAGGGAAGCCAAACATAAATAGTATGAACTTTGTGATTCCTTTTATGTGAAGTAGAAAAACAGGTGAAACTATTAAAGTCAGCGAAGCATTGCCCTTGGGGAAGGAGTGACTAAAAGGGATTGCAGTGAGTTAAATTATATCTCCGAAAAATATGTTTCTGTTCCTCCTCCTTGATACTTGTGAACATGAGCTTCTTTGGAAAATAGGGTTTCCGGAAATGTAATTAGTTAAGGACTTCAAGATGAGATCATTCTGGATTGAGGTGGTCCTAAAGTCCAATGGCTGGTGTCCTCATAAGAGAAAGGAGAGGGAGATGTGGGACACACAGAAGGGAAAGCCATGGGAAGGCTGAGACAGAGGTCGGAGTGATGCTTCTATGCGCCAAGCAGTGCTGAGGGGTGCTGGCAGACCCCAGAAGCCAGAAGGGAGAGACATGTGGAGTGGATTGTCTCTCAGAGCCTCCAGACGAAAATAACCATGCCAACACCTTGACTTTAGACTTCTGGCCTCCAGAACTGGAAGGAAATACATTTCTATTGTTTTTTTTGTTTTGTTTTGTTTTTTAATTTTTTTTTTCAACATGTATTTATTTTTGGGACAGAGAGAGACAGAGCATGAACGGGGGAGGGGCAGAGAGAGAGGGAGACACAGAATCGGAAACAGGCTCCAGGCTCTGAGCCATCAGCCCAGAGCCTGACGCGGGGCTCGAACTCACGGACCGCGAGATCATGACCTGGCTGAAGTCGGACGCTTAACCGACTGCGCCACCCAGGCGCCCCTCATTTCTATTGTTTTAAGTCACTTGGGATTTGGTAATTTGTTACAGCAACCCAGAGAACCCCATGTAGGGGCATTACACGGGTTACTGGGTTGCAGCTAGAACTCTGTTTCTCGTTCGAGGTTCAGTTTATGAAAATCCATTGCTCTGTATACTTTATCGCTGTGCACTTTTCAATATGTACACATT
This sequence comes from Herpailurus yagouaroundi, assembly GCF_014898765.1. Lineage (NCBI taxonomy): Eukaryota > Metazoa > Chordata > Mammalia > Carnivora > Felidae > Herpailurus > Herpailurus yagouaroundi. Next base: position 18,525,727 of record NW_024412402.1, on the reverse strand, counting down.
TCAAGTATACACTTTTAAAAAAAAATTTTTTAATGTTTATTTGTTTTTGAGACAGAGAGAGACAGAGCATGAACGGGGGAGGGTCAGAGAGAGAGGGAGACACAGAATGGGAAACAGGCTCCAGGTTCTGAGCCGTCAGCAACAGAGCCCGACGCGGGGCTCGAACTCACGCACTGCGAGATCATGACCTGAGCCGAAGTCGGCCGCTTAACCGACTGAGCCACCCAGGCGCCCCTCAAGTATACACTTTCTATTACACTTTGAAAGAAGCCTTCTTACCCCGGTGCAACAGTCAGAATAAGACAGGTTGTTGTCTAGTAACAAATAATCCCTATTGACCCACATCAGCAAAGGTCTGTATCTCGCCCACGCAGTATGTCTTCTGGGGGTCAGCTGTGGCTCTGCTTTACATCATCTTCATGAACCAGATTGAATTTTAACTCCTTCGTGGAGCTTTCCCGGAATTCTCCAGGCAGACAAGTAGCACAACCTAAGTGTCTTTCTCTAGTTACATTACCTTTATTTTGGCTATTTGCTTGCACCTTTATTTCTGGCACTAGGTGTGAATGCCCAGATTACAGGCACATCGTCTTTACAGAGTAGAACGATTGGAAGCACATTTTGCATATCAGCCTTGATGTCAGGCAGATTTGAATTCCATCTCTAGTGATCTTCCAGTTAGTTTCAGGCTCCAGTCTCCCACCTGCACAACGAGGGTACTACTCCTCCTGACCTTATAATAGCGTGAGGATTACAAACAACATGTAGGGGCGCCTGGGTGGCGCAGTCGGTTAAGCGTCCGACTTTGGCTCAGGTCATGATCTCGTGGTTCACGAGTTCGAGCCCCGCGTCGGGCTCTGTGCTGACGGCTCAGAGCCTGGAGCCTGCTTCCGATTCTGTGTCTCCCTCTCTCTCTGACCCTCCCCCCATTCATGCTCTGTCTCTCTCTGTCTCAAAAATAAATAAACGTTAAAAAAATTTTTTTAAAACAACATGTGTAAAATTCTTAAAACAATCCAAGGCATAAAAAAGGCATTCAGTAAACATTCCCTATGTACTTAATATTATTGCGTAACTATTACAAGTCAGGCTCTGATCCAGCGTTCTAGAATTAGTGGTGAATAAAGCAAAATCCTGGCCGTCAGTGGGCTGGGCTGCTATTGTCACTATTAGAGCTGTTATTTGTCTGTCCAGTAGCCAACCCAGTGACTGACACATAGTAGGCCCATGACAAATATTGTTGAACAAATAATTCTCATCCTCTTACTCCAAAATGCCAAGCTTGCTCCTAACTTCTTGCCCTTATAGATGCTTCTTTAGTAGTGTTTTCTCCCTGGATTTTTGTTCTCTTTTTCTCATGAGTCATTCCTCTGAAAAAATTAGCTTTTTGGGTGAGTGTTTGAGCCTAATCACGTTAGCATCGCATACATAATAATCCATGTTAACAGATGCCCTATTTACGGGGAAATGTAAAGTCATGATGTGGGGAAATTATTCATCTCATGTTTTTGTTGAAGAAGCAAAACACACAGTAAATTAAGTCTAGTCTTCTTGAAATTCTGCATTTAAAAAATTGTGATCGAAACTAGGAAGCACACTCCGCACGATGCGGCATTAATTATTTAGCCATTCTGAATAGGTTTCAATTGCATTACATGGAAAAATGTAAGAGCCCTCCAGTGGCCAAATAATCCCTCTCAAATCCCAAGGGTTATTTGCTGCAGACGGCATCTCCAACTGAATGAAATGCCCCCTTCATCTTCTGCAAGGAAAGAAGGAGGGCAAGACCTATTAAAGTCCCATTTTCCCATTTTAAAAAGGACTCTTGTCTGATTCCAAACACTCAGACAAGTTTGAAGCAAATTGTTTTATCTCTTAAAGCAGAGATAATACCCTCTTTCTGATAGCTAACCACGGCAATCCAATAACACTTTCTTTTTTTTTTAATTGAGCACCTACTGTAGGTCCAACACTGGATTTTGTGGAAGGAAGTAGCCTATGGAGGGAGAGAGAAAGATGAGGTAGAACATACAGATTCTATTCTCGAGGGGCTTATGGTTGGCTGAGGAGGCAACACTGACTACTTTGGACACGTACAGTGCAAAACTCGATCTTTCTTCTCAGAAAGTGTATTTGGCGCTCTCTTCAGGGCAGGGAAGAGAAGGTACCTCATAAGAATAAATTAAACTTACTCGCAATTTACTTATTTTGCAAAGTATTGGAGGGGCCAGAATCAATGTAGACATGGTCCCTTGCTTTGTTGGCCCTGAGAGTCTGTTGGGAGAGAAATGGCATTGAACAAGCCCTTGTAAAGAGGTGTGTCAAGTGCTGGGGTAGAGAAAGTTCAGGAGCAATGAAGGCGTAGGGAGGAAGGAAGCAATGAGTCAAAACTGAGAAGGGAATGGTGGTCAGGGAGGGCTTCCTAGAGGTGGTGACTTTTATTTAGGTCAGTACCTGAAATGAAGAGATATTTATTAGCCAAGTGATGAGGTGGCGGTTAGAATGTCCGAGGAAGAGAGAACAGAGCATGTTAAGAGCTGCTGGCGGAGAGGGTGAGGGGTGGTGGAGAGGCTAAAAGATGTTCTGTGTGGTTGGGACAGAAAGGAAGGTCATGAGGAGAGGGGAGGCAGGAACCATGTCACATGAATGGCAGCTAAGGCCAAGTCCCACTGCCCATCAGATTCCTGACAAGGCTCCAAAAAAGCACGTTCTCCCATAATCTCCTATCCAATCACCATTGTGTCTAATCAGAATTCATTTTTTTTTTAATTTCCAATTCCCCAAAATATATTTTTATGCTTGACCCTGGTTTATCTTCCAAATCCACCCATCCCTATATCAACCCCTTAGTGCCAACCTATTTCTGGTTCTTGGTCTTCCCTTTCACTGGCTAAGAAAATCCAATCCTCTCACAGGACCATTTTTCAATACTATTTCCCAAACCATTTCCTCCTGCCTTTCCTTGGCCAGTCCACACCGTGGTTTAGCTCCTCCGCTGGGCCCAGTTGAAGTTCCTGGAAGGAGTCAGCAGGGACGCCTGGGACAGGCAGGGGAATGCTAGGACACCTAGGAGGCCAACAGTATGGACACCTCAGGGGTCAGAGGGGGGCACCCTGCTGCCCTCACTGTCACCTGCAAGAATCACCAAATCAAGAAGGTGGAGGGAGTGGTCCAACATCAAAGTCAAGACAAGAGAAAACCAGGGGCGTTGCATATGTAACTTTTGGGTGGAATGAACAGCAAATCTGTCCTGAGCCTCGGACTTTGTTGTGAAATGATGCTCCTACCTAATACCACTGTGCATCACCACTCCCCCTCCCAGGAATGAATTCACTCATAGGGGCAACAAGAGAGGGCACTGCCCTCTTCTGGATCTGACCCGGTTACATGAAAAACCGTCCCCACCTCCCCTGGCCGACCTCATCCCAGTTGCCATTAAACCTCCCCATGCTTCACTGCCATCCTGAAAATGACCCGGCCTGCGATATGGGAAAGGAATGATTCTCAAAGGGAAATAAACACACCTTCTTTTTTCATCACAGAAAACACTTTGCAGGGGTGATAAGAAAGCCTAGACCTTTGAGCTACGTTAGCCTTGAAGGGTCAGGATGACAGAGTCACTCGTTCATATTTGTGCAGAAAGTAATTGGGGCCCAACAGCTTTCTGCTCAGTAGAGAGCAAACTGAGCAATTTCCATTAGCCAGGACTGCATGTTACCTGCTGCCCGATGACTTACTCTGGCTGGTACTGATCCCAGTGAGGTGGATTCCCAAGGGAAGATGCATGGGAATTTTGAAACTGAGGAGGGTTTTGAAACCATGAACAACAACCCCCGAATCTGTGCCCCCTTGCATTGCCATTGCCGAAGTTAAATGCAAACTCAGTTATGGCTTAACTTCCTGCATTTGCAACTCTGATCTGACTTCAGGACAAATTTTCAACCTTGGGGCTGTTTCAGTCTTTGGTAACAAGATGGAGAAGGGCAAAGTGTATAGACATTCCATCCAAACAATTCTAGGCCTCTACTGCCTTATCTGGGGATCCTGGGGGAAAAAATGCAATGTGAATTCTGTCACCCACCTACTGTGCCCATCTTCTTCCCTCTCGGTGTCTTTTTTTTTTTTTTTTTCCCTTCTTCTTCTTTATTAGGACAAGAACATTTAACTTGAGATCTCCCTCCCGGCAAATTTTTAAGTGCATGATTCAGTTTTTGAGTTCAATAGGCACAATGTTGTACTGCAATCTCTGAAACGTACTCATCTTTCTTAACTGAAACTTTATACCCATTGAATAGAAACCTCTCGTTTGCCCCAACTCTCAGCCCCTGACAATCACCATTTTACTCCATTTCTTGAATTTGAAGGCATTTCTGAAACTTGGTAGCAATTAAAAAAAAAATGACCCTTAAATTGGGAGAAGGAATTGAGCAGACATTTCTCCCAAGATGACATTAAACTGGTCAAAAAGTGTATGAGAAGATGCTCGACATCACTATTCATCAGGAGATGCAGATCTCCCCCCTTAGTTTCTGAGTCATCTCTAGGCCAAAGGAGGAGGAAGAGAAATATATAAGGGTAACTCCCCATCCAATGATGCCCTAAGAGCACATGCGCGTGCGTGAATGTATGGGTTTGAAGGTCAGCAGAGGGAGAGAGTGGGAGGCTGGGGTGGGGCTGGTCAGTGGGTTCCCAGAGACTATGTTATGTGTGGCCTGGGATAAATGTTGTTTAGCCTGCAAGCCAGAGGTTAGAGTTCTGCCTCTGACACCTACTAGCCATGAGAGCTCAGCCAAATCAGAGCTATCTCTTAGTTACAACTTCTTCACCTGTAAGAGGGGGAATAACAACAATGCCTTCCCTACGATGATCATGTGGTTTCACAAATACAGTAGGGAAGTCAGAAAATGCAGGGGACAATATGGCCCATTATAAACAGCAATAACGTAAAAGTTAAATCCACCTTGGTAGAAACCATGACAGGAAACCAGGGGCTGGGGCAAACTGGAAAGTGCATGCCCCAACATAAAGCATTTTAACTTCAATTTGAAACAGGCTGATCAATGTATATGTGGGAGCCAAATATGGTTCATTGCGCCCCAACTTTTTATAGGAAAATGCCTGGCCCTGAAAATGAGGCTGTGGGTGTTCCATTACTAGTCTCTCATCCAGGAAAAGTTCCAGCTCAGACATTCCAGACTTGTCCAAAGGTGCCTGGCCTAAATCAGAGCCTGCTCAGGAACCTGACTGCTTGTATGTCCAGTAGAGTAGAGGCCCTCCCTCATGGAGACCAACAAAGAACTGCTGATTCATGGCCGGAAACAAAGTCTATTTCCAGATGCTTCCATAGTTTCCTTCTGCTGCGGTGCCTCTTCTGTCTCCCTCCTCCCTCTCACTCTTGCTGCCAGCCCAAATCCAGGGACGGCCAGGAGAGTTGGCAAGGCTGCTTGGCTGACATCTCAGTAGTCGTGAACCAAGTGTCTGCTCTGTCCCCTTTGGTCTCCTTCCACCTGCTCTCCTGACCACCCTGTATGATTAGGCTTTTGGGAGAGAAGCTTGCCCCTCCTTAGTCCTAGTTCTTGAGAAGCAGGACCGGGGTCTTGTAACAGCAGACTGATGACCCATGGAACAGATCAGGAGCAAATTAGGTGGAATTTCTTGCTTGTCTCTGGGGAAGCCTTTATCCTAGAGGTTACAGACTGAAAATAGCCATTGACTCGTGCTGATCCTCCCTAGAGGTCAGGGGCTTCTTCCCACCCTGATTGATCCTCCAATGTTAGGACAAGAGAGAAAGAAGAGAAGAGAAGAGAAGGCAAGGGGAGGGAAGGGGAGGGAAGGGGAAGGAAGGGGAGGGAAGGGGAGGGGAGAGAAGGGAAGGGAAGGGAAGGGAAGGGAAGGGAAGGGAAGGGAAGGGAAGAGGGATGCTTTAGGTTTTACACTTTGACATCAATCACAGCATTGTGTTTCGTGGTTTGTGTGAGACACGAGTTATCTTGTACCTGGTTTCCACTTCCTATTTCTCCCGGAAGCCCTGAGGGCCAGAGACGGGCCTGGCTGAGATGGACGCTTTTTCATATCAAGTTGGTGGTCCACATCCCTACACACACAGACCTCATGCAGGGTATTTACCGGGGCAGATTAGGAAAAAGAATAGGCTGAGTCCTCAGGCTCTGGGGATTTCTTCCAGACTACCAAGGGACACTCACTCTATCCACTCCCTCCTCCAGGGTCAGGGTCAGACTTACTCCTTTCCTTGACAATCCCCAGGGTGCTTCAGAGTTGGTCTCTCTGTGCAGTCCCATTATTTACACAAGGGACTCTGTCAAATTCCCCTCTTATGCAAAGTTGCGCAAAGTGCACACCTATCGCCCCTTCCCAGGAAATTCTCATTCAGTTGTTGAGAGTGAATTTTTTTCAAAATGTCCTCTGGTGGCTCCAACCGGAGCTCCTGGCTGAGCATCACTGCTCTGATGAATGGAGAAGAAGACAGGTGAGACCCCGGTGCCCTCTCGCACTTCCTGAGCTCCAGGAGGCAGGGGAACCATGACTTCCAAACACGCTGTAGTCATCAGAAGCTCGTGCCGTGTACTTCAAGAGACTTAGCATAGCGATTGTCCAACAGAGGTATAACCCAAATAACCAAATATGCCCACCGAATCCCCATTTCCTATGGAAATCGTGAGTGGGGGGGAGGGAGACAAGAGCACTCGACCAGGACATCTGAGTCCCCATCTGGTCGTGTCACCACGACTCCGGTGACCTTGAGCCAGGCAGGTAGGTGAACCCTTTCCTAATCTTACTTTTGTCACCAGTAACAAGATGGGAGTTGGGGGTGGGGGGTGGGGCGCCTGGGTGGCTCAGTCAGTTCAGCATTGGACTTCAGCTCAGGTCATGATCCCGCAGTTCAGGAGTTCAAGCCCTGTGTCAGGCTCTGTGCTGACAGCTCAGAGCCTGGAGCCTGCTTCGGATTCTGTGTCTCCCTCTCTCTCTGCCCCGCCCCCACTCATGCTCTGTCTCTCCCCAAAATAAACAAACACTAAAAAAAATTTTTTTGTAAAATACGGAGTTGGGATACATAAGAAGTTCCCTACTAATATCAAAATTGTGTCATTAGAATATGCAGGGAAATAGTAAGTGCTGGCAGAGCACCCGAGTCCCCAGAATTAGGCATGGGGCTAATGGGTTGTGGAACCCATGCCCTGGCATTCTCATCAAGGCCCAGTCCCAAGTCTGGGGACTCCAGGTAGGGGCTAAACAAAACCTGTTGCTGAAACTCCTGGCCGAGAGAGGTTCTTTTCCCTCGCAAAAGATTCTGCAAAACAAAAAAATCAGGGAGGGGGAAGAGGAGACAAATAGCTTTATTTGAAGTAGAATCCTGAATCTAAAGAGAATGTTTTCAAAGATTTCTACGCTGCATCAGCAGCTCCTTAAAGTAACAGCAAACAGTTTAGATCCATTATTTAGTTTCCGTGGAAAATAAACAGGGTCGAGGAGAATAGTAATAGTGGATTTAGCTCTCTGTCCCCATTCATCTTCTGTGCCCATGCATTTTTAAGACAGGAAAGCATTTTCCCAATTATAGCTGGAACAGGAAGGAGGGGAGGGAGGGAAGCTGGCTTGCTAGATGCCTCTCTTGTGTCCTCAGGGCCCAAGGTCAGAACGGATGTGCCCCTGGGGGGAGAGTAGCTGAGCACTGGCTTCAGGGTCAAGGGGATACTTGGTCCACTCCAAGCCAGGCCAACCCCTGACCACGAAGGAGACCCCAGAGGTTTAGGAGCCCACTTTGGCTATGCTGTTGCAGCAGAAATGTTTAGAACAGAGCCCCTCCACCCCCAGGCTCTGTGTTCGATGCCCTGCCACTCGCTCTATCCATTCCCTCGCTGGGGTCAGACGTCATTCCTTTCTAGGACCTTCCTTGTCAATGCTCAGGGTGCTTCAGAGGGGTCTAAATCTGCCTATTCAGAAATTCTGCTCCGTGGCCCTGCCGCCCAGCCCAGGGACCTCACTCTGCCCCGTCATATCTTGTGCAGAAAATCCGTGCAGTTGCCTCCTGGAAAGTAGAGTGGGGAGACGTTAAGAGTTTTTGCTTTCTCGTTCGCTGGGACAGATGCTGGGGCTCTGAACTGTGGGCTCTCGCTGTCTGACCACACTTCCTCACTTAAGAAATGACTTCACAAACCCAAAATAGCAGGAGCCAAGAAACAAAACGTGGTGAGCTTCTGAGGTTCAGGCACCGAGAGCCATGGAGAAACGAAAACAAAAGGTAAGAGGAGTATCTCCCTTCAGATAGTCAAGGTGGGGCTGGAGTCTTCTCGCGGGGCTGTGACAGGGTGAGGTGGCCCCCCGGATGGCTCCCTTCTAACGAGGCGGCCGGGAAACTCGACTGAATGTTCCCAATATCCTGCCGTAGTCCTTTTATGAGGGCATTTTGAGTATGTCAGGTTTCACATGGGGTGGATTTGCCGTTTCTGCCTGAGGTTCTTCTGTGACCAGGGCACAAGGCATCCAGAATCCCAGAAGTCCAGAAGTCGTCCCATCCTCTGGGGCCAGAGGGCTGCACTATCCCTTGTCCGCGGACATTAACCCCGGGAGAGGGAACCGAAGCAGGCCAGCTCCAATCTCCCCCATCTCACCTTTCAGACTAAATTCGTGTCTAGCAATTACCGCCTGTGATTCTGAGCGGTAATACATAGTTATCAGCGAGCACTCATCAGAGAGGTTAGCAGAGCAGGGCTTCCCACGGTAGTCTCAGAGAAGAGCCTTCATTATGTTTTTGCTGAGTTTCTTCGCCCTGTGGCTGTTTATAGAGTTATCTCCTCTCAGCATGACTGTTCTGCTCTCCCCAGTCCTGATTATGGACCATTTCGCCTGCCTCCCCCTGGAAGCAGGGAAGAATTCACAAGAGCAGACTTCTGCCCCCCCGGAAGAGGAACCACTAAGGCCTGTGGCACATTTTCCGAGTCCTTCACTCCTCCTTTTTCCTCCCAGGCTCACCAGCCTGTGTAGCCGGAGTCCTTACTATTTAAGGTCTCAGCTGAATGGCCCTCGGACATATCCTTAGTCACTGGGGCTCAACTTCCTCTTCTGTAAAATAGGAATCAGTAATACCAACCTCCTAGAGCTTTTGTGAGGCTGAAAATAAATAACAAGATTAAAGCAATTAACATGTAGAAACTAAAGAGGATGTATGGTAGAGTTTGATCTGTACCCGCGGTGGCCTTATTTTAATACGTGTGAGTTTTGAGTATTGAGCAAAGACGACTTTTCTCTCCTCAGCCTCTGTCTCTATTTCCCTTTCCCCAAATCAGCCTCTACGGGGAGGAGATGGTCGTCAGAATCCCCACAGAATCCCCCCACCCCAAGCCCAATTTTACCAGCCTGAGGGAGTCCCACATTAACAGAAGTTTCTTGTGTCTAACCTTTTTAGCTGCCCTGGGAGGAAGAGGTTATTACTCCTCTTTTACTATGACCCTTTTTTTTTTAATGTTTATTTATTTTTGAGGGGGGGGGTGGTAGGGGCAGAGAGAGAGAGAGAGACGGAGACCTAGAACTGAAGCAGGCTCCAGGCTCTGAACTGTCAGCACAGAGCCCCACTCGGGGCTTGAACTCACGAACCAAACCGTGAGATCATGACCTGAGCTGAAGTCAGATGCCCAACCGACTGAGTCACCCAGGTGGCCCCCCCTCCCCATTTCTCTCTCTCTCTCTCTCTTTTACTATGATTCTTAAAAGCTTGGCCTGGCTCAGCAACTCGCCCTGGGATGCGTACGTCGTCACAGGGGTGGGTCGGAGGAGATGGCGCGTGCGGAGTGTCTGGCTCGTGCTGGCACATGCCATCTCAGGGACCGATCTTTCCCCTCCCCTTGTCCCCTCTCAGGTGGCACCTCACTGTGTGGAAGCGGGTCCTGCCAATATCGTACCCGCCTCATCTCCGGCTCTGCACCCCTCACGCCTCTTGCTGCAGCCATAGGGAGCTTCTCACCGGTATCCAAGCGCTGCCCTTTAACAGCCAAGCAGGCTTTGTCCGGGCAATCTTCCCCCTGCCCCCCAGCAAACTTCGCCACTCGCCGTTTTCTAAAAATTCCGCCACTAAGAAACTCGCCTGATTTCCCGAGAATGCTGGTCATTATCTTCCCCTGCTCCAACAACAACTGGCCCTTTCATATCTCTGATTACAACTTCTCTTTTCATTTGACTTTCTCCCGCTAGCTTCAAAATATCGTGTGCCAGAGTTTGTCCATTTCTGTATTCCCGGCATCTAGCAGAAGGGCTGCACATAGTAGGCGTTTCATAAATAGTTAAGTGAATCGAGGAGGCCGTAGAACAAAACTGTGGACTCCCGTGATTTATCGGTCCTGGGCTGACTCGCTCGAACACGGACAAAGAAGGCTGAACTGTGGGAGTGATAGCAATCGAGAACCTGGAAAGAAGCACGCGTAAAATTAAGGCCCTGCCTAGAGACTTACCAGCCCAGAGCAGTGTCCGAGCAGGAGGCATTTCCATTCTTCCCAGCTCCCTGGAAACTCTGGCCACCCCTCTGTAGCGAAAAAGAATGGAGTGCCACCCCAGCCAATAACAGAGAAGTCTGTGGCATCCCCATTGGCCAACTCAGCCTGAAGACAGCAGCACAGAGCCTGAGAGCAGAAAGGTGAACTCCTCCAGGCCTGACACTGTGATCGAATAGTATTGCGGGCACTTCCAGGAGGCACTTTGGATGGTAGTCCTGGCCCAGTTTGCATGCAGCTGCAGAGAGCTGTGTGAGTTCCAGGAGAAGGCATTGGCATAAACGCACCCAACTTCCATTTTTCTTTTTCTCTTCTTTGTACGTTTTCCAGGACGGGGCCAGGCAGTCACCTGACTAGATGCTCACAACTGCCCAGCTGCATTGCCCAAAGCCAGACCAAGAAAGAGGGGGGAATTCTTAAAAGGCCAGGAGAAGGAAGATGGAGGAGAGTCGGCTCAATAAACAACACATCGGGGATGTATGCACATGACAAAAACCGGGGGCTGAGTCTAAACGGAGGAGAGCGATCTAAACTGGTAGTCTGGGGGACGCCTGAGGGGCTCAATTGTTTAAGCGTCTGACTTCGGCTCAGGTCACGATCTCACGGTTCGTGGGTTCGAGCCCCGTGTCAGGCTCTGTGTTGACAGCTCGGAGCCTGAAGGCTGCTTCAGATTCTGTGTCTCCCTCTCTCTCTGCCCCTCCCCCACTTGTGCTCGCTCTCTCTCTCTCTCTCTCTCTCTCTCTCAAAAATAAAAACCTTAAACCAATAGCCTGGGAGATAGCATCCCTGCCGATAAGCCAGGGACTGACTCACCCCCTCTGAGTGAACCTGAACTTAGCCCGATCCTGGTCTACAGAATCAGGAGAGTACAGTTGCATCATCATAGTGTAAGAAGAAACTCCAGAGATCTGATAGTCCGGAGACCCTAATTTCAAGAACAGGCAACAAAGGCTCAGAGAAGCCAAGTGATTTGCACAGGATCACACAGCCAGTGTGTGACAGAGCTGGGACAAGGACCCACATCTCCTTTCACCCGCAAGTAACACGTTTCCTGTGAACAGCATTGCAGATTCTTAGAAGACAACTCTCTGCCCCCCAATAAACGTATAGTGTCCCTCTGTGTTGAATCTGGTAACTGGAAGGCGTTAAGCACCAGCTCTAAAGCTTCGAGGGCTGCCGAGATAATTCGTCTAAGGTTTGTGCCTATGAATTTGTGTTTGTGGCTCGATGCTGCATTGAACATGAAAGTCAGGTAGTGTAAGGGAAGTATAACAATCAGATATTTCTTCCCCTGGTCCTGCTCTCTAACCCCAAACTTGATGAGGTCCCTAAGGATTTTTTTTTTCCACCGTGCTTTCATTCCTGAAACTTCCATGATTTGATTTCCCATCAGCTCCTGCCCCAACCATCCTGGTTTTCACACACCGGCATGCCCACCCACACTCACCAAACAGAAATAATTTTATCAAGTGGCCATGCTGCAGATTGCCTCTCAACAGCTGGGCTCAGGAAAAGCTCTGGGGATGAGTTCGGATCAGGAGTTATCTTCCCTGACACGCTGTTTCTGGATTTGCATACACATGGGTTGGATGTTTTAATTAGCACTGTCAGCTGGTCTGGTCACAGCTCCCCACCAACTGCTTTGCTTCTTAGGTGAGTGGCCGAAAGCTGTTGTGCTAAGAGGCTGAATGCTCTGGTTTCTAGAAAAAGAAAACAGACACCTGGGTGTCTGCCTCCTATTTGTTCATTCATGTTCAACCACGTTTTATCGAGGCTCTATTAAGTGTCAGGCACTCAGCTGCAATGAGGAGATTCTAGGAGCGTCAGACATGACTCGTCCTCATAAACAGACACACCTGAGGGACACTAAATGGACATGTTATAAACAGATAATGGATGGTACAGGTGGATCTTTGAGGATACAGAGATGCACAAGGTGTGATGAAAGACCAGAGGAGGAACATTTTACCCAGCCTTGGGTTTGTGGTAGGAGGGGGCAAAGGAGCGGTTTCCGTTGCTGAGAATCTGGGAAGGCTTCCTGGAGGAAGAGAAGCTAGTAAGAAACAAGGTGGGGTTGGCAGCTGGAAGTACTGTTGACGAGTGTTTGGGGGTGGAGAAAGGGAACGGGAGGAGGTGCAGGCAGGGGACGCATACTTGATATTTGTCTAGCAGCTCACAGTCTCTTGCTTCACAGGCACGGAGCAGCCTCATGAAGTGCACACGGGAGATGCCAGGCCCTCTTGGATCTACCAGTGGTCCCCCCATTACCAGCCCAGTGGTTCACCTTTCCTCTCCCTCCTGCTCCGCAGCACAGGCTGCTTTTCCCGCACCCATCGTCTCTCGGCCTCCAGGATCTCGTTCATTCCTGTCTTCCCCATAGCTCTCTGGCTTTCCCTTTCAATCTCCGCAATAGCCCATCGGCGTCAGCATCAGCCCCAAGTGTTCCCTTCCCTGGGAAGGTACCCTCGGACCTCCATGCGCATTGCCATCACTACAGGTGCACCCACAAACCCAGGCAGCTCCTGCCTTTCCCCGGAGGCGTGGTCATCGACCCCTACCTGACCAAGCAGACACGTCTACTGAATATGTAGCAAGCACCTCATCAAATATGTCCAGAGGTGAACTCGCCATCTTTCCACCAGATCTTTTCCAGCTGTAGTGTTGGTGTCGGGAAAACTAGATCTCATTCTCACTCTGCCTTACCCCCCGAATCCTTCCTCTGCCCCCGACCTCATCTATAAACTGTCTTTTCTCATTCAGGGCCATCTTCTAGATCAGCTCCTCTCATTCTGCCCACCCACCAGCTGCCCCCATCATAAGAACTTGCACGGAGGTCTACCACCGGTACTCTCTCCCCCAGGCTCTTATTTCCAATTTCACAGGAAATCCCTCCCCCGCCCCCCCCCCCCCCAAAAAAAAAATTCTCCATTGTCTCAGGATAAAAATCCAAATTTTTAGCTAGGCACGTATGACCCTTTATACCATTCTCCAGCCTTACCATTTTGCCCATAGACAGTGCACTGGGGCGTGTGGTGCCCTTCCAAACTCCCAACCTGTCTTCTCGGCTTGAAATTCTTCCCCTGCCCCAGGCTGAGTTGGAGCTCCTTCTATATGTGCTCATTACAACGTTTAACATTCCATATGGCAGTGACCTGTCTCCCTAATCAGACTAAGCATCTTAGGGGTGGGATATTTGTCCCATTCACAGTCGTATCCCCGAAGCCTGGCACTATTAACTGATACAGGGAAGGAATACGCATGCGCACGCGCACACACGGCAGTTAATTTGCATTGGATCCTTCCTCTCGCCAACTCGCAGGTATTTGAGACCTTATTCAAATGTCACCTCTTCTGTGAACACTTCCTTAATTCCGCCAGGCATCCACAGATGTTTTCCAGGTCTCTATTATTCCACTTGTTACACTGCATTATTATCCCCTTTTTTAATTCATCTACCACCAGAGTTCCTAAAGGGTAGAGAATAGCACCCCCCCCCCCCCAACACTGTGCCTGGTTCAAGACTCAAACATTATGTGATGACTGAATGAACCATCAGGTCACATGGAAGAAAACTGGGGCTTGGGGGAGAACATTGGTACATTGCGACTCAAACTCTTGGCTCTGGGTTCATGGATTTTTCCTTTAAAGACAAAACTAGCATCTCCGATCCCACCACACAGCTCCAGCTCGCCACAAGGCATCACTCTTTTTCTCGGGTGGCAGAACCTTCCGTGAGTTCACATCCCACTGCACGTAGGGCAGCCAGCCGTCCGCAGTGGGGGCCACCAGGTACTGAGAGCCCTCACAGTTGTGCGGCAAGTTAAGTTTTCCAAGTTATTCTTGGGAAACAGTGAGCCTACCAACAGATACACGGAGCCACAGCCTGAGCTCCTAATATTGAGTCGTAGCTGCATTGGACTCCAGCTCTGCCATTCGCCAGAACGTGACTTTGAGCAGGTCACACCTTACACCTGAATTTTCTCCAAGATAGGGATGAGTATAACGACCCTTCACAATTGTGCAGAAAATAGGTAACGGTATCAGTGCTGTATACATTTTTCATGCCTTGTTATTGAATCTCTGTAAATATATCGACATAGCAGGAGCCCAATAAATGCTCACCATGAGTGGCGTCAAGCTATGCTTGGTCTGTACAACAATCTGTTCTCTTTCCAATAATTTTTCTGAGCCCTGAATCCTCCTTAGCCCTCTGTGTTGACCTCCTAGACCTTGAGAGCGCATGGGAAGAAGAATTCTAATTCAAAAAAAAATGTTTAACGTTTATTTTTGAGAGAGATGGGGAGGGGGAGTAGGGGCAGAGAGAGAGGGAGACACAGAATCCAAAGCAGCTCCAGGCTCTGAGCTGTCAGCACAGAGCCCGATGCGGGGCTCGAACTCACAAACCATGAGATCATGACCTGAGCCGAAGTCGGACACCTAACCAAGCCACCCTGCCCCAGAAGAATTCTAATTCAAAAAAGAAAAGAATTACACCGTCCTCTGATATGTTGTAGATCCACCATAGTTGTGTTTTGCATAGCTTCTGTGATCCTTATTGTGATCATTTTTTACAAGATGCTTTGATATACTCCAGGGGAAAAAAGGCATGCAGAGGAATCCTAGAGTAATGGTAGAAACCTATAGAAGAGGTATTCCCTGAAGGCTCGAGGCAATTTCCCAAATGGGCCCATGTGCACTGCATGTTTTTGTTTTTTTTTAATGTTTTTAAGTGTTTATTTTTGAGAGAGAGACAGAACATGAGTGGGGGAAAGGCAGAAAGAGAGGGAGACACAGAAGCCAAAGCAGGCTCCAGGCTCTGAGCTGTCCGCACAGAGCCCGACACGGGGCTCAAACCCACGGACTGCGAGATCATGACCTGAGCCGAAGTTGGACGCTCAACCGAATGAATCACCCAGGTGCCCCTCCACGGTTTTCATGCTCCTCTGAAAGAAAGGACAAGTCCGCTTCTGGTATTCAAAATCCAGCCAAACGGTCTAAGCATCCAGGAACATGTTATGTCTATTTCTGGGAATTCCCAAAGGCTTAGTCACCCCAACTTTTATATATCTCACATGATAAAACAAATATCTCCAACCCATGTGCCAAAGGTCCTTGAAGGATGTGGATTATGGCGGGCAGTTTCAAATTTGACCATACATTGAGTGTCGTCTCTCACCTAAAAAAAAAAAAAAAAAAAAAAAAAAAAAAAATGAGTGTTTTGTAAATACACCTACCTTTTTTTTTAGTTTCAAGTGTATTTGATATTGTTATAAGTAAATGTATATCTGTATAAGATCATTACTGAATTTTTAATAGCTCTTTGTAATTATACATTTCCCTACAAAATAAGTATTCAAAGGATTAATAATAACTTAAAATTTCATTGTGGGGAAATTGACAAGGGGCGTGTTTTGCAAAACGCTTGGCTTAAAAAGCAATGCCAATACCAGTAGCGTTTAGGATTCTTCTAAGTCAGGATCCAGGATGTGAGTGGACCAGGAAGGCAGCTTTCCCGAGCAACTCAGAAACATATGTATGTTGCAGAGTGACCTTGAGAAGGATCTTTCTGCTCCCGAAGATGGAGCTATTCGGGTCTCTCTGCCAACCTAATCCACCACGCAGCCCTGGCACGAGATGCAGGGAGAGCTAATCTTTCCTCCTTCCATCTGGGGGGCCCGGGCGGGGGTGGG
>NW_024412402.1:18488567-18509135 GCF_014898765.1 Herpailurus yagouaroundi | reverse complement strand
ACCTCCCAGCTTGCTCTGGGAGCGGGAAGCTGAGATTTCCTGTGCTTGGACCAGATAAGAGGCTGTAAGCCAGGTAGCCAGCCTAGGTGAGGACAAGATGCGTGAACCACATGGACAGCAGGTGTGTGTCGGGTTGGCAACTAATTACCAACGGTACACACCGGTCACCGAGGCAGGTCACCCCCTGCCACTTTGGGTGACACGGACCTGGACCCTGCTAACCTGACTGAAGGCTCCTCTCTTCCCCACTGACCAGCGTTTCCAGAGGAGCAAGCTGCTGGGCAAGCCATGAACTCCATCCACCGTGCCTTTGTTTCCACGCAGGAGAAAGGGTGCTATTAATACCCGCTTCCCCTCCACAGGGGGCCGAGAGCCTTAATTAAGTGTGGTTTGTGAAGTGCTCTGAGGTTACCGGATGGAAGCTGAGCTCTGAGTGCAAACTATTATTGTTAATTAATTATTGTCAGCGGAATTATTTACTCTGTGTTTTCAGGTCTAGGAGCCCTTGTTTACAGCTCTAAGAGTGCTTTTGTTTGATATATTTTCCATTCTCCTCTCCCACCCACGTCTATGTTCCCTTTCGTCCCCTTCCCCTTTCTCTTGGCCCTGGCTGGAAAGCAAAGCATTTAGCTTCCTCCTTGCACCTCAGACATAAGCAGGCTTTCATAAAGAGAGGAAGAGAAATGCTTAGGAATGTAAATGTAAACTGAAATACACGAAAGAAGGGATCTAAGACAAAATACGTGTAGTGTTGGCTGGGCAACACAGAGCCCCCGGGGGGGGGGGGGGGGTAGGTATGCAATTAATCCTAAACAGAGCATAGAGCTGAAATATGGAAGTCTCTTTGCCAAGATGGTTTCTGCCGGTGCATGATTATGACCTCTGAGGGGCAATGATACCCAAGATCAGGAGAAGGCGTCAGAAATTCTCAGAGCAGTGAGCCTATCGACAGGACCAGGAGGCCCCCTTTTTTACAACACCCTCCCTCCGCACTCCAACCCCTGCAAAACAAAAACAAAAACAAAAACAAAACACAAGGCCGGCTCAACTTTAATTTCTATCTTCAATTAGTTAGGATAACAATCCTATAGAATTTCTAGAATAAAGTGTGCCTCTGAGATTAAAAAGAGGGAGACCAGAGGCATTAGGGGAACAAAGCAAACCGGATGGAACAATGCATGACTTCCCATCTTGGCTGCCACCTGGCGCTCACCAAGCTGGCATCTGAATCAAGGGCATTGTGGATGCAAGACAAGAGAATCCCCAGTGAACTGTAGCTTTTATGAATAAATTGTACTTGCCAAAATTGGTCGGTTGTTTGTGGACATTGATTTATTTTCTCTGATTCTTTCTGATTGTTATATTTTGGATGGTGCTTACTGATGTGAAAAAGCCATCTAGTATTGCTGATAAATCTAGAGATAACGGCAGAGGTCAAAAAAGTGGAAGGAAGGAAAAGAAGGCGTGCTTGCCACACAATGGTAAAACTTTCTTATGTAAAGAACAACTCACTGGGGCCATTTACAGGCCCTTTTGCCCTGTTTCGTAATTGTATAATTGGTGGGGTCACTTGTTTCTTTCTTCCCCTTCTGGAGTTAAAGGCAAAATGGAAGGGCCGTGTTTTATCTGGGTGTTCAGACATCGCGTTGCATTTATTTTTTACTTCTTTTCCTTCCCCTGTTTTTTCCTCTGCACATGTGTGTGCAGTGTGTGAATGCGTGCGTGTGCATGGATGCGTGGGTGAGAGAGAGAGAGAAAGAGAGGGCAGAGAAAGAAGGTGAGAGCAGGCTTTCAGCGTAGTCACAGCACCAGTGGAGATTGGATTTTTTCTTCAGACTCCTTTGAGTGGAGACACCTAACATTTTCAAGGTCATGCAATGGGCGCCTTCAATGCCTTCAAGGTGAGCCCGAACCTCTCTGATTCCCTGGGTCTCCGCGCTCCCTATACTGGAGTTCTAGGGCCAAGCTTACCTCTTAAAAAAGGAGCGTGGAACTCAGTTAAACTTCCAAGTGGGATGGTTAGGCATTGAATGTGGAAACACGGGGAGGGGAAGCGGGGAATAAGAAGGTGGCAAAACGCTGCTGACTGACTCTGTTTCCACCTTTGTATCGCAACTCTTGAAACGTTACACCTAAAATAGGTCGACGGGGATTGGGGATAAAGTGGGATAAGCCTTAGCTAATTACCCCAATGTGCAGAATGCCTGCTTTTAAATCCTGAGTCGGATTTCATCACAGAAGCTGAGAAGCTCTCCCAACATCCAAATGCATTTGAAAATTGACCAGAGGGGCACTCTATCCAAAGAGATAGCTTGTTCCATAATAGGGTAACAGACGTAACAATTACACAGAGACAGGAGCATACAATGGCTCGTCTCTGTGTTGGCTCCCAGTGTCATTCAAAGGAGCAGCACAGCAGACAGAATTAAGGAGTGAGTGCTGGCTCTGATCATTTTTCCACATCCTCCCTGTCAGGCTGGGTCTCCTCAGCAGAACAAACCTCAAATTCAATACAACAGAGACACACAGAAAAAGACAAGGAACATCTGCGATCAATTGGTGGGGAGACATTAATAATAGAGATGCTGAGGTTGCGGGAGGGAAGATATTTTATTAAGCCTTGCTTTTAGATACGTGTTGTATTTTGAGTCATCTTCACTTTTCAGTAATCTTGCAGGAATGAGGGGACAATGTGGGTCCGTTTTAAAGAACATAAGCCCTGGGGCACCTGCGTGGCTCAGTCGGCGGCTCGGGTCATGATCTCACAGTCCGTGAGTTCGAGCCCTGCGTCGGGCTCTGTGCTGACAGCTCAGAGCCTGGAGCCTGCTTCCCATTCTGTGTCTCCCTCTCTCTCTGTCCCGCCCCCGTTCATGCTCTGTCTCTCTCTGTCTCAAAAATAAATAAACATTAAAAAAAAAAAAATAAAGAACACGAGCCCTCTTGAGGTAAATTGTCACTAAAAAGACTAGTTTTTGCCATCAGCCTAACTTCAAGTTGATTTATTTCGGGAACAATTTGGAAACTATCACAGAAAATGGTTTGGGTGATCCTCTACCGATAGCTTTTGAAAAAAATCTTTCCATGAACTTAGTGAAGCAGGTGGTCCAGAAAAATACCTTCCCACACGTTCTTTCTCAACCACAAATCTATCCTACCCCCTCCACTCACAAAGGCATCGCCCATGGAAGGTCTGGTGTTGAAACTCTACCATCAGATCCCATGTTAGATGGTTAGCTTTATATTTTAAATATGGTTTTGTTTTTTTTTTTTTCCATTTGGCTGTCTCCTTGCTAAACATCTCAAATCACATATTTGCATAGGGCAAGAATTACATCAATTTCAGTTTTTGTTGTTCAAAATCTCAAATACCACCATTTTGCAGAGAGCTGCAATATGGCTGATGTTCCGTCAATGGTGATAATGAACCGAATTGATCTAAGAAACATTTATTGAGTAGCGATTATGCATGAGGCATTGCAATGTTTGCAAAAATTTAAGAGTCCTTACCCTCAGGAAGTTTGTAAGCTAATGGGAGGGAGGGCCATAAGCAGAAGACATATGAATACACATAACTGAGGAAGAATAAACGGGCAAAACATGAGTGGTACACATAACATGCTGTAAGAATACAGAGTAAGAAGGAATTTGCCTGGGCGCCTGGGTGGGTCAGTAGGTGGTGTTCAGGTGAACCTGAATCTTCGGTTCAGGTGGTGATCTCATGGTTCGTGAGTTCAAGCCCCACATGGGGTTCTCTGCTGTCAGCTCTGAACCTGCTTCAAGGGCTCTGTCCCCCTCCCTCCCTGCACCTCCCCCACTCCCTCTCTCTCTCAAAAAAATTTTAAAAATTAAAAAAAATTTTTTAACAAAAAAAGATTTGCCTGAGATGACAAGGTGAGCCTCACAGAGAAGATGACAGAGGAATTAGATTTTATAGAAAATTAGGCTTTTGGTAGAAGAGGGCGGGAAAGGACTTCTAAGCTGACAAAGGTGGATGAGTCCAAACTCAGAGGAAAGTGACAGCCAGGTCCAACTATACAGGCAAACTAGCCTCTGGTTAGACAAGGGTGCCCAGACCGATGTGGTAAGGTCAAAGCCAAGTTTTCCTGCAGAATTAACTCACCTGCTTGCTTCTAGGATTAAGGAATTCTCTTCAACACTCAGGAATCAGAGAAATCACATGACTTGCAAAATCACCTTATCACAGGAAGGCAGGGTCCACAAAGTGATCTTGGAGCCCCAACTCCCAGGTATCAGACAGATGAGGGCCCTGAGTTCCCCAGATATCACTTCTGTAAAATCTCCAACCCCCACGCCCATGGGTCTTCTGAGAGGCCCCACACTGTCACAGGTACAGAGCTTTCTGCCAGACTTCAGAACAAGAATTTCGCCTCGGAGGTGAGAACGGATATGAGAAATTTCAGCCCAAAGAGTGATTTTCCCTCAAGGCTGTCATGAGCACCTGAAAACAGGGGTTTATAATGGAAGTGGCATCGCAACTGTGACTACGTGGCCGCAGAAGTGTGACACTGTCCTTAAGTACAAGCACTGTAATAAGGAGCAGCATTTGAATGGTGCTCAGAAGGACGGCTCCTCCTTTTCTAGATCACCACGTCTCCCAATCTCTTACATTTCTAGCTAAAAAGACACACAAGTTTCACGGTGGCGGGGGGGGGGGGGGGTGGACAACAACAACTTAGCGCAAGAACAGGAAGTTTGGTAACAAGAGAAAAATCAATTATGAAGGATGCTGGTCTCTGACTTGAGGCAACTGTCACAGGGAAGCTGTCATAACCTCAGGGCTCTTGGAGAGTTCACCAGAGTTCAATTCCCTCCTGGCCCCAGCCGGAGCCTCTCGCAGAAATTCCCAAGTATCATGCCGGAGTCAGTTACCTTAACATTCCATTCGAGTTTAGAATCAAACTGCAACTCTTTGCAAAGGAGCTGTAGCCAATGTGAACACAGAAGGAGCTTCTTTCTCCAACAGTCGCATAAACCACTCCATTGATCTGCCTCCATGTACCGAGATCATCTAGAACGTCATCAAATTAGTAAAAATGCCCCAAGTCACAAAAGGAAACAATTGAAATTCACACGGGACATCAGGTTAAAAAAAAAAAAACCTAGCAGAAAATAAAAATCACCCATTCGTCATCAGAAAACCACGTGTGAGCATGTGTGTGTGTGTGTGTGTGTGTGTGTGTGCGTGTGTGTACGTGAGTATGTACATTCACACGTTGTCTATACACAGTTCAAAGCTATAAGCAAGGTTTTGCTTTGCATATGCCTATGTAAATATTTTTTTGATACAGCAGGACTATAGCAAAAGGTGTGGGTCTCAGGCTTTCCCCCCACGTGAAATAGGGACAATTTAGCTAATTTACCTTGACTTTCATTCTGTTAGTAGAGTTCTTAGCCTCTTTGGATGGTTTGCTGATTTAAAGAATAACAAAAACCCCTCCTCCACATTTAGCTTAAGATAGCATTTATTGAGGGGTGTTTGATGTTCCAGGAAAGAAAAAGGCACATTAGTGTGGGGAACCCTGTGTATTTATACACTGAGTGTTCTGAGAAATCCTGCAAAAAGCCCACGGATTTTCCCAAACTTATTTCCCCATACTATTTAATATTCCCCATGCTGATCTTAATTATTTTCCTAACATGACAATTTTCTGTAGAAGCCCATGTGGGCAATTCTGACGTTAAGGCCGTGTGCACTCTATATAGAATATAACAGATTAGAGGCCGAGGTCACCTGGACAAGCTGCAGTGTGGACGAGCAATATCCATCCCCTGGCTCGTGTTCCAACGCGGAAGTTCTTACACTAGAGAAATGCATCTGACCACCTACTCTCTCCCCTCACTGGATCATGCCCGTCCTGGGCAGCTGGGGCAAAGACTGGAGGTTAAGGGTAAAGTTTTAGCAAGTACCTTTGGTAATAAATCTAACATTACAGTCTCCAAATGGTTTCACCTCCACACATTCTGGAGACATTCTGGAACTTCATCTCTGATCTCTGTTGTATCTATTGTTCAAATGGTCCTGAACTTGGGAGAATAGAAAGGTACCATATTGACACCCTAAATTTAACTAGCAACGGAAGTGCTCCCCCCCCCCGCCCCGGCTTACACCCAGTAAATTGCTACTACAGTACTGAGCTCACTTCGCAGGTGCACTATTCACAATGGCTTCTTTTCCTACCCATGGGATGCTCTCAAGACCAACACGAGGAGCAGAACACATGGAAAGGTCTCCCAGGCAACTTTGCTAGCTGAATATAGTTCACTGGCCTGTTAATGCTTAAAGTGAATTCTTTGACTTAAAGCCCTTTAAAAATCGTCAAACGCACCTGGGAAGAGTGCATATTAAGCTGTGTAGACATCTTTGACATGAATGAGCTGATTAGATGCCACCTTGGAAGCAGGTCTGGAGGATGAGGAGAAAGCAACAAAGGATAGTGGGGGGTATTGGAGAAGATACTGGAAGGACTGGAATCGATAAGGCTACTCAGCAAAGGGACAGAGACAAGGGAGGGGAGTACGGAGTACTCAAAAGAGATGGCTTGATCCAGGCAAGCCACACACCAATGCTCATTCCTGATCACATGCCTGTGGATGCTTTGGAGAGAATCCATCACCATTTCCTCACTAGGCACCCAGGGCACCTACTTGTTCATCAGGTTCATCTTTATATTCAAAAATACATAGGGGCACCTGGGTGGCTCAGTCGGTTAAGTGTCCGACTTCAGCTCAGGTCATGATCTCGAGGTTCGTGAGTTCGAGCCCCGCGTCGGACTCTGTGCTGACAGCTCAGAGCCTGGAGCCTGCTTCAGATTCTGTGTCTCCCTCTCTCTCTGCCCCTCCCCTGCTCACGCTCTGTCTCTCTCTGTCTCAAAAATGAATAAACTTAAAAAAAATGTTACAAAAGGCTTTTGGCCAGGTTTTCTCAACCACGTCGAGATCAGCTTTCAAGCAGTGGTGACTTTTCTGAGATGGTGCAGGTGTATGACCAACGGTAGAACCCACGGACCCTAACATCCAGCCCGCTGCATTGAGCGTAGAGTCAGGCTCTTATACATATTAAAGGTGAGATGGCTGCCTCTTCCAGAAAGTTTACATTGTTACAAACTCTTCTAATAACCTCCAAAAATAACGAGGACCAAGGTCTCTTTCCTTCTCATTGATATGACAGCCTAATAATTTGAAGTCTGTGAGGCACATCTTACATAAATAAAAGGCCTACAATTTATCAATGACTACAACCTTAGCAACAAGCACACACAATTTACTACCTTCTTTCTTCTTTCGGGTGCTCAGGACTGGCAGGTGGGAGAAAAGAGAGTCATCTGCTCGTTTGATTTTGTAAAATCCCTCCCTGCAAAAGGACTTCTGGTTTTAAAAGAAGCCCAAGGAAGTGACCTCTGTTGTTATAGCCCACTCTCCGGATTCTGCTTTTCTCTCACCAGCCTGCACACATCCTACCTGAATAGGAAGGTGACAACGTGGAGAGAATTGTAACGTGGCTTTCTCGAAGCCCAGGAGACAGCCACGCAGAGGCAGCTGGAAGGGGAGAAGGGGACCATGGAGGAACTCAGAGAGCTCATCCGGAAGTGGCTGTGCTCGGCGATGTGTGCCCTGTGCTTTGAGGATCCGCCCTCAGGGCAGTCTCCAGCCAGAGAGAGTTCTAGTTCTTCAAGACTCAAGCTCCCCCCACACCCGCCCCCGCACTGCCCGGTCACTGTCTCGTCTCAGAGGGTCACTTTTTCGAAGCTCCAAAAAGAAATCACTGCCATTCTGAGAGAGAAGGATTACAGATTTAATGTTGAACAGGACTTAACACCAACGATAGTCTGTATTAGATGATTCACAGGACCTCACAGGACCGTATTAGATGAATCAAATGGACCTCAATTCAAATCTGGTGCCTCCCACTTGGAGTGAAACCCACTGAACACAGTTACACATGATTGGAGACATGTATGGATTGAGAGGCAACATGTGGCAACGTGTGACCCTCCTCCATGATATTAGCATGAATGAATACGTTAGATCACCAATGTCACTGCCCCTCCTCCCACAGCCCTGGGTAGAAAAGAAAGAGCAGGGATGCCTGGGTGGTCAAGCATCAGATTCTCGATCTCGGCTCAGTTTTTGATCCCAGGGTCGTGGGATCGAGCCCCATCTCAGGCTCCAAGCTGAGCACGAAGCATGCTTAAGATTCTCTCTCTCTCTCTCTCTCTCTCTCAATCTCTCTCTCTCTCAAAAACTTAAATAAATAAAAATAAAATAAAGAGCAGAAGGGCCAAGCCCACAGGACCTGATGGAGGAGCCCTAGGTAGGACAGACAGAAGAGAGCCCCTACTCAGAGATCTCTGATAGTTAAGTCCAGTCCCTGCCTGTCTCCTCCAAGATGCTGCCTGAACTAATTCTGACCAGATAAATGAATTGCGACCCCCTGGCCACTAGGTTATTTCCTAGGATGCCAAGAAGGTACAGGGACCCTCTAGCACCAAACCCTACTCTATGGTTCAGCTACATATGGCCCCGTGCCCAGCAACCTCCGCCCTCCCGGCCCCCAGGCAAGCAAGCCAGCCTCGGGGCCCCTCTGCAGAGCCCCACCGCACCGTGCCTTCAAGGACAGCAACAGCCCCGTTATGGGCAAACATCGTGCATGTCATTTAAGTCTTCACCATCTGTTCTGGGCCTTCATTACGACTTCGTGCTGAACATATGTGACAATTACATCTGTAAAAGGAAAAATGGGATTTTTGTGATTTAGCTTCAAGTAAATGCTCCTGGTGCAAGCAAGCATGCATTTGAGCGAGGCCTTTCTTTATTTTCGTTTCTTCCCCTACACTTGAGAAACTGTTTGCCACAGATAAGTTTTAGTTCTAGGTTCACCCACTGAGCTGAGAGTGACCAGAAATGAGAGACTGTAGCTCCCTGCTCTAAGAATAAAAAGTAAAGTGAAATAAGATAAGATAAGATAAAATAAAATAAAATAAAATAAAATAAAATAAAATAAAGTAAAATAAAATAAAATCTAGGTTTATCCCAGGGATTATAATCAAGTCAAGATGCAGTCAACAACCATACTGCAGAGCATGGGCCATGCAGGCCGACCTCTAGAGCTGAGTCTTTGCCCAACCACTTGCCAACCCTGTGACTTCAGGGCAGGTTGCCCTGAATCTTGTTGTCTCTGCATAATGGAAATAATACCAGCAATGCTGTCATAGAGTCATGAGGAGTAAGGACAGAAATCACACAAGGCAGTCAACACAGTGCCTGGCACACAGGGAAGGCACAAGACACAGGGTAGCTTCATCATGGGTTCTCCGTTTTCCCAACCTGGAGGTGGGGAATGCTTGACATTGAATAGATAGGTAGTTGGAAATAGATCTAGCCCTCACTCTTCAGCGGACTAGAGTCTTTCAATGACAAACCAGAAGGCTTAACGCCTGAACAGCTGTTTTTAGTATGTGTGTGTGGATGTGTGCGAGTGTAGACATTCATAGGTAGAGAGATAAAAGAGAGAGACAGAAAGATGGCAGGCACAGAGAACACAGGAAAAATAGGAGACCATATTTATCATTTTAACGATTTCCTCTGATAGCGGGATCAGAGAAACAGAGAAGGGAGGAAGTTTAGAAAAAGAAACAAAAAAAATACCCCAAGTAAGGGGCTATATGAAGACTCTCAAGAGTACTGTCTGAAGAGTTAGGGGTCGAACACATGATGAATGTAACAACGGGGGGCGGGGGGGTTCTCTGTTCCTGACAGCCAACACAAGGAGCTATTATAGAATGCCCTGGATGTATTTGCATATATGCCAACCGGGTTAAGTTAAAATAAACTAGTTCTGAAACGTGGGAAACGGAACTCACCACCTGCCTCACCTGCCTCACCTGCCCCTCAGGAGGGTTTGATAATTTGGAAAAGCACAAGTTAATCCCCTCCTACTGACCGGCACAGGGCACCAGGAGTGTGGCCAGGAGACTGACTGCGTGGCTCACGTCGGCAGCAGTCAGAATGAGCCAGGGTCCAGGAAAACAACTGTGCGCAGGGCCAAGGAGCTAGTTAATCCTATCTGAGCACTGCAGAGGGGTGGGGGAGAAGTCTGCCCCCTGAAAGCAAGTAGAAAAAGACCCGTAACATGCCCATGCCACATGGGGTAGATTTAATGAGCTTAACATTTCAGTCGGTTGCTTCTACCCCTAAAAGCAAAGAAAAAGCTTAGGGCCACCTGGCGAATGGTAATTGCTAGCTCTCCATCCGGGAGCAGATCAGGCAGAGCAATAATAGATTTCTTTCTTTTCCTAGAAGGGGTAGCAGCAGACAGCTAGCAATGCTCAGCCGATCCAAACTCTGCTTGGTAAGGGCCTCTGCGGCACCTGTGAGCCCAGAGTAGCATCGATTGCCCATGCATGGGGGGCCTAGATGATTCTATGGCACTCAGTACACCCAAGGCATTGCATGGAGGGCTTGGGGATATACTCAGTCCCAAATGGTAGCGCTTGACAGATGGGGAGTAAGGGCGGGGATCCATCCAGGGAAATGGAAAGTGACATGTGTTAGGGCTGTGAAGTCTCTTAATTCTACCCTTCACCTTGTTCCCTCTGGAGACCTGAACACACATACTGATCACCAGCAAACTGAGAACTGAGTGTCCTCCTTATTAATCTGCCAAAGTACCTCAGAGCCCCCACAATGTAAGGTTTGGGGTAAACCCCGCTGTCCAATACAGCTTTTTTCTTTTTTTGTTGAGGTCAAAATGCAACATTCTATTTCTCCCCTTATACCTACCCCTTGTCCAGGTGGGCCTACCTCGAAGACATGGAAAATGGAGCACGCACGGGACCTAAGCCCAGAAGACCATTATCAGGGGGAAAGGATTCTGTTGGACTGATTTCTACCTTCAAGATACAGAATTCCACGCGCTAGAATAGATGACCCAGTGGACCTCCAAACTTAAACGTTTGGTTTCGGCTACAACTCCTCCTGCCGTGGGGACAGAGGGAATGGACAGAGGGATTGGAAGTGACTTCTTTAACATTTCTCTGGTGTGGGGAGAGGCAGCAAACTGTTCTCTCCTTTCTAGAACTGGAAAACAGGAAAGTGCGTTCCCCCTTTTCAACATGGTCACCCCAATAAGTGGGGGTTCACTAGACCTTCCTTCCTTCTTGGGCCACCCCAGGAAGCAGATGTCGAGGACGGCTTTGCTGCTCAGAGAGCTATTTCGGGATTCCATGCATTCTGACCTCCTCTACAGGCTTGAACTCCTCACTTCCTTCTGAAGTGCTTTCACTGTGCAGCCAAGAAAAGGCAAGTGTGGAGAGAGGAGTCGCAACACTCTCAGTGCAGAGAAGACTGAAATTTCTAAGTAGCCCTGGTTTGTTTGGGAACCAATTCAAAGGTTAATTTAGAGAGAACCTCCTGGTAAGCACACCTGCTCACACACAAAAGCCTGCATCATCTTTTATTTTTTAACTGAAACTTGGGTGACAGGGCTACAGCCACATTTCAAAGATCCTCTGGTTCAATCCTCCTTCTCCATTTTATATATAAGAGAAATGAATGAACCTTCCAAGGTGCAAGCTGTCTGAATGCTGTGGAGTGTTTTCCCTACTGCCTTGTCGATGACTCAATCTCTGCCTTTACCCATCGTTCTCTCTGATCATTACCTTTTGGTCTATAGCTTCCCACTTTTGAGAGATTTTTTTAAATGTCTATTTAGTTAATTTTGAGACAGAGAGAGGAGGTGGGGGGGTGCAGAGGGAGGAAGAGAGAGAGAGAGAGAGAGAGAGAGAGAGAGAATATCCAAGTAGGCTCCACACCATCAGCACAGAGCCCAGCACAGGGCTCGATCCCATGAACCATGAGATCATGACCTGTGCTGAAATCAAGAGTCAGAGACTAAACTGGCTGAGCCACTCAGGCAACCCCCATTTTTGAGGATTAAGTCTTGCTTAGTTCAGAGTGTATCCCAATCATCAGTCCTCAAGTTCCTGCACCCTCATTGGCAGTAATCCTCCTCACTTGGAAATTGGGGTGAGGTTGTGGGGAGAGAGGATAAAATATTACAGTTTTCACTCTATCACATTTAAAAATTATAGCTGAGGTGATATCTCAGGCACTTGTACCCCAATGTTCATAGCAGCACTCTCAACAATAGCCAAATTATGGAAAGAGCCTAAATGTCCATCAACTGATGAATGGATAAAGAAATTGTGGTTTATATACACAATGGAATACTACGTGGCAATGAGAAAAAATGAAATATGGCCTTTTGTAGCAACGTGGATGGAACTGGAGAGTGTGATGCTAAGTGAAATAAGCCATACAGAGAAAGACAGATACCATATGGTTTCACTCTTATGTGGATCCTGAGAAACTTAACAGGAACCCATGGGGGAGGGGAAGGAAAAAAAAAAAAAAGAGGTTAGAGTGGGAGAGAGCCAAAGCATAAGAGACTGTTGAGAACTGAGAGCAAACTGAGGGTTGATGGGGGGTGGGAGGGAGGAGAGGGTGGGTGATGGGTATTGAGGAGGGCACCTTTTGGGATGAGCACTGGGTGTTGTATGGAAACCAATTTGACAATAAATTTCATATATAAAAAAAAAAATTATAGCTGAGGGGCGCCTGGGCGGCTCGGTCCATTAAGTGTCTGACCCTTGGTTTCAGCTCAGGTCACGATCTTCCAGTTTCCTGAATTCGAGCCCTATGTCGGGCTCTGTACAGACAGTGCGGAAAGCGCTTGGGATTCTCTCTGTCTCTCTGTCTCTCTCTCTCTCTCTCTGTCCCTCCTCACTCATGCTGTGTCTGTCTCTCTCAAAATAAATACATAAGCATACAATAAATAAAATAATCAATAAAATAAAAATTATAGCTGAGATTCACTAGAAGGAACCATGGACTGGATGACTTCCTGCCTGTCCCCCTACCTCCAGGATCCCCCTGTCCACACCATTATGCAAATCTGATCCTGTTGGTGCCCTGTCTCTTGACCTTTAGTGGCGACCCATTTGAACCCAGGTATCAATGACACCTGCGGGTCTTCAGACATAATTCAATAACATTAGGGATGTTTCTAATGTATCTTTTCATTTCTGATAATATAAAAATGAACACAGGCATTTTTCTGGGTCACCAGGATGCTGGCCTCCTAATGGAACACAGCCAAGCAATCAAGCGTTTGTGTTTGTGTTTACGACAGCGATGGTGACAACTTATACTTGTTTAATACTGGAAGTTAATGAGAAAAGGGCACAGGCCAGCCAAATACATATGTTTTGCTTTCTTTCAAAGTGAAAGTCAAATGACCTCAATGTTCACTGTGTGAATGAAGATTTCCCAGTAGCTGGCACAGAGGATAGTAGAAAGTGAGTCACCGCACGGCATATGGTAATAGAAGTATGACCCACACAAAAAAGCCTGCGCAGTGGTGGTCAGTACCTCATATGACTGCAATTTAGACAAACGACCTCGTGCACCATATTGAACTCTGTTGTTAATTTTTATTTTATTGGCTTTCGGAGTTTTGTGTGCGTTTGGACATTTCTTCCAATTTTTTTCAGTTTGATTAGAGCTACGAAGACTGTATTCCTTAATATGCTTGCACATAAAAAGCTATGTTATAATAAACAATATTTTAGTCAATATTGAGGGTAGATGGGTGAATCAGTCAGGGTCCCAACAGGAAAGAGCTGGCACTTGTGGAAGGATTTCACTGATAAGAATTGAATGAAGGGGTATGAGCAGGGCTGAGGGACCCAATGAAGGTTGGTAAGGAATCCAAGAACCAGCAAGACTGGGCTGAGGGTCAAAGAGAGGCCCACCGGAGAGCAGAAAAAGGTAAAGCATCTGGAAGGCGGGTGCTTGACTGGAGAAATAGCCTACAGAAACCGAACTGCTTCCAGAATATGGCCTGAAGCAGGGAGGAAGTAGGGGAATAATACCTGTTTCCTCTTCCCACCACTCTCCAGTGCCTCCCCGCTCTCCCAACCATCTAGAAGCAGCGGGAAAGCAAACCCGGATAGTGCAATCCATTGAGAACAACCTTCTGGCCCACAGAGCAAGGCAAAGAAGGGTAGACACGGGTGTGGGGGCATCGGCAAAGAATAACCAGAATAATAGGGATTTTTATTTTTCCCTTTAGAAGTGGAACGTACATTATTCAAGTTTGAGAAACACTGTCCTGAAAGCTGATATCCATAATGTTGCCCCCAAGAGGCCCCTTTGCCTGGAGTCGGCCCACCTCTCCACCCTAATTTCTAGCCATGTGAAACTATCAGCAACTTCAACCAATTTCAGTCATGTTTCAAGCCTCTCTCCTTTCTCCAACATTAAATTCCCTGCCAAATCCTAATCCCACCTGCTTCTTTACCTTCAGTCTACAAACAGTAACTCAACTTGCAAGATTCAACACAAATATCAATCCTTCGACAAAACCTTCCTGATTCCCTTTTGCACAGATGAAACAATAAGCTACTCCTCCTCTGGATTCCTAGTGCAATATCAGCACACTGGTACAAGAGCACTTAAGATAGTGTGATAATGGTTGTCCTTAGCACTAGAGTTATATTCCTAAAGGGGAAAGTACAGCTCTGTATTTCACCAATTAAAAGAGTCTATCGTGTAACAGAACTCAGTAACTGCTGGGAGGAAAGGAGGGAAGGAAGGAAGGAAGGAGGGAATGAAGGAAAGAAGGAAGGAAAGAAGGGGGGAGGAAGCAAGGGAGGGAGGAAGGGGAAGGATAGGAAACATTAAATAAGACCACAAGAGCATCTAAGTTTTGTCCTTATATGGTCTTGAGCAATGTATAGCTTCTCTATAGACCTCAACATTCTTCTCAATAAAATGAAGAGACTAATATCAAGGTCCTCATGGATCTTGAAAGTGCTAAATAAGGAAAGACAAATGCAAGCTCCCAGCACAGTAACTGACTTACTGAAGACAAGAAGGAATGTTTATTTATCTATTCATCCACTGTCTTTAGTCTTTGAGGGGAATGAAAACATTTGAAGCTGTGGTCCAGCCAGTTTTCTACATCTACTCCTGAGCCTAACAGAGCAAGTATGTTTCCCCATGGATAGATCTGTCCATGGGTGCTTTTATTTCCCTCTAGACAGGAAAAAAAATGATGCTTGGCTGAGCAGGAAGGAAGAAAGTACACTGTTAAAGAGATATGGATGGAAACATGTGTTCTTTCTGTTGAAGAACAAAAAACTATATATATATATATATATATATATATAATTTTCCTTCAGATGACTGACTGACTGGATGGATGGATGGATGGATGGATGGATTTTCTTCGGTAAGTGAATATGTTACTTGCATGACTGGTTTCCCTGAAACACAGCTAATTTTACCCAAGGATAGAAATTTTAAACCCACGCAGAACCCACAGAAACCCCCAACTATATGGGAAGGAGAAGCATGAAATCAACACCTGCTGCCTAAAATCAAGTTAAATCAACTCAGTCATTAAGATCTTCCCTATAAGGTCATTGCTGCCGGAAGATAGTACCCCAACAACCCTAAATCAGACTGAAACAAGTTGAAAACAAGAAGTATTAACAAAGGCTCTAACATCTGTCATGAGTTTTGGTTTTACCCATAAATTCCCAGATGTCCAAATGGACCTCTAGTGACTCGTGTGTTTCTTCCTCCAAGTTGAAAATGAATGTCGAGTGTCTGTCGGTTGACAGAAAGGGATTTGCTCCCAGGCTCGTTCTGTTGGAGACATTGAGCCCATCTTGTGAGTCCCTGTGTAATGAGGCCATTCTACAAATGCCAATGTTATTTTGTATTAGGCTCAACATATTATTACATCTTTGCACTGTTGCAGTAGAAAACTTACTAGTTTATAAAACTTGGTTTCAGAGGTGCGTACTCTACAGGTGAGCCAACGAGTTCAACAGTGGCTCCTGTGGGATAGGTACTTTTCTGTAACTCAGTTGCATGTACCGTTGTAAATGACCAGAGGAAGGGAATAAACCACCTGAGCAAAGAGGGTTGAGTTGACGACTCTCCGGAAAGGAGGAAATTCTTCTGGCCCAGAACTATGTGAGGTTGCGACTTTTTAAATCTTCTCCAATTTGTCTGTATCTCCTTTAAAAGGCAATGCGTAAAATCCTAATAATATAGAGCAAGCTCTTGTGAATAGAGTACTTTACAATTTTACAGTATCCTAGTACTTTTCATTTCTATCCCACTGTAGCATCTTCTTGCTGATTCATCTACAGCTTGTGATGCAGTGTGTGCCTTAGATCTTTCCTTTGATACTTCCCCCTTTTACCGCATCTTAGGTATTTTGATTTTCTGGCTTTAAGTGGCCTATTTTGTACGTCTTCATTTTGAGTTTTACCTAGCTTGTCAAGGTCATGTCAATGACTGGCCAAGGTCATTCGGGAATTTCCTTTTTCTTTGCCACAGGTACGTGTTATGTTTACATTGTCTCACTTCCTTGCTTGGAGCCTACAATGGTTTGACTCCCGTCTAAGGCCCGCTCTCTGAAATGCCACTTGAGTGCCCCTCTGGTTTGCTTACAAATTGACAACTACCTTTTGGGAATGGTGTTCAAAAGAATCATTCACCCAACGAGCAAGATCATAACGTTTAAGCTTATAGTTGAAAATATTATTTACACAATAAAAAACCGTATTGAGATTAAGAAAGATCATTGTCTGCTTTCAAATAGGAAACCGTATCGCTTTACAAGCCTCACTTGTCAAAGTGTGGTCCGTCCATCGACAAGCAGCACCACCAGCAGCAGTTTCTGGTAGCTTCTTCGAAATGCAGAATTGCAAGCCCTACTTGAGACCTCCTGAATAAAAATCTGAATTTAACAAAGCCTTGCTGATGCATATGCATATTCAAGTTTGAGAACCAGCGCTCTAGATGATTTATGCCTTTGATAAAGTACCCCATGTTTTCCTAGGTGATTATAAATTGATAGGTTAATGATTTGCCTTGTGATTGCCCAGATATGGATGAGGCTGCAATTTTCAGGGTAATCATTCCTCAAGGGTGGCTCCACATGTGCCCTCCAGCAGTCCACAAAAGAATTTTCTACTCCCACATGATTTCTTTGCAGAAATATTTAGAAATTGTGTTTCCACCTCAACGTACTTCAAACTTTGCTCCTTCTCACTCCCCTCGCACGCAAAGGAACACTGAATAGTTCAACAGTTTCTATAGAGGAAAAATAAGAGTATTAACTTTCTTTGCGTGGGCACCAAGTGCCACATTCTTAACTGACTGGAAAGTGCAATGTTTAAGGAAAATATAAGCATAAACACACATGCTTACATTTACACGGTGGTAATTTGATTCTGAAGCCACTGACTCTTTGAATAAGCTGCTCTATGATCCCCTGGGCAACCACGTCACTTCTTTGGACCACCAGACTTCACTGTGTAATGTAAGAAGTGTGGGTTGGGACTGAGAGTTGGCTTGCGATGCTCACTCCATTACTAATTATGTGATGGTTGGCATATTGCTTAATGTCCCTCAGTTTCAGATTTACCATTTGTAAAATAGAAATAATAATGGTACCTATCTCATACGTACTTATGAGAATCAAATAATGTAAGGCATGAGAAAGTACCATCTGGACCATATGGAGTACCCAACAAGTCATTGTTGTTACTGTTGTTGTTCTAACGTTAATTCTTATCGAGATCTCCAAAGATTAACGCCCCCCCGAATTCATTCAATGTTTTATCTCCAGTACCTGGCATATGGAAGGGGTTCGTGAAATATGGGTTGAATTAATGCTTAAATAAATGGTGGATGGATGGATGGATGGATAAATGGGTCTAGGTTTCCTAATCCGTAAAATGAGAAAATTTCACTAAATAATTACCAAATTCTCTTTTAATTGTGAATATTTGAGCTGTGTCAGACATAATCCCTGGGTTTGTGTTTAGCACTGATTTCCAGATAAGTCCCAATCTTAAAAGCAAGAATATGGGCAATTTCAGGAAAAAAATTGTGCTAAGGCCAAGGATAAAGTTACCAACCACACCGGAAGAAGCCAAGGGACAAAACTGTGATATCCCAGGGAACACATTCAGCCAGTCATTCTGGTTGTGGATGTCATCCATTGTTGCCTTCAGCAAACCAGGGATCCAGAAAATAGGTAAGTGCTAATGACCCCAAGGAAAAAGCAG
This sequence comes from Herpailurus yagouaroundi, assembly GCF_014898765.1. Taxonomy (NCBI): domain Eukaryota; kingdom Metazoa; phylum Chordata; class Mammalia; order Carnivora; family Felidae; genus Herpailurus; species Herpailurus yagouaroundi. The sequence continues at coordinate 18,490,962 of NW_024412402.1, read as the reverse complement.
CCTATCTATTTTCATACGCACACCTAGAAGAAATTACACCTTCCTGACAACTTGATTTAGATGAAATGTCATGAGAAAAAGAATGTGCACAATTTTTCAACAGGGGGAAAAAATCCAGTAGGGAAGTCTGTCAGGTCTTGGGGGTGAGATTTTCTCAATATTAAGCTGATGATGCCCTGGGTATAAGATCAGCCCCCTTGACTTTTCTTTGTATAAAGATAGTTTTCTTCACAGATTCAATCATTTGTAATCATTGTCCATGCTTGGAACCTGATCCCATCAGAGCAAGAGCTCGGAAAATATTTCTTGAATGGAATTAACCCTCACAACTACAATTCTGGGTGCTAGGAACAACAGGTTTAGGTATTTTTTTATTTTATGGAACAAGATCCAAAGGCCTTGAGAGGTGAAAAATTATTTAAGTATATTTGGTAAACAGTAGTAAAGTGAGGTCTTGAACCACTGACCACAGCCCCAAAGTCAACGCACTCCCAAAATGCCACACTGCCTTTCTGTAGCTGCAGAAGCTGAATTGGGACTAGGATTCATTCATTCAATTAATATTCATTGGGTACATGCTAGATCCTAAAGAAGTATACAATAATAAACAAATCAAGCATGATTGCTGCCTCAGGTAAACTTGTCAGGCTGGAAAAGGACAAAGATATATTGCCCACTTCCCACAAGGACTACCCTTTGGCAATTAGATAACCCATCTTAAAAATATTTTGAAACAACATATAACCTCTCAAATGACCTAGTGATAGACTTTCAAATAGAAAGGCTTTGTAACCAGGCAGATTTCCATGTAAATCTGTCTTCTATGCCTTGTTGACTGAAACACCAACAAAGGAGGTTCTTTTTCTTCTTGAATTTTGTTTATTTATTTTGAGAGAAGGGGGGATGGAGGGCAGAGAGAGAGGGAGAGACAGAATCCCAAGCAGGCTCTGCAATGCACTGCCATTGCGGAGCCCGGAGCCCAGTGCAGGACTTGAACTCACAAAAGGCGAGAACATGACCTGAGCTGAAATCAAGAGTCGAGCGCTTAGCCAACTGAGCCACCCAGACACCCCTGAGGTGCACCTTTCTGAACACCAGTTTCATCACCTGCAAAAACTGGGAAATAATGCACATTTTGAGAAGTCATGAGAATTAAACGAACTTTAGTGCGAGAAAGCCTGGAATGTAGGGTCTATCATGTTAACAGAAGCTCAAAAAACTTTATTGTCCTCCCCCTCTTTTTGATTTCCTAGCCTAAAAGCCAATGGCAAGCTCCCTGTTATTCTTCACAGACATAAAGTCTTATGAAAAGCAAACAAAAGAGGAATAGAAAGAAAAAGCAGAGTGATTGGATCCCCAATTGGAATACATATCAATGGCCGAATTGGGCTCCACATTTCAGCAAAGGAGACTGGATGATATCTTCCCTGCAGCCCCTGAAACATCCAAATAGGTGGCTCAGAGCCACTGACCATGTGACTTCTCTGCCTGCAGAGTTTAAGCAAGTGGGCAGCCATGATTGCATGAGCCTTAGGGATGGCTCTCCCCAGAAACCAAAAAGTGGAGTGGACAATCACCAAGGTCTCTGGCTCCAAGCATTCTGCATCTATAAAATGCTGAGCATCTTTGATGAAAATCTGACTATTAAAAATTATGATGGTGCTTCCATGATTTTTTCCCCAATCTGTCTCTCTATTCTGTTCCACTATTCACTCCTCCTTAAATATCATGTACTCAATCCAAACTGAAATATTTGATTTTCCTTCAGTTTGTTCTGAGTTTTTGTGACTTGGATCATGCTGCTTCTCCCCATGGAATGACTCTGCTACTTCAAATCTTATCTATCCCACAAGACTGAGGCCAAACACTCCTTTTCCATCAAGCTTTCCCCGAAATACCCACCTCCCATCCCACTGCCGTCGAGAATTCAAACTCTCTCTGCTCTGATCTCTCATTGCACTTTGTATCTATTTCTTGCTGTATACTGGCTTTCTGTCTTGTAATGTTATTTCTGTATGTATCTTATCTTCCCTTTTAGGTCTGAACTTCCCTGAGGAGGGAACCACATTGGATTCCCTTTTATGTCCTGATGGAACCAAACAGAGTGATTGATATATAATGAAGACTATACAAATATTCATGAAATGAAAACGAATGAAAATAATGGCAGCAGTGACTGATGATGATGATGATGGTGGTGGTGGTGGTGGTGATAAGCCTCTATCATTAATTAATGGTAACTGTGGGGGTGCCTGGGTAGCTCAGTTGGTTGCGTACCCAACTCTTGGTTTTGGCTCAGGTCATTAATCCTAGGGTCATGGGATCCAGCCCCATGTTGGGCTCCACAGTGAGCATAGAGCCTGCTTGGGATTCTCTCTCTCTCTCTCTCTCTCTC
>NW_024412402.1:18482758-18488467 GCF_014898765.1 Herpailurus yagouaroundi | reverse complement strand
TCTCTCTCTCTCCCTCTCTCTCTCTCTCCCTCTCTCTCTCTCTCTCTTCCTCTCTCTCAAAAAATATAAGTAATTAAGTAAATAAATAATAAGAAGGTAACTGGGTGTCATGCCTTCTTCTTGGGTTCTTTGTATGGCTTATTTCAATGAATCCACTCAGTGAAACTTCTGTAATAGCTGTAGTTATGATCTTCATCTAGTAGATAACAGAACTGAGGCTCAGAGACGCTGAGTCACTTACCTAAAGTCCAAATTTAGAAGCAACAAGAAATAGGGTTTTAACCAAGTGATTCTTCTTCAGACATAGTAATACGAATAATAGTAATTACTGCGATGGTTAACTTTATGTGCCAACTGGACCACGGCTGTCCAGAGTTAATACTGTTTCTGGGTATGTCTGTGAGAATGTTTCTGAATGAGTTAGCATGTGAATCTGTGCACTGAGTGAAATGGGTTGTCTTCCCCAGTGTGGGTGGGCATCTTCCAATCCCTGAAGGGCCTGAAGAGGACAGAAAGGTAAGGAAGGAGTTCATGCCGTTTTTTCCTGCCTCACTGCTTGAGCTGAAGCATCTAGTCTCAATTGCTGCTGCATGTGGACTAAGATTCAGATCATTGGCTCCCCTGGTTCTCAGACCCTCAGACTTGGACTGGAATCATAGCTTTCCTGGACTTCCAGCTTTTAAATGGGAAATTGTAGGACTTCTTAACCTCACAATTACAGGTGTCAATTCATCATAATAAATTAGGTGATAGAGATAGATAGATAGCTAGACGATATAGAAGATAGATAGATAGATAGATAGATATGAAAAGATAGAGATAGAGGTATATAGAGATAGATGAAGAGGTAGAAGGAGACAGACAGAGAGAGACAGAGAGAGAGAGAGGGAGAGATGCCCTATTGGTTCTGGTTCTGTTTCTCTGGAGAACCCTGACAAATATAATTACCTAGCTCACCTTCTGTCTTGCTCTTACGTTCCCATAATTTTAGGAAAGCACCCCTGTAATTTTAGAACTATGTAGCTTCTGAAGAAAACTTTCAGACTCATTTCTTCTTTATATTCTTTTCTCCCCCTGTCTTTCAAAAATGAGGCTTTTAACAACCACTTAGTGAAAGGACATCTGTGGTTAATTCTGAGCAGACCAGAACTAAAAAGACACCCCCCACCGAGCAAAGACAAACCTTTGATGCACACTGAGTCCCGGCTGAGTCAAGCGCTTTCAACTTCCTTTCAAAAGGAGTCATTCCTACAGGAATCTATTTAGAGCCCTGTAGATATTAACAAAAGCAGACAGCATGGGACAGCACTACATCCACTGAGGATGGTGAGAGAGAGGGGATCCCTAAGTTCCTCCTTCTTCCCACAGGTCAAGTTAAGTTGGTAAATCTCGTTGCAGCATGTGGACACCCTAAAGAAGTGGGTCTATCTTTAGCAGTTAGCATTCTAATGAGGAAACACATGGTTACATACGGTCAAGGGCTAAAATGGGTGCAGGCAGAATAACTGGGGAAGGGGAGAGAAATAATAAAAAAAAATATATATAGCCTTGGGTCTAGCACAAGGGTAGGGTGTGATGGCCAGAGAAGAGGGTGATGGGATTCCAGAATCTCTGAGCTCTCTGCAACTCATCTTCCCCTCTGGAATGGTCCTCGGGGGTTCAAAGGTAAACAGAAGCGGTACAATTTGGGGGTTCATTAAAATGGCGTGGGCTGCGATTCTATGAAAGTTCTTAACACGTGGATGGAGAATAAGGATCTTGGTAATTCCCTGACTTGCCCTCTCCTCTGTCGCATTCCCATAGCCCATTGTCTTGTTTTGCATTGAGCTCTTTCTAGTCCGGGGCACCATTTTCTCTGTATTATGAATTTGTTCAGCCCTTTCTGCTTACACTCGCCATGTACAAACATAGCACGTGGCCTTACGCTTTGTGGACACTCAAGAAACATTTGGGGCGCCTGCATGGCTCAGTTGGTTAAGCGTCCAACTTCCAGCTTCGGCTCAGGTCATGATCCTGCAGTCCACGAGTTTGAGCCCCATGTCGGGCTCTGTGCTGACAGTTCAGAGCCTGGAGTCTGCTTCAGATTCTGTCTCTCACTCTCTCTCACTGCCCCTCCCCCTCTTGTGCTCTGTGTGTGTGTGTGTGTGTGTGTGTGTGTGTCTCTCTCTCTCAAAAATAAACATTAAATTTAAAAAAAAACACACTTATGGGGGCATGATTTTACAAAGACAGTCTAGTCTTTTTATCTTTGGCACTTAGCACATGATCAATAAATGCTGAATGGAATGGGATGAGGAATGTGCGGCCAAGGAAGGGTCTTTTGGAGCTCAGTGAACTCAATTGCTTGATTTCGGATAGCTGCTGTACCTTGGCAAGAAGGTATCCATCTCCAAATTTGAAGCATAAATTCCATTTAATTAGTGACATGAACTAGACGCCCACAGCTGCTGTTTCTTACAATGGCCAAGGGCCTGGGGGCAATCACAGCAATGAGTGCAAAATCAATCAAAGGGGCTGGGAGGGAAGAGTGGGCACAGATGGGCTGTGAAGACCTCCTCCTACTCCACTGATCTTGACCCAGTGGAAGTGACGTCAGAGATGCAGAGACACCTAGCTCTTGGCATACTGGCTTTTCAATTTCTCCAGGAGAGTCCTGGGGGCCCAATAGACTTTCATCTTTTTCGTTCTCATAAAAACAGGCAGAGAGAAGCCATGAAGCAGCAAAGTTTAGTGGACTAAACACCGAATTTACAATCAAAAGACCGAATTTAACACTTGACTCCATTTGCGACACCAGCCTCCTGCCCTCAAGCAACTCCTTGCATGGCTTGGAGCCTTACTTTTCTAACCTGCTAAACGGGAACGACAATTCTAGCCCTACCCACCTCGATAATATATTGAAGTCATCAAGTGAGTTCATGTATAATAGGTACATGTTATGTAAAAAGCATCACATAAATGCAGATGAATTAACAAATATTTACCAAGCAAGAGCCATGGCCTACTGCCCCAGTAGGGACTTTTTTTGCTCAATAATCTCATCCACTTTTAACAATACTCCTGTGTAGTTATACTGTCCTCAATTTACGTGGGAAGAAACTAAAGATAGTTTTTATGTTGGCCAGAAGTCACTGAGTTCACACACCCGGATTCACAATCCCTTTCAATCTTCCAACTCTTCATCTACCGTCCGTCCCTACTCCAATGTAAGCAGTGCCACTGACCCTGAGTCTAATTTCCCCTGTGGCTCACGTCCAGCTGAAAGCTTTCAAGTGCAGTATAGTTACTACCCTCTGAACTACCAGAGTCAGGCGCGACTCACTCAGCCCTCAATCCGCACGCTCCCACTCTGCATAAGGCGCTATTTCGGGCCCTGTGGAATGGTTCCAAATGCATTAGGGACAGTATCTTCCTTCATGGAGCTTGCATTCTGGAAAGAGGGACAAACCAGGCAAAATGATGCAAAATAGCAAACATCACAGATGACAACCACTGGTGGTATTAATCATATTTACTCTGTGCACTGTGTTCCAAACTCTCTTCTGAGCATCTTCCCTATCCTGGTTGTGGAAATAAATGAAGACCATCTAAATGAGGAAAGGCAATTTATTCAGAGATCACTATGGCAAGGGAGTCAGTCACCAACACTAGCATTTGGGAAACACCCAACTGCAGGCAGAGAAGCGGGAAAGCTTTCTAGAAGATGGGCGGGAAGGTTGCAAGTGTTCCCAAAGTGCAGGTTGTTGATGTGGACAAGCTGGAGGTTGGCTAATTAGAGGTAGGACATCCTAGGTGACCGGTGAGGAGAGCATATTTGGTTCTTTCCAGTAGTTGGTCCTAAGTTGGAAGTGTGGGCAAAAATCAGGGAAGCTGGCAATTATTGATTAACCCTTGACCATCAGGGGCAGTTTGCTACAGAGGCTGTGGTTTGATTTCCTGAACTAGTCACTGAAGATTGTGGGGTGTTCTATTTTTAGACATCATCTGATCATTGTCTGTCTACTCAGCCTTTTATAATTCTCCTCAAGCTCACAAAAATCATGGGACAGAGACATTGTGTTGGCCAGAGGAAACTGAGGCACAGAGAGATTAATTAACCCGCCCAGAATCACATAGCTAGTAAGAGGCAGAACACGATTCTAACTAGTTTCCTCCAGAACCTGCACCCTCACCCACTATGCTAATACAGTTGAAAAGGAAAAGATCAATAACACAAAAAGAAATGGGCAAAGAACCTGAGCAGAGAGTTTACAAAAAAGAAATGCAATAACCCTTAATATAAAAAAAGATGCGCAGCTTCAATCAAATTAAGGGAAACAGAAACTAAATTGTAATCAGAAAACCTTAGTATTTACCTATCTGGTTGGCAAACGCCAAAAAGGTTGATGATATACATTGTCGGCGAAATTGTAAATTGAAAAATCTGTGAAGGGGAATTTGACAATATCTATCAAAATTACAAAGATACCTCTCCTTGACCGAGCAGTTTTATTCCTGCATATTTATTATACAGGTGTTAACCTGTGAGCGAAATGACATACATACAGGGATACTCATTGTCACATTTATCAGGGCAAACGCTGGAAATGACCTAAATGACCATCCACAGAGGACAGGTATATCCATACCAGCAGGAACATATTTATACCACCTGTGCCCTCACTATTCTGGATGCTTTACATGTATTAACTCATTTAATCTTGATAAGTCCTTTGAGGTGGGTACTTTCACCATATGTTTTCTAGATGAGTCAGTCAAGTTAGAGGTTAAGTAAGCTGCCCAAGGTCATACAGAGGCTTTAGACTCAGGCGGTCTGACTCCAGTCTGTCCTTCTTTTTTTTTTTTAAGTTTATTTTTATTTTGTGGGAGACAGAGTGCGAGCAGGGGAGGGGCAGAGAAGGAGGGAGAATCTCAAGCAGGCTCCGCACTGTCAGCACAGAGCCCATGCGGGATTCAAACTCACAAAGCTGTGAGAACATTGCCTGAGAAGAAATCAAGAGTCGGACACTCAACTGACTGAGCCACACAGGCACCCCTCCATTTGTTTTTAACCACTATGCTAAACCCAACAGCTTTTAAAATAATGAATGGCACGGTGGCGGGGGACACCGGGGGCGGGGCGGGGGGGTGCTCGGGAGGCTCAGTTAGTTAAAGCCGGACTCCTGATTTTCTTTCAGGTCATGATCTCACAGTTCGTGAGTTCAAATCCCATGTCGGGCTCTTCACTCACAGTGAGGAGTCTGCTTGGGATTCTCTCTCTCTGCCTCTCCTCTGCATGCTCTCTCTCTCTCAAAATAAATAAATAAACATTTAAAAACAGAATGACATGATTCTATATGCACCAATATATAATGATCTCCAAGGTATGTTATCAAGTGAAAACAAAAAAAAAAAGAGAGAGAGAGAAAGCTACAGAATACTATGCATGTATGTTTATTTTATATATAATAAAATATAACACTACCTGTTATATTATTATATATATTATATTATATCATATCATATCATATTATATTATATCTACATTATATTATATATTATATGCATCTTGGATATGTATAAAATATAAAATATATTCAAGAGGATATTCAACTTGGTAGGAAAGCTGAAGGACAGGGATGAGAAGGAAATAATTTTACCATAAAAACTTACTTTTTGAAGTTTGGACGATAGACATGTTTTTCTTTTTTTCTTTTTTTTTTTTTTTTT
>NW_024412402.1:18238984-18482658 GCF_014898765.1 Herpailurus yagouaroundi | reverse complement strand
TTTTTTTTTTTTAATTTTTTTTTTCAACGTTTATTTATTTTTGGGACCGAGAGAGACAGAGCATGAACGGGGGAGGGGCAGAGAGAGAGGGAGACACAGAATCGGAAACAGGCTCCAGGCTCTGAGCCATCAGCCCAGAGCCTGACGCGGGGCTCGAACTCACGGACCGCAAGATCGTGACCTGGTTGAAGTCGGACGCTTAACCGACTGCGCCACCCAGGCGCCCCAAGACATGTTTTTCTATGACAAACATAAACACTAAGTCAGCTCATATCACATTCTTACTGGACACCCTTTTCACCACTTCCTATGGCACTTAGAACAACCAGCTCCAGACTCCCACAGATAACAAGGTCCCACCTGATCTACGCCTTCTCCTTGTAAACTGTGCAGTCTCCTGGCTTTCTCTCAGGCCTTCTTTTTCACAGGTCTTCTTTCAGAGCTGGAACTTGACAAACCGTTTCCTGCCTCAGGCCCTTTGCACACTCTGTGCCTGCTGCCTACTATCTCTTTCCCCATGTAGAGCGACTGATCAGCTGCCTTCACTTAGCTCCCCAAGCATTCAGTTTCATCACTTATCGCAGTACCCTGTCTTATTGTTTTTCAAGTAGCTCTATTTAATAATAATAATGATTTAGAAATCATTATTTATTTTGATTCTACATTTTTACTGCCTTTTTTTTTTTTTTTTTACTGGAATAGTCTTCATTTGTCTCCTGTTACATGATAGTGCTAGCACACAGCACAGAGCTTGGCACATAGTAGGTACTCAATAAACATTTGGTTAATGTCGTTCATGTAGAAAGGAACCCAGCATGTATGGGGATTTGAAAAACAGGATTTCTGATCCCAGCCTACAGTCAAGTAGGAGACAGGAGGTTTTTCCCAGGAACTCTTAGAGTCACTTCTTAAAAAGCTCCCCAAGGGGCTCCTGGGTGGCTCCGTCGGTTAAGCATCTGACTTTGGCTCAGGTCATGATCTCACCATCTGTGAGTTCAAGCCCCGTGTCGGGCTCTGTGCTGACAGTTCAGAGCCTGGAGCCTGCTTTGGGTTCTGTGTCTCTCTCTGTCTTTCTCTACCCCTCCCCTGCTCAGCTCTGTCTCTCTCTCTCTCTCTCAAAAATAAATAAACACTAAAAAATAAATTTTTTTAAAGGTCCCCAAAACTCTTGGATGAAAGTTGTATGATCTGTGGGGAAAAAACAGATGTGTAAGCTTTGAAAACAGGCAGGCCAGCATTCACATTTATGTCTAGGTGCACGTTCTGTGACTGGGGGTAAAAATTATTTAACATCTATGAGCTTGAATGGTGTCATGGGCAAAATCGAGGTGGTGGAAATATGGTGAGGACCAAATAAAACAAAAGTGTCAATCTTGGCCCGTGCGAGTCCCTCGATTACTGGTAATTACAAAAGTGTCTCTCTCCATCCCTCTCTTAAATGCTCAGATACCTTCAGAAGCCAGAGACAAAGCGTGCTTGAAGGCCTAGCATTCCTCAAAGTCTGGAAGGAGGGTCCTTCCGCCCCCCCCTCCCCCTGCCCCAGGACTCTGGGACTGCTATTTCTCAGGACCTGATGATGCTGATGATGCAAGACAGGAGCAAACCCTACAGCTACTATAATAGTCCCCACTACCCTCAGGCCCCCGCGTACTCTCCACCCTGCAGCACAACGCAGCTTTCTATAAGGAGCGCAGTGTGTTCCCGCAGATTGCTATTTCATTAGTATTACCCAAGTTCTGTTGTAGTAATAAATTTAGAGCACAATGACTGCATGTCAGTTCCTTTCAAATGCTTTGATGAAGGAGGATTTGGATGTCTTTTTTTTTTTTTTTTTTAAATTCCATTTCTCCTTGGGCTGTGGAACCAAAGTTGGCTGGCTCCTGTCAAGCAACAAGGTGATCACTGACCTGCCTTTCCCCTCGGTCCCAGAAGATCAGAGAAGCCGAGAGCGCGGAAGAGGAGGTGGGCCCCAGGATTTCAGGCAGGTCTGAGCCCCAGGGGAAGCTGTGCCCCAGATGGGCCTGAGCCACTTGCACATAAGTCACGCTTCCCCCTGACTGTCTGTCATGACTCACAGGAATGATCACAAAGAACTCTGCACGGCAGTGCCCTTGGAGGTGGTGTCCTTCTAGCCCACCGGGAAGGGGACCATCAAAACTGAGCGGAGAGGGAGGCGGAAACTTCCTGAATGTCTTTGCCCAACGCCAGAGGAAGGACGTGGACTCCCGGCGAGCTGTTTTCCTGAGACAGGCTTCCAGGCCCCTTAGACTTCTTGCCACCAGCCGGGAGGAAGAACTGCGTTAGACGGCTAGCCAAAGAAAGACAGAGTTCTGCCAGCCAAACTCATCGGTCTGTCTTCAGGCTCTGAGAGTGTGAAATGGAAATGGATGGTATCCAGGGAGCCTGCTCTCTGATTTTATAATTTCGAAACGCTCTGGACACAGCTTCACTCTCGTTGCCTAGAGTTTGGCTTGTTTCTCCTTCTCGTTCTTCCTTTAGGGGGCGGGGACACGATGCTCGGCGATACATTCATGGGGGGGAAGTATGTCTCCATCACACCCTCTCGACATGGGTCTCGTGCCTTCTGCAGGGGGGCTGCTGCATCTCAGAGCCGGGCTCCCACTGAATCAAACCAGATGCATTTCGTCACTGCTGGCCCAAACAGCCAGGCGGTGCCCGTCAGGGAGAAGGGAGGGTCGAGAGCTACAGGGTGGCTATTCCCCTGTGCAGGGGCGGAGGGCACCCATCAATCTCCCGGCAGTTTGTTTCCCATCGTCAGAGGGTTTCTGTCCACTGTGCCGTGATCCAGAAGGCCTTTCTCCAGCAGTGTTTAGCTGCCTTGCTTCCAGCGCCTCAAGGAACCCTGGTGGGAGGTGGGCCACCTAGAATGAGTGATAGTGTTGGCCTCCCCCAAGCCTTAACTGAGGAAAGTGACCCTAACTGTTCCAGACACCATCTGTGCAGAACACGGACATCCAGAAAGCAGACAGTTCGCCCTGCAAAGCAGCCACGGCCGTGCCAAGGGTTAATCTGAATAAGGCAGTGCTGCTCATGAAACCACCTGAGCCCTCCTCTTTCAAGAACAAACTCTGTGAATTCATGGAACACATTTATCAGCCTTGGTTTCCCTATCCGTTCAATGGGATGATTCCTAACTGAAAGAATGATGTTCTTTTTTTTTTTTTCACATTTCTCATACACTATATTATCTTATGTTTATTTTTATCTATTTTGAGAGAAAGATTGAGAGCGAGTGGGGGAGGGGCAGAGAGAGAAGGAGACAGAATCCCACGCCGGATCCCCGTGGGGCTGGAATTCATGAAGCACAAGATCATGACCTGAGCCGAAATCAAGACTGGGAGGCTTAACTGACCGAGCCACCCAGGCGGCCCTCTCATACACGATTTTAAGTCCTTTGGCCTCTTTTAAAATGTGCAATGTCTTCTTTTCCAAGGCAGCATGGAGGAGGGAAAAAACAAATAGGTTGCAATACACTACGATATCAGCTGAGGTCTTTGTTGTCCGGCCTGGGGTAAATTGTTTTACTTCTTTGTGCCTCAGTTTGCTCATTCGTACATTGAGGATTAACCCTGTCTGCCCTGGATGAAATGAGATAAAGATTTGAAACAGCCTAACATGGGTAGTCCCTCAGGTAGTTAGTGGTAACTAACTACGAGCAAGGAACGTGTTTTACGTAAACATTCGATCCCCTTTCATGCCCAGTACAGTGTCGGCATGGAGTAGATCCTCAGTAAATATCCGCTAATTGGTATGCTTTCAAGCTTCGAGGCAGAACGGAACCGTATCCACTGATGGTGTTATTCTTGCAGAATGATTTTATAACCGCATTAGTTTGAGAGAACGGAATGGAGCTAAAAATGTTCACGTCAAGAGTTGTAGTATCCAGGCCACTGAGACATTTGATTTTCTTCTCTCCATCAAGTGCCAGCGTGTGAGTGAATTCATCTCGACTCTCTCCATTTTGATGTCTGTCTTGATGCGAAACCTATCCTGGGAATGAGCTGATGACACCCAAACCGTAGCCTATTAACACATCTTCTTTTCAGAAGCGGCTGCTATTTTACAAAATGCCTTTGGGTGCCTTGCAGAGAAAACCCCCTGTGACAAAGGCATCTGGGCTTTGATCAGAATTGTTTTCCTTTGCACTTCTTTTTAGGCACCGCAGAAAGTTTCCTCTCGCAGCAGATTGACACAGTTATCCGTGGTTTTCGTGAAAATCAAGGTGAAATCTTGCTTCCGTTCTCCCTGCATTTCTGATGCAAACACTCTTTCCGAGGACGGCAAGCCATGCAAGCGTCGGTGTCCTGGTATGCGTGCGGTCCAGCCCTCACCACCTTGCCACTGAGGCTTTGACAGTTTCGTAAGAACCGGTTTACTCATGGGGACCTGAATATCCCTGATCTGGGAAGCTGGGGTCACTTTGCCACCATCTACCGGTTCAGCCCACGCCCAGCCTGGAAGACTGAGCCTAACCCCATACAGGGATGATGCAGGTGCTCTAACTCAGAGCTTCTTCAATCCCCGTGCTAACAATGATTATGAAATCAGACAGCCTGCAATGTCCCATTTATTCTTCTCAACAGCTCTGTAGGGCAGGTAGCAGTACCAAAGAGGTTAAATCTCTTATCCAGGTCCCATAGCCAGGAAGTGTTGGAGCTACTCAGTCAGACACCGGGCGGCGGGGGGGGGCGCGGTGAAGGGGCTTTGTTTTTAACCCCTTCCACATCCCTGTCTCCCAGCTCTGCCTGTCCTTGTCCTGCAGCCTGATCTCCCCAATACCGCAGTCTCCTTCAGGGCAGGACTTCTCGATCTCGACCTCTACACAGAACTTCTCAGACTTTTATGTGCATGTGCGTTACCTGTGAGTGACCTGGGGCAGGGCAGGGCTTGCCAGAGCAGGGAAGGGGAAGGGCATTCCAGGCAGAGAGAACAGCAGGGGTAAGGAATTACAGACAAGAGCAACCAGGGGACCGGCAAGGAGCCCAGCCCATCCGGCGATGAGTCAGTCTCCCTGGCAGTTCCCATCCTAATAACACGCTAGATTGCCAGGACCAGACTGTCCAGATGAGGCAAGAGACAGAGACAAGGCCTGACCTCCTGGACTGCCGGTGACATGCAAGGAAACCAGATGTGAGTTCCCTGAGAAGGGTACATGGTGTTGTAGGGCAAATCCCAAAGTCTAGAGCCGGCTTACCATGAGATCTAGGGCCCAAAGGGTCAAAGAGAATGCAAAACATGGCACACATCCATCCCATCCCCGCCAGGACCAGCCAAGCAAAGTGTTAGGTAGCACAGGCTCCTGGCAGGGAGGCAATCCTTGGTTGACATATCGGGAGCCGGGCCCGCATTCACTAGATTTTTTACTATTCAAAACATGGTCTGGGACACAATATCACCTCTGTGGGATTCTTGCCAAAAATCCATAACCTGAATCTCATTATGAAACATCAGCCAATCTCAAATTGAGGGGCATTCTGCAAAATAACTGGCCTGTACTCTTTGAAATTGTCAAGGTCAAGGAAGACAAAAACAGGCGAGCAATTGTTCCAGATTACAGGAGACTCGGGAAACACACAACCAATGCAACGTATGCTCTTGAATTTGTATGCTGGACCCAGGGGGAGAAATCTCTGCAAAGGCATTGTTGAAACAATGAAACATTTTTTTTTTAATACTGTCTGTATTAGGTAATGATGTTGACCAATATTAAATTTCCTGATTTTGATAAATGTGAGAAAATTTACTTTTTCTTACAAAACACACATGGGCTAAAGAATCTAGACGTAGAGGGGCACAGTGTCACCAACTTACTTCCATATAGTTCAGAAATGTGTGAGGATATAAATATGTGACGAGAAAGGAAGTAGGGCGAAATCGTTGAATTGGAATTATTTGAATCTGGGCAAAAGTATACAGTGTTTCTGGTACCACCCGTGCAACTTCTCTGTAAATTTAAAATGAATGTCAATTTTTTTAAGTTCCAAAAAACAAAGAAAAAAGTCTTGAGATATATAAGAAGCAAGAATAGGCCTTCAACCAGTAATTTACTAGAATGACAGACTCTCAGGCCCCAAACAGGACCCACAGAATAAGAATCTACATCTTAACAAAATTCCCATGTGATTTATAGCCACATACAAGGTGGGGAATCTCCACCCTATTACATTGCGGGCTGGCCACCTACCTGGTCCTGGCTGTGAGACATCTCAATCACACATCACCTCCAAGCTGTGCCCCAAACTCCTATTCATCCCTCAAAACACAGTTCAGACACCAACTTCTGCATGAAAATGGTTTTTTTCCCCCTCTGCCTGCAGCTCTCTTCTAAGATATCATGCTTTATTCAGTGCCTTCTAAGGAAATTTTTTAATTGTCTCCCCATTTTCATGTTATATTGGAATTCAGTGCCATTTTCTTATATTACCGTTTTCAGTAATAGGATAATTTCCTATTAGAGTAAAATACTCATGTTTTGTGTATCCTCAGCACAGGCAAATGCTAGTACTAGGGAACTTTGGAGTCTATGAACGAAGAAATACTAAAGAAATAAACTCAGTTCTATGTTGTCAACTCCTATGCTTTTAGTCAAAGCTCCAGGAATCTACTGCTGGAGTCTCAGAAAGGACCGCAGGTACATTGGATTTGAGCAGACATCGGGTATCTCGCCAGCGGGGAACCAAGGGGTTGGTAGGCAGAGAAGTTCCGGCGTGTAGATATCCAACCTCTAATCCGACATTGTTCCAAGGTACTCAGCAGATAACTAGTTTCAAGTTTCCTCCCCATTCCAGCAGTTATATAAATTGCCACTGGCTTTATGACCCGGTAACACATTGTTATAGTAACAATTCATTGGTAATGTCCACTTGCCACAAGATGTGTGGGTGTTCCAAAAATACAATAAATAGCAAAAGATAAGCTTAGCCCACGCCATGACTTAATCATGGTTGCTAGGGGGAAAAAAGGAAGACAGGCCAGGGAGACACATATTAGGACGGGCTTGTTTGAAAGCATGTGACATTGTTATCCTAATGGATCTGCGCGTTTAAGAGCCAGCCCTTTCTCCCAGCTCTGGCAGGTGCAAACAGAGATACAGGACAGAACATCAGAAAACGCAAATGACTGGAAGGAAAGGAGAGGCTTTGGCTTGGGAGGCATGACGCCCCCTCCCCCTTGTCTTCAAATACATGATAAAGGATGGATTTATAATGAGCTGCTTCTATCCAAGAAGTGAAGCAAATTTAAAAGGACCTACTAGTTACAATCCAGCCTCCCTGGTGCTTTCAGTAAAAGGATAATTTCGAATATCAAACCGAAGCATCCTAGGGTACGGAAGGCTGTGTGGACTCTAGGTCTTTCAATACAGCCAAGATCTGCTACCACAGTACTTGCAGAAGAAATATTTTATTTTAACTCAACATGGAACTTTCTAAGAATTCCCCCAGGAGCAGGGTTTCGCCAAAAACTGGAGCTTAATTTAATGAGGGTGAAAAGTTTAAGGAAGAAATATAAAAGGGAAGTCTTGAAAGCACAGAAGACATTTGGAGCAGGAGCCTGAGCCCAACTCGCTGAAACGTCTCAGCAATGGCACTGAGCAGATTCAGGCCCTGATGAAGTTCTGAGCCTTCTCTGGGGATTTGCAGTGAAACTCTCATCAGCCTGCTGCATGTGCAGAAGCTTCTCAAATGTGCAAAGAAGAGCCACGTAGAATTGCTTAAGGGAGTTTATTTATTTTAATACCTATGGCGTGCTAGATAACTTCGTTTGAGTCTTTAAGAAGGCAGCCTAACCCCCATTTTGTAGATACTGAGGCACCGAGAGACCACGGCGGCCTCCCCAAGATCACAGTCTTCGGAAAGGTCCCATCTCCCAACACGAGTGGGGCTACAAAAACCCTTTAAAAAGCCGTCTCTGTTTATCAAGATACCTCTCTGGTGCCTTTTCCTACTCACCCTCTGAACCGCCTGGCCCTGCTGGTTTGCAGACAGATGCTTGCTCTGATCTCCACTTGGGACCCGTTTGCGTCTGCTGGTCCCCAATAGATTCATCATTTCAGTCTCCACCTTTGATCCAAAGGCCACCGTCTCTCATGATGTGCCTTCAATTCCTTTTGGTTTCCACTGTAGCAGCCCAGAGCCCATGCACCCAGCAACTTTGCCTAGCCCTGGCTCCCAGGGTGCCAAGCCCACAGAACACACATCCCTGGGCTCTAGGAGAACTCGGATTGAAATCCAGATGTCTAACTCCAAGCCCAGGCTCATCCATGAAGCTTCTTGGCAGGAGGGACTTTGTTTCCAGACATAGAACAGGAGGCTCCATAATAAGTAAATCACATAGGATATAGATTCTAATGAAATTTGGATTCCATTGATTAAGAATGTGACTTTACAGGGGCTCCTGGGTGGCCTGACTCTTGGTTTCGGCTCAGGTGATGATCTCACGGTTCGTGGGTTTGAGCCCCACATCAGGCTCTGTGTTGACAGCATGGAGCCTGCTTGAGATTCTGTCTCCCTCTCTCTCTGCCCTTTCCTTGCTTTCTCTCTTAGAATGGCCATCACCAGGAAGACAAAGGATATAGGCACCTGGGTGGCTCAGAAGGTTACACGTCCAGCTCTTGGTTTTGGCTCAGGTCATGATTTTGTGGTTCATGAGTTCAAGCCCCCCATTAGGCTCTGTTCTGACAGTGCAGAGCCTGCTTGGGATCCTCTCTCTCTCCCTCTGTCTCTGCCCCTGCCCTGCTTGTGCTCTCACTCTCTCTCTCTCTCTCTCTCTCTCTCTGTCTCTCTCTCTCTTTCTCGAAATAAGTAAAATTCCAAAATAAAAAAGAACAAGACGAAAGATAACAAATGCTGGCGTGGATGTAGAGGAAAAGGGAACCCTTGCGCCCTGTCACTGGGAATGCAAATTAGCGCAGCCACAATGGAAAAGAGTATGGAGTTTCCTCAAAAAAATTAAAAATAGAACTACTATGTGATCCAGCAATTCCCCTTCTGGGAATAGATCCAACAGAAATGAAAACATTAACTCAAAAAGGTATCTCTACTCCCATGAACAAGGCAGCATTATTTCCAATAGCCAAGACATGGAAACCACCTAAGTGCCCTTCGAGAGATGAATGGATAAAGAAGCTGTGCTGTGGATACACGACACAGTATCATTCAGCCATAAAAAATGAGAAATTCTTACTATCGGTGGCAGCATAGATAGACCTTGAAGGCACGAGGCTAAGTGAAGTAAATCAGACAAGAGAAAGACAAATACTGTGATCCCACTTACATGTGGACCCTAAAACACAAACAATACACACACACACACACAAAAGCACCAAACTCATAGAAAAAGAGATCAGGTCTGTAATTACCAGAGGCAGGGAGGAGGAAAAATGGGAGAAAGATGGTCAAAAGGTATAAACTTTAATGAGTCCCGGGGATGTCATGTACAACATGATGACTGTAGCCAATGCTGCCGTAGGATAGATAGCAAAGGTGTTCAAAGAGTAGATCCTAAGTGTTCTCATCACAATGAGAAAGTGTTTTCTCTTTTTTTTTTATTGGATATAGATATAATATATGAGATGATGGATGTTAACTAAATCTGTTGTGGTAATCATTTCACTATACATGGAAATCAAACAATCATGGTGTATGCCTTAAACTTCTACAGTGATGTAGATCAATTATTTCTCAGTACAATTAAGGGGGAAATTCCAACAGAAAGAAAGGAATGTGGGGGCACCTGGGTGGCTCAGTTAGTTAAGTATTCGACTTCAGCTCAGGTCATGATCTCACGGTTCGTGGGTTCGAGCCCCGCATTGGGCTGTGTGCTGACAGCTCAGAGCCTGGAGCCTGCTTCGAATTCCCTCTCTCTCTCTCTCTCTCTCTCTCTCAAAAATAAAGATAAAGAAAAGAATGTATCATTATTCCAATGTTGGCAGGCCTGAAAATTTCCTTAATGATGTGTATGAAGAAAAGCCCACGTTAAGCAAATGAATGATATAAACAGAATCAAAGGGAAGAGGGAAGGAGGGCCTGTGGAGGACTCAGCCTATTTTACTGGTGGAGGGCAATCTGGAAACGGCAGAGTAGACGACAGAAAGAAAGAAGCCCAAATTGGGGTCCCAGCATGTCATAGATGGGGCGATAAAAAAGCAGGGAAATCAGGAGCAACTTCTGAACTATTTCAGTGAGAAAGAAGTTTCCAAATATTGTGCAGTCAGTGTCATAATTATTCAAGTGTTCTTTTTTTAAAGTATTAGTTTCAAGCAGGTAACTGAAGATTTTGATTTACATCGTTAGTCTCCTGTTCTGAAATACGTGGGTGCCCCCTCAGTGCCTACGGTGCCCGTGGGACTGAGAGACAGCTTTGATCTAGTGTGCTTACAACACCACACCAGGCCTGGCACACACGAATTACCCAGTGAGTGTGTGGATTAACAAACGCATCGTGCTTTAAACTATATATTTGCTAATCATGTCGTTTTGTTTAATTATCTTTCTCTTTATAGACCACCAGCCTGTAAGCTTCATGAAGTGAGAGCCCACGTCCTGTTGTGTTTACCTCTCCAGATCAACTAGAGTTCCTACCTAACAGAAAAATTATTTGTCTTATGTGATCAACCACCAGTGACTGAGCCTGGCATTCATGATATTCAACAATCTGACCCAATCCAGCCTCACTAACATAATTTATCACTAATCCATTACCCAAATACTATACTTTGCTCCATCCAAATTAATGTTTTCTTAGCCCCCAAGTATACCCTGTATTCACAAGCATTATATCTCAAGCTCAAGGGGCTTTGTAAGATTCCCTTATATTCTACCCAGCAAAGCCCTGTTCTTTGACTTCTATTTCCATTAGCGTCTCTGGACCATTCTTTTCAACACCTTTGCAGCTAAGATCTCTTTGCCACTTAACTTAACCTGCCTTGCAAATTCCTTTAGCTTTTATAGCGCTCTGGTCTTCTCAATGCTAAGGAGAAGAAATATGGCGGCAAACACCAATGTCTTCTATTTTCTTTATACATATCCATACCTGAAATAATAGAACTAGGCAAACAGTAAGAATTCGATGATGTTGTGGGGTTGGAAATGATAATAATAAAACTGCATTTATATGATCATAAATTCAGAATGTATTGCATCTAATGTTCAAATAAGGACACCTAAGTGACTAGAAATTACCCCATGGTTCTGAAGAAGGGATAGCAGTTAGACTAGAGAAATTTACTTGTAGTGCTGTTCATTGTTTAAATATACCTTTTTGTTAGTTGTTTTTTTTTTTTCAAGTTCCACACTTCCCTTAGGTTTTCTCCTCAGCATCAGCTGACGATGTTCTGTGCTCTCTCATCCCTGTGGCTGGGCAATCAAACATATTGATGTGTCTGCTTCTCTGCTCCCAGGAGGAACTTGTCTTCTAAGTTGAGAGGCCTAATTCTTTCAAGATTCACAAATCAAATCCAAGGATTCTCCTGCTCACATCCCATTGTTCCACAACCAGCTTAAGAACCCAATGATGCTCTATCATAGACCTGTAATATATTATTTAATCTAGGCCCTAACACAGTTAAAGTTTTCAAAAAAAAAAAAAAAAAAAAAAAGAAGATATAAAATATTCATCTCTATCAATTACTCAATAAGTAAAAAAAAAGAGTGCATGTCCTCTGACACTCACGGTATGAAGAGGGCAACTGGAAAGTGAGGTATTGGCAGATTGGGAGAAAAAACTGATGGTTCACAACTTGTATGAGTCAAATTCTTTGTCTTCCAATAAACTCAGTGCAAACAAGTTTATGCAGAATGGGGAAGTCATTGGCCCATCTTAAGACTATAGATAGAGTATGTTTGGCAACTCATACAAAGCTGGATGCTGATTAGCCTCTTTCTCTCACCTACTCCTTGTGAATATCACCTTCAATTTTTCATGCTAGGTATCTCCATGAGGCAGGACCCATGGCCATGGGCAGTTCTAGAACTTTTGTCTTCTCACCTTTATGACAAGGTGTAAAGTAGTCTCTTTCTTTGGATTCATTTCAAAAGAAGTTCCCAGAGACAGATTCTGATCGACCTGATGTGGATCACATGACCAGCCCGATGGCCAGTAGGACTCAACCGAATAATTGCCCATGAATGGAATTTCAAATACGTTTCAGAAGAGAAGAGAAGTGAACTTCTCAGAAAAAACAATTGACCTCTATTGCATACTTAAAGGAGGGAATTTTTTTTTTTAATCCACAAGAGTTGATGGTTAGAATGAAAGAAAAAAGAAGAGAAGGCTTTACAGTGATGAATTCTATCCTTTCCTCTAGTGAGCCCCAATACACAGACACAGTATTTTGCTATAATCAGTGAAAAGGCTGAAATCAATATCTGCCATAGCCCCCATCACATTTCATTATAATTTCCTGTACAAGACTGTTTTCCCAATGACATCTGAGCTCCTTAAATTCAAGACCCTATTATATCTTTACCCCTAAGGCCAAACCCAGCACCAGAATATGGTAGAGGATTTTCTGCAAACACATGAGCATGGAATAGAAAAGGAGAAGACAGAGAGAAGACATCTTTTACTCAAGTTGCCCACCATCTGGTGAAAGATGAGACGTGATGCAAGCCACTACAAACCAAGACAGAATAATTAATACTGAGTAGAATTTTAAAAGCATCCCTCAGGAGTTCAGAAGAAATGATTTCATCTACCGAGGAAAATCAGATAAAAATTCATCAGGAAGTTAACTTTTGAGTACTCCCAGGAAAACTCAATTCAGTGACTCCAAAAAAGGAGATGGTATTCAGATCAGTAACAACAGACAGAGACACTGCATTGCATGCAGCCTTAAAAGACAGCTGTCTTTCCTGCTTTATACCCAAATAGGAGGATTTCAGGGCTTAAGGAAGACCTTTTGCCCCTTTTCTTCATAAAAATATCTTTTACTTATTCATATTTCCCGAGAATGGCTCGTAAGGAACAAAGCCTTCCACTCCATAATTAGGGATAAGGCTTTAAAATGCAAATATTCCTTAAAACAGAAACAGGGTGGTTTATGGTAAGGAGTAAATGACTGATAGTTCAGGCTTTCTTAGAAGCTAACTGTGCTAGAAGTATAAAATGCAGATCAGAATGATAGTGTCAAGTGAAAGGAAATAGAAAAGGAGATAGATCCGGTCCCAGGTGGGCAATTCCTGAATTGTATGTTGGGCTGGAAATGCACAGTGGCATTCCTTCTGATGCTTGACCCTCTGCTAGGAAGTAAGACAAGCAACCATTGGCTTTGTTTCAGCGTGTCGAAATTTTGTTTTTTTTTTTTTTATTGTAAAGTTGATTTATTTATTTTGAGAGAGAGGGCATAGGAGAACAAGAGCTGGGGAGGGGCAGAGAGAAAGGGATGGAGAGACAATCCCAAGGAGACTCTACACCACCATCATGGAGCCCAACGCAGGGCTCACACTCACAAACCTTGACATCACGACCTGAGCTGAAATCAAGAGTCGAACGCTTAACTGACTGAGCCACCCAGGTGCCCCAACGTGTCTGAATTTTAGTAGATAAAACTTAGGTAGGGGCTTGGCTTACCACTGGACTCTATGCTCCACCATGTCAGTGGAGATCAGTATTCTAATAAGAATCAAATTAGCCCATAAAAAGCAGGAAAGAGTTTTTGTTTAGTATAGCAGGTATCTTTTGTTGCACTGTTCTATATGACAAATTTAGGGACTTAAAAATAAACTTGTATCAATGTTCACAGGTACATGGCATGATGAATAATTTTATGGGCCAACTTGGCTAGGCTGTGGTTCCCAGTGGTTGATCAAACACCAGTCTAGATATTTCTGTGAAGGGATTTTGTAGATGCAATTAACATTTATAATCGGTAGGCTTTAAGTAAAGCAGATTACATTCCATAATATTGGTGGGCCTCATCTGAGCAGTTGAAGGCCTTACGAGAAAAAGCTGAGCCCCTGCTCTACCCCCGAGGAAGAAGAAATTCTGCTGCAGGACTGCAATGTAAAAACTCTGCTTGAGTTTCTCATCTTCTGCCCCAGGCCACACATTTTTAGACTTAAGACCACACTATCATCTCTTATTTGAATTTCCAGCCTGCGTGCCTTCCCCACAGATTTCAGACTTGCCAACTGCTACAACGAATGAATGTGGCATGTGAATGAAAGCCAATGAATGGCATGAGCCAGTTCTTTAAAATCTGTCTCCTTCTCTCAATAGATGGATAGATGATGGATGGATGGATGGATGGATAGATAGATAGATAGATAGATAGATGGCAGACACTCTATTTCTCTGTAGAATCCTCACGAATACACATAATTGGATAAGTGGACAATTCTTTGGGTCTCAGCTCCACAGGGCTTTCTCACATATGTGGGTATCCAATATCTGTAAGCTGGCCTCCCATGTTCTCACAGGCAAGCCCAGGCTTGTTCTCAGGGTAGTACAGGCATGGCATAACAGTGAAGGTAAAGAAGCAAAAGAGAGGACGGAGGGCTTCCTAAGGCCTAGACCTCACTTCCACCGCATTCTGTTGTCCGCGGCAGGTCACAAAGCCAGTTTGAACTCAAGGGGTGAGACAGTAGACCCCACCCTTTGGTGGGAAGAGTGGCAAAGTCAATTGCAATGGGTGTGGATCCAGGGAGGCCATTAGTTGGCGCCATTAATGCAGTCAACATAACTTTCTTAGAAAACGAGTCTGCAAAGACTTAATGATAATGCGTTTATGATCTGTAACCCAGTTTGATGACTACCCACCCCCTCTAGTTGACTGCAGGAATGTGGCTGTCCTCTGAGTTTTTCTTAACATTTGCCCAAGCAGCCAGGCTGTTAAAAGGAATAAGTGCTGTCAGATGAAAGTATCCTGTATATAATAATCTATAGATTTCATGTTTCTGGATACACAGCACTTAATACCTCACAAAACATTGTTATATTCAGTATCAGTTTGGATACATAAGATCCAGGAAGTGCTAAGGGTATACATGGAATTTAAAAAAAATAATAATAAAACAAAAGGGAGTGTGAGGAATGAAGAAAGAAGGGGGTTGGGGCTTCAAGGCATTTCCACCTCAAGACAAATGCTACGCAGAGTACTTCTGGGGAGACTCCTGTGAACCTAAGGGAAATCCTGAATTCAATTTGGAGGTGGATAGTGAGTCGACCGAGATGACAGATGATATTAGGAGGGATATATGGCACCAACTCCTGGAGCAAAAGAGCAAAACAATATCTTTGGAAGATGAATTTAGAGAAGAAAGTCTTCCTAGGTGTAAACAAAAGTATATTAAATGTGGATATGTTTTTACTTGTTTGAAACACGTTTGTTTGCACCACCTTCCCTTTCTTAGAAAAAGGGAGCAGGTGTAGGAGAAAGAAAGGGGCCCCGGGAAAGAATGCAGGAGAGGGAAAGAGCAGGGAAAGGCCTGTAGAGACTCTCCCGCAAATTACTCCTGAGGCGCTTCCAGAAGTCTGGAGGCCGAGTGGGCGGGTGCCATGAGCCATGCAGGTGATACCCAATATCGGAGCTACAATGCATGCGCGTGTTGCTATGGCAAGGACTGGGAAAACTAAAGCAGCCCAGAGACATTCACAGCCAGGCTTCGCTCTGAAACGACAAGAGATTTAGGCAGATGTGCTAAGAGTATGAACATCATTGTCCCGGTGGGCACCATCACAGAACTCCCCTCACAGCCGTCCCTGGAGTAAGGTCAAGTGTTAAAAACATACCCAGGACTGAACGGTCTGATCACAGCATGCGGACCTTTTCAACTGCTCAGGGATATCAGGGCAGCAGTTTGATATTTATTAAATATCAGCGGGGGCTCAAGCAGAGTACCAATCCCTATGGAAGCTCAGGTCCCAGCTCAGAGCAATTTTAAAGGCGTAAAGCAAATGGGAGGCTGGGTCTGGGCAGTTACCATCACCATAGAGTCAGGCTGAACTTTTATAATGTAGCCACTGTGAGCAGGGAACGAGTGCTTTTAGCATGAGATGTTTTATTAATCTTCTCCCTCTTGGAAACTTTTCCACAGTCAGCCATCAGAGAAAACCCTACATGATCAGGAAACGTTGGAGTACTTTCTCCAGCAGGGAGTATAAAAAGAGATCAGAATAAATGATAGCAGAAGGCAGGAAGGGCCGCAATCCACCCATTCCAGGATCCTCCCTGGTCACTTCCATCAGGGGAAGTGGCTGGGAATAGAGGGAAAGGGTCTGACTGGGCCCAGGTGGAAGAAAGAATATTCTGCTAAACAAATCCGTAAAAGGAAGTCCAAGGAATGAAAAGGAATTTTTAAAAATGGTATCCAATACCACAGATCAGAATTAATGTGAATTCAAGACGATTCTGGGAAAGAACACAAAACTAGAAATGTGATGGAGCGGGTTTAACGTCTGTGTCCACGCCTTCCTGGTTGTCACTTCATCTTCGTGAACCTCAGTTTCTCCCTAGTGAAAGGGATAGTAACCCTAACTCACAGGATCTGGGGGAGCATCATGGAAAGAAGGTCTAGGGATGTGCCCAGGAAGCTATAAATGCAGCCATTCAAATGTCAGTGTTCATAATTGATATTATCACCATGTTTGATAAAATGCTGATTCTGGAGCGTAAATTTGCATATTCATTAAAAGCCATGAAAATGCTGATGTTATAACTACAGTCACTGATGAGGACGCTGTAGCCTTCTAGATGTATCGAAAGGAAAATTATAGGAACGTGATTGAAGTAGACCAACCACCGCCCCCCTCCCCCAACACTGATAAGGAAAATGAAAACTGGACCGTAGCCTTAGCAAGAATGCCTCTTTCCCCATCTTCAAACTACATATTCATTCATGCCAACTCTCCAAGCTATTCTGAGACAACACAGAGATCCCAGTTTTTCTCTTGGGGTTTTAATAGCCCCCATTTGTGTGGGTTGAAAAAGGGAAGCACGTGGAACTACATGGCAGCTCACTCCAAATCCACATCTGGTGGAAACATCCAGACCTTTCCTACCCAAGAGGACACCCCTGCGGAGAGCCCAAGCGTCAAGCTGAGCAAAACACAGAAAAGATGTAAAATATTAAACAAATAAAGACCAAGTAGGGAAAAGAGATTGATCATATTCTGAGACATTTTTAAAATAAGAAAGATAAATTTCAAGAATGAAACATGTCGGGAGAACAAGACAAATGTTGAAATAAATATGAAAAGGAGACAAATCTGGGCCCTATAGAAAGCGAAACTCTAACATGTTAAACAATGAGAGAAGAAAAGGTAAAACTGGGAGAGTAAGATAAACACCAAAGGGCAATAAATCATAGAAATAGCACTTCGGAGAATTATTCCGAAGAAAACGCAGCCCACAAAGTAAGTCCACGAGAGTAAGACAAATGCAGCGTGACTCACAGAATACAGATATCATGACAAGGATGGAAACCACTGTTGGGAAGATAAATGCCCAGGGTAAAACTGACCGCCCTGGCCTTCCATAGGGAATCCCATTTGTAAGACTTTCCCGAAACTCTTCCCCTCGCGTTGTTTTTCAGTCTCTATCTTCTCAGTACGTGAGTGGCGGTCACCTCTCTCTTGCCTGATGGTAGCTCCCATTTACTTTGTGAGTGACAGCTGGACTCAGTCTTGGCTGGACTCCACGTCTCAGGAGAGACACTGGGCTCCTGGGCCACCGACAACCTCTCCCTCAGGCAAGAGCCACAACACTGCTCTCTTATTCCCAGATCCAGGCCTTGTCACGTGGAGGTGAACGACTCCAGAGATGACTTTTGTCATCACACAGCACGTTCATCTTTTCCCAAAAGCTATCTCGCTACCTTCCCACAGGGCTGTCGAGTTCAGGGTTTCGGGTTAAGGTTCGTCATGAGATTCTACTGGGAAAATCCTTGGACGAGATCACTTGTCATGAAGAAGTCGAGACAGGCTTTGGAATCAGACAAACTAAGACTTGAATTTCTACAGCAGTGGGATCAGCGGTGTCACACTGACTAGGGAGTTAAAGTCTCTAAGGCCCCTGCTGCCTCACCTGGGGTATCGGAATAACACTTAACATTCAGGGATAGTTTGAGACAAGCATATATTTTACATAACACATCTAGCTTGTCTTGGGACTCAAAGACAGTAGCTTGCGGAATCGGTATAATTCATCACAGTCATAATCCTTACCTGCTTGTGGGATCTGGGTCCAGATAGACCGGAACCTGGCCACCACAGCAAAGACCAGAAATGGCCGAGATGAGATTGAGAAACTCCAGCGTCTCGTCTCTGAAAGCAGGAATGAGTCAAAGTAAGGAAATACAAAGCGTCCAGAACATAGTGATAACCAGTATGCGTAATATCTGTGTCACACGTTGCTGAGTTATCAAGTGCTTTCCACTCAAGAAGGGACTTAAACTTTGGCTACTGAGCATAAATGGCAGGATGGTAAGGCTCCTTACTCTCTTTATAAAACACATTTGACTTTGTGAAGTAGGTTCACATCCATCATCTAACGTGATCACTTCCATTCCGTAAAGTCATTGGGGCAGGGGCTACCCATCAGCTTCTCACACAGGAGGAGCCTGAGGCCCACAAAAACACTGGGACCCACCCAAGGTCATGCAAGGTCGTGCAACCGGTAGGTGGCAGCTACGTTAATGGCTCCAGAGCGACAATGATGCAGCCCCATTCTTCTGAAAAGAGAAACATTGTTACTTATGCTGCATCAAGAGGACCCTCTAGCTAAAAACACCTCATGCAAATGAATTCTCCTCCAGGGAAGAGAATACAGAACCAAACAATCAGTGAGGGAGTAAATGCAGGTTAAACAAGAAAATGGAGGCCAGGAAATTGGCTCCTTTCCCCACTCAACTGCCAGGTCCTCAAAGCAGAAGCACTGAGTTACTTGTGTGCTTGTAAGAAATGCACAATTATTTGTCAATTATACCTCTATTAAAAGGAAAAATGATAGGGCGCCTGGGTGGCTCAGTTGGTTGAGCGTCCTCCTTTGGCTCAGGTCATGATCTCTCAGTGGACGAGTTCGAGCCCCGTGTCGGGCTCCGTGCTGACAGCTTGGAGCCTGGAGCCTGCTTAGGATTTTGTGTCTCCCTCTCTCTCTGCCCCTCCTCCGCTCATGCTCTGTCTCTCTCGGTCTCAAAAATAATGGTAAACATTAAAAAGAATTTTTTTAAAAAAAGAGAGAAAGTTTTTTAAAAATGTGGAATCTAGGGATCCGCTCCAGACACCCTGAATCAGAATCTGCATTTTAATAAGATTTCCAGGTGATTCATACAGATTAACGTTTGAGAAGAACTAATCTAGAATAATGCAGACAGGAAATCATTTTGCCATTGATAAAGTTCTGAATTCACCCTGCCACGTGAGAGCTCTATTTTGCCCTGCTGGACCAATATGACTTTTAGGATTTACCTACCTAATTGCCTGTCCTCACTCCCTCCCTGAGCACACCCATCCAAATTGCCTATATCAATTTGTCTACCTCAATCCCAATTGGCTCTTCCCTCGATAGAACATACCCAAAGAGACCATAGTTGGGGAATATCTTTGCTT
Organism: Herpailurus yagouaroundi; assembly: GCF_014898765.1. Classification (NCBI taxonomy): domain Eukaryota; kingdom Metazoa; phylum Chordata; class Mammalia; order Carnivora; family Felidae; genus Herpailurus; species Herpailurus yagouaroundi. The sequence continues at coordinate 18,463,092 of NW_024412402.1, read as the reverse complement.
CAGAAACAGACTTCATAGAGCTGAAAAGGGAATGAACTTGACCTAACCTAGAGCATTTTAAAGGTCTCTGCATTCCTAAAATCCCATGGTCCAGTGTTTCCGTATTGCATTCTTGGTTTGAGTTCCTTGTTCTATGTAGGTGTCAGAACTTTTGTTTGTCCTGATAGGTGACATTTCCCTGCCCTTTTAACCTATTTACCTGGAAATAGATTTACTTGCATAGTGACTATTCTCCTGACTGCTTCTGACCTATGTTATCTGGAGAGTCACCCAGTAATAATTGTCTGTCCATGGTCACTCTTATTTGAACTGCTACTTTTGGGGTTCCGAGGAACAGTTTCCTCAGAATATTCTTGAGAGAGGCATGCTCAGTCCATGACCCAGTTTCATTTGTTTTGCAAAAACGAAGGCAGCTATACCTGGCTCTTTCGCTCGGGAGATGTGAGGCCACATTACATCATGCACGGGGAGGTCTCCGAGGGTCCCACACAAAGATGCATCATTATTGAACAGTATTATTATCCTATTGCCCTGCAATTAAAATAAGTAGCACTTAAAAATGCAGTAACAGCTGCTCCCAGCAGTGTCTCCTTGCAAAGCATTTGGGTTCTCAGTTTTCACTTTTCCCTACAGCCTTTTACATCTTTGGTTAAGCTGTGCTTCATACTTACCATTGTGAAATCCACAGGAATCTCAAATATGAGATGTCCAACTCAATCCAAAACCAAGAAAGAGCTAATGGCTCAAGAGGACGCTACATAATTCTCATACCTGGATCCTGAAGGCCCTTTCCTTTTCCCTAAGAGCATTTTGTAGCCGTGGCTTTATTGGGTCTTCTTGCGATGCAGTCAAATCCATAGGCTTCACACTTGGGTCCTATAAGAAGCTAGTGGCATGCAATGAAAGGAAACACAATATGTCAACTACATATGTTTACGATTGGGGAACAAATTCAAATGCATCTGACTTAAAAGAGAAGGATCTTCGTGCTTATTTTCTAAGGTACCTTTCGTGCCATAAAATAATTAGTGTCAAATACGGGAAGTTAAAAAAAATAATCGACGGATTGTTTTTAACTCTTCCTACCTTCTATTCTCTTCTCAGACTTCCAACAGCTCCTTCTTCTTCCTTACTCTTAGGAAATGACCTTCCTTCCTATTTCTGAGAGCTGGTGAAGAAGACCTTTCCTCAACCTGTATCTACTCGCATCTGAGCTCTTATTCTGATCTTCCTTATGTTAATCACTGATGAACAGAGCTTACTACTAGTCCAAACCAGCCCCGAACCACGGGCACCAGATCGCATCACCTCTTTCCACTCAAGAATATCACTACAGGGGGCGCCGGGGTGGCTCAGTCGGTTAAGCGTCCGACTTTGGCTCAGGTCACGATCTCATGGTTTGTGAGTTTGAGCCCCGCGTAGGGCTCTGGGCTGATAGCTCAGAGCCTGGAGCCTGTTTCGGATTCTGTGTCTCCCTCTCTCTGCCCCTCCCCTGTTCACACTCTGTCTCTGTCTCTCTCAAAAATAAATAAACATTAAAAAAAAATTTTTTTAAAAGAATATCAGTACAGAAATTCTCTTCTCTCTCATGCATCATCCCTTATTTCCTCTCACCTGCTGGACCATCCCCATAAACATCCAAGCATACTGCATTTTTTCACATGAAAGAAAGACTCTTTTTAAATTACACCTACAGCTTTTTCAACTTGCTGACTGCCCCCCACCCCGCTTTATTTACTACTCCAAGAAACAAATTTCCCTGAAACTGTTGTCTATATTCACGGTCTTTGATTTTTTTTTCTTCTATTCCTTCTTGAATGCTTTCCAGCCTGGCTTTCACACCTTCTGCCCACCTCCAATAAAACTGCTCTTGTCAAGGTCAACAGGAACAACATGAGGTTCAACCAACTTGGAATTTTCAGTCCTTATTTCATTTGGTCTATTAGCCGCATTTGATAGAATTAATCACTCCTTTCTTGGTACACTCTTTTCGCTCGGCTTCCAAGACTCAAAAGAACATTTTTTTATTTTCTTTTTACCTTCTTAGTAGGTCCTTGTTGGTCTGCTTCTCTGGATCCTCCTCACTTCCTTGATTTTTAAACATCTGAGTATCCATGGACTTGAGCCTTAGTCCTCTCCTTTTTCTGTCTGCATTCATTCCCTTGGTGATCCCATCTGCATGAAGGCTTTTAATGTCATATTCATATGGGTCACTCCCAAATGTATATAGCCAACACTGACATCTACCTGTAACTCCAAAAATTGGATATCTAACAAACGTCTCAAACTCAGCCTGTCCCAAACTGCCATCCTTATCTTTCTCCTGAAAGCTACTCCTCCCTCAACTGTTCTCATTTCAGTTAATGGCAAAACTCATCTTTTATTTATTCAGGCCAAAACCATAACTTCACCTATGACTTCTTTCCTTCTCTCATACCCCACAGCCAATCCATCAACACTTCTGTTTTATTTACCATGAAATCATTGAGAACATGACTACTTCTCATCAACTCCCTGTTCCCACCTTGGTTCAAGCCACCATTATTTCTCACCTCCTAAACAGCCTCTGGGTTTCTGTTCTCATTTTCCCCAGTTCACATAGCATCAGAATTGATCCTTTTAAAATATATTAAATCGTGTCACTCTTCCACTCACCTTCTAATGGCTTCAAATCGTGCTCAATGGTTGAGCCAAGTTATCATGCTTAGGACTCCATTTATGCATTTATGAAATGATGACGACAATACTGCCTACCTCATAGGATAATCATGAAAAGTAAACACAATAATGTTTATAGCTTGCTTAGGGCAATTTCAGGAATGTTCTAAAAGCCCCAAAATATACACTACCACCATCATCATCACCATGCATACATTGACAATATATTTAATCAGTAGGACCAATAATACTATATGTCTACCAAACATAATATTTAAAGATAAAACTAGGAGTTCTGTTCTCCTTTCTGTCCATGTGTTCTAAAGAGCCAGACTTAACATCAGGCACATGATAAGCACTCTTAGGCATGGAAACAAATAAGATTGCTCGGTTGGCAATGAAAGTTTCTAGTGGAGACAAAAAGGTGACAATAATAACAAAGTCAGTGAAGTAAGGAAAGTTCGTGACAACCACCAAGAATTCAGACAGGAGATCCACCCTGGGCACATCCGTCCATGGGCATCCCATCTCCCTGGCTTTTCTTCTGCCAACTCAAAACTCTGCAGCCCTGCCTCACGAGTAGAAGGCGTCCAGACATCCACAACAATCTGCAAGTGGACCCTTCAAGTCCCTCGTGCCACCTTACCTCCTCCCCTGAGCTCTGACATCCCCATTTCTGCCCCTTCCCCAAGTCCTCTCATGGGGCCCCTCTCTTGCTTTTTGAGGACAGCTGTGTCAGCTCTGCACCAGCTGGCAGAGACCCGTATGAAAAGGTGCGTGTATCTTTGTGCTGGCGTCTGGTGATTTTTTTCTCTGGGTGTGTGGTTTCTTTTTTCCCCCCTAAATTGACTATTACCATGTTCCTATTTTTTTTCTCTTTCCTATCTGAATGGCACCACTAATGCAGTGAGAGAGAAAAAGAAAAAAAGCCAAAGCCCATTAAAATATAACAACAAAATAACCCAAGGCTCAGAATGCTGAGGTGGCGTAAAGGAGTCCTCTTTCCCTTCTCATTATCTCTCTCCTTCAGCCACCTTCCCCCCACATCAAGCCCCTCCCTCTCCCGTGATATTTTCATTTTCCCCATTTGGCTTCCTAGGTGTCCACATTCTCTTTTCCTCCCTTCCATTGTCCCATCCCCTTCTTCTTTCCTTCCCTCCTTCCCTGAAAGATTTCCCTTTACAGCTTCAGCCTCTTTTCCTTTTGGGCCATTTGGTAGGGCTATTGTGGCAGGGTCTGTGTGCTATTAATTCTCACAATGACAACATCCCCAGGACGAGGACGCCTTGAGGATGGTGGTGAATGACAACCAAAGCATGTAGAAGCCAAGCTGTTTCCACCTCATAGCAATCCATTAGCAGCAGATGATGAGAGACTGGTAAAAAACAGGAATGGGGGCCCCCGCTGGGGAGAGCAAAGAGCACAGGGCTCTGAAACAGCAAGTCAGGTAAAAAAAAAAAAAAAAAAAAGAAAGAAAGAAAGAAAACTGGACGAGGAGAGAAGACAGGTTCCTTGGCGGAGTTGCTTGGAAACCAGGCACAGGTCATTAAGCTTTGTTAGTCTCACCTGTAAAATGGGCACCATGAACTCTACCTCCCTCTGAGCCTGGGAAGGTCAAGGGAATGGTAGGCAGGAGAAATTAGTACAACTACAAAGTGCTATACAAAATAAGGCGGTTCTCCTCATGCCAGTCAGAGTGGCTAAAATGAACAAATCAGGAGAGTGTAGATGCTGGCGAGGATGGGGAGAAATGGGGACCCTCTTGCACCGTTGGTGGGAATGCAAACTGGTGCATTCGCTCTGGAAAACAGTGTGGAGGTTCCTCAAAAAATTAAAACTAGATCTACCCTATGACCCAGCAATAGCACTGCTAGGAATTTACCCAAGGGATACAGGAGTACTGATGCATACGGGCACTTGTACCCCAATGTTTATAGCAGCACTCTCAACAATAGCCAAATTATGGAAAGAGCCTAAATGTCCATCCACTGATGAATGGATACAGAAATTGTGGTTTATATAAACAATGGAATACTACGTAGCAATGAGAAAGAATGAAATATGGCCTTTTGTAGCAACGTGGATGGAACTGGAGAGTGTTATGCTAAGTGAAATAAGTCATACAGAGAAAGACAGATACCATATATTTTCACTCTTATGTGGCTCCTGAGAAACTTAACAGAAGACTATGGGGGAGGGGAAGGAAAAAAAAAAAAAGAGAGGGAGAGAGCCAAACCATAAGAGACTCTTAAAAACAGAATAAACTGAGGGTTGATGGGGGGTGGGAGGGAGGGGAGGGTGGGTGATGGGCATTGAGGAGGGCACCTGTTGGGATGAGCACTAGGTGTTGTATGGAAACTAATTTGACAATAAAGTTCATATTAAAAACCGAAACAAAACAAAACAAGGCGGTTCTGATTACTCCTGTGGAATCTCTTTGAAGGACAAGATATATGTTTACTCATCCTCGCGGCCCCAGAATGAACAGATGACTTCGTATGTGGTAGGTAGAATTATCGTGGAGTACAATGAATTATTGTGGACCTGAATTGACTTGAATTCCTATTCTTCTCACATACTCTGGAAAACCCCTAAATGTTTTATTTCAACAAGAGCCATTTTTTTCTACTTCTCAAAATTACCAGGACTAACTAAAACACATTACCGCCCTATCATGAAATACCACCTATGCAACCATTAAAAATTACCTGCTTAATGAGTTTGAATAGCCTGACGAAATGCTCTTGCGTTACTGTTCAGTTTTGAAAACAAGATACAAAGCTGCCTATATAATGAGTCCATATTATTTGCGTTGCATACGCACATACTCCAAATATTACCGTGAATATCCAAAGTACTAATACACCAAAGTAGCATTCTTCTAAAATACCGACAGCAGGGATTTCTGGATTGTGAGGTTACAGTTGATTGAAATAATTTTTTTGCCTTTTGTTAGTTTTCCACAATGATTGTGTTATAGTTTCAGATAAAAAACATGAAATGTTATTTTATTATTTTTTAACAATTTTTTGAAGTTTGTTTGTTTGTTTTGAGATAGAGAGACCGAGACAGAGACCGAGAGAGCAGGGGAGGGGCAGAGAGAGCAGGAGAGAGAGAGAATCCTAAGCAGCCTCCACACTGTCAGTGTGGAGCCCGATACGGTACTTGAACTCATGAACCGTGAGATCATGACCTGAAATCAAGAGTCAAAGAAAGCTTAACCGACTGAGCTACCCAGGTGCCCCCATAAAATGCTATTTTAAACAAAAATTACAATGGCCAGGAACAACTATACAAACCCTTCCCCACATCCACCTCACCAACAGTACTGGATTCTTCTAAGATGAGGAGAGAATGTAGGGTCAGAAAATCCATAAGAGCATATGAGTTACTTTATTTCTGGGGCATCACACCTAAAATCGCAATGCCTTCGTTCTCTCCAATACCAAAAATCTCATCTCTCTGGGCAGAAAATGTGAACTGTTGGTGAGTCCAAAAATGAGTTACCATACGGTAGGAGGCAAAGGCAGAACGAGGTGTCCAGAGTCAGAATGCACGTAAACTTTCTGAGGTCTCCTCTCAATCGTCTGACAGCAAAGGTCTGTGAGTAATTTATTTCTACTGAAGGAGATGTGCTCAGCGATCACTGAGGGAGAGTTAGCCAGTTGTTTTAAACCAGTGTGGAATCAACACGGTGAGCATATCAAGACCCTGCTGGATTGAGCAAAATAAGGACACTCTTGACACAATAGGACACTCGATAATGGGCAAAAAGGAGGTAAGGTTTATGAAAAACACCACCTTTCTGTGAAAAACCTGTGTTTTGAGGTGTTCACTGATTTTCTAAAGGATACCACATCTATCCAAACACTGACTCATTCCATACCAAGCTCCCAATCTTCCCGTAGACAGTGGGGATTGTTTCCTCACACTTATTTGATATTTTTACATACTAAAGGCTTCAATCATCTTACTCCAACCATCTCAGTCCTATTAGTTGTTGGAGAGGGCTTCCATCTGCTTGTCTGGAACATTTCTTGGGTTAAGTGAGGCATACCAAAGGCTTCCCCGTCAAGAAAACTAGACAAAGGTTATCATTTTAAAGAAAGGAAAATGAAATCTTTTAAACCTTCCAGATATAGTCTGAATCAGAAGGAACTACAATGTAAAATCGTGGCAAAAGACAGGTCTTCTATGAAACTGTGACTTGAAATTTAATTCAACTACTTAATGGGAAGCTAACGATTGGCCAAGGTAAGCAAGGGCTCAGAAGAAAAAAGAGAAATTTCTTGGACCCCAGGAGTGAAACTGTTCCCCAGAGGCAGAATCTGTGTGGAGAAAATTCCATTCTTGGATCAGCCTTTTCTGGAACTCTATCCCTGGAAGACATTTTTTTTTTTTAAGCATCTAAACAAAAATGTGCCTGTCAACTGTATCAGCCCTTGACTTGCGTCTTTTAACTGGAAAAAAACCTCCAAATGAGAGAATCCCCGGTAACATTCTCTGGTATATGCAAGCACTTCACGAATTTTGGTTTACTGGAAGAACTGTGTAAAGAGAAGCCGGGCTTATAATGTGGACCTGCGATTTAGTCTAGGTGTTCTTTATATTTACAGGGCACGTTTCATTTTTGTCTGCTATGGCTGCGTGTGTGGCACATTCCATTGGGCACTCCACCTCACCTACCCTTTTCTAACATGAAATTCATGTGTGGGAAGTCAAACAAATATCTTACGCCAGAATCCCAGCCCCCGTGATGAAAGAAAGGTATGGTGATCATTTTTTCCTTAGGTTATCTGATACCGTATATATATCCCCTACTCCCAGTGTGTGTTATTTTTACTTCAAACTTTTACTTGAGTGAAAGTTCTCATTAATACCTGAGTCATTTATCTTAGCATGGACTACCCACCCCCCCCCCACCACCCCACCCAATTTTTAAGCTTATAAGTTTTCAAATTTTGGTTGAATACCACTCCTGGGACACTTCTCAACCTTCACAATAAATCTTTATTTTTGATATTGGGTCACTGGGTACTTCATACCTTCCTACAAAGCCATTTATCCTAATCCATGTATTTGCTCATTGGCTGTATGAATACATATACGTTTTCTTGTTTCATTCACCTTGCAGCAGAGAGGGGGAAAAATGAACCCTGACAATATAACGTGGTCCTCTTCTGCCACAGTCTTGGCAAGAAAGAGCAACACAGAGAATGTCAAAACCTGGAGAACGCCTGAAGTGTAAAGCCTTTTATAACTAGATTTCACAATAGAAACCACTTTGAGAAGCTTCCAGAATGGCAAGCGCAATAGTAAATCGACAGTGCCATCTGCCAAATGGCCTGGAGATGCGGAGAACCATTGGACTCATTAATTATTGATGACAATCAGAGTCAATTTGACTTCATTATGGGCCAAGAAGAGGAAATCATTAGGAGCTTGTTCTTAATGGACCTAAGAATAATGGGGGGTATCGTGGGGGTGGGAGAGTCCCTCTCCCACCTCTTCTAGTCCATCTCTTTGAGAGCAGCATTGTAACCAGAACTACGTGAAGTGTCTAAATAATTTAGGCAAAAGTCAAGTGGTAGGAGGCCCTGAGTTTCCAAAACATCTATCTGCGTGGCTCGCAGTTCGTCAGATAACTGCACTAGCCTCTCCTGCAGGGAGGAAGACTGTTTAACCAAAATTGGGTTTCTTCGAGAATTGGGACCTGTTGTCATTCCACCTCTTGAGGGGATGACGCAAACCACCGTCCCCCCCCCCCCAAGATAACATTGAGGAAGTTAAGCCATGCCATTCAAGTGCGGGAATGCAAAGGGTACACTGAGGCTCTCTGTCGCACTTACTCAGCTTCCTGGGCCTTTCACTCACCCCTTGAATGCAGCCCTCTTTATCAGAGCACAGACGTCAGAAAAGAAATGAAGCTGAGTACCATATCTGATTGGAACTGCAGGGGGCTTTCGGTAGACAGGCTGCAATTACTCAACTTGGACTGCAGCCAGAGCCGAGACTCCTGTGATCACTCAGATTTCTTTGTATTTCTCTAGCACCTTCTCTAGCACAGCTCATTGCAGTTCTCCCATCAGACCTTAAGAACCTCTGTGCTTCCCCGGCAGCTTTTCTTTTACACAATCACTTCCACTGAACAACACAGAGCCTGTGATGTTCCCAGCGTTGTTAAGTCAGTCATAAGCAAAGCGTAAGGCCCAATGTATGTGATCGAGAAATTGAGTCTATTTGTGGGCACAAAATCTAAACCAAAGAAATCATCAGAGAGCAGTAGAAAACATATGCGAGTGCAACAACACGGGGCCACAAGCTAATGTTATTGTTATTCTTAGGTGGGAAACTGAAAGCGTACACTCTCTTCTCGGCTACAGGGAGCACAAAAACTGATCTTGAATTTAGTCAATTTGTTAATGGTCATATCTAGACACTGGGAAGTTAATTGGAATGGTATGGATGTGGTCTGATCATCGACACTATCTCAGTTCATTTCTCAGCGTTTAGACCTGGATGTTTTCTCCGTCCCCAAACGGGGTTTTTTTTTTTAATCGTACTTTCCTAGAATCGTTCGTTAGCAAGCTGTTTGATCACCGTGATACTTCGCGCAACTCCTCTTCACTCAAAAACGAATGTGTTTTGAGCTTCCAGCGATGTGAACGCCCCTTAACCCTTAGCATGGTGGCACTTTACTTTCACAGTGTCGTATGCACTCATGTACCTTTCTCACTAGAAACGATAAGAAATTAACTCAAAAAAACCTCTTCTGCTCTTTTGAAGTGTCCTTTGCAGTTCACTTGTGTTTATTCTTTAAAATTACTACTTTGGAATTTTAAATGGCCATGGAGTTTATTGGGCATTACTGGTAAGCCTAATAGGAAGCAAATCAAACACAATCTTGAGAAATGTCCATGTTCATTAGTGTCCAATATGCAGCTAGTGTGGTCCTTGCCAAAATCTATGCTAGAAAATTTATTTGAAGAATCTTTCAGGAATACTGCTATTTTTCAATACAGCAAAGTACCTTCATGACTATTCAAAGTACTCGTACACACATTCTCATTGTCGATTCTCACAAAAATACTCTGAGGTAGATTTCTCATCCTCATACTCCTGGCAAAAAAAAAACTGAGGTTCAGCGTGCTTATGTGACTTGTCCAAGGTCACACTTCTAGGAAGTGTCATAACCAGCTATCCTGACGCCTGGACAAGAGCTCTCTCTGCTGCAATCTTTTGTGACATTCTTAGAACTGAGAAAATAAGTAGGACAGATTTTACACTATTTGCAAGTTGACCGATTAGATCACCACAGTTTCACGGATGATGGCAGAAAATATGAAACTCCTGGTTCAGAAACAAAGGACTACTACTCACAGTAATCGTCACAGTCAGAATAACAGCATTTTATTCTCAGCTGCCATAACCCGGTTCCCTCAGTGAACTGGACCAGATGACTGCTGAGCCTGCAGTAAATCCCATTGTGGTAGAGTAACTGTAACTATTGGGAACCCAAGCCTTTTATAATGTGCATTAGGCATGCTTGCCCTTTGCTCTGGAAGGAAATACTCTATGATACCAGACAGTAAGAAAATCTCCCCTTCTCTTCGGAGGGATGTTTGTTATACACACATTCTTTTAAAAAAGAGTCTACAACAAAGGTATTCAGTGCCTCTGTTTGTAAAATGTGCAGGAATATAGGAGACTGAGCAGAATTGTCTCATGATAGTAAGTCGTGCAGGAAATATGGCTGGCTCCAATTTAAGCAACCTATTCCAAGTGAAAAAAACTGGTAAGTGGTTGAGTGACATAGGATGTAAACTCATGCCTTTTTTACTTTGGATTCCATATTCTATTATTCTCTGCTCCATGTTCCAGGCTGAGGCAATATTTGGGGACAATGAGTATCTCTGTATCCATTAAGCCATACCTTTTGGCCAACCAAAAGGACTGAAGAAGAACTCTTCTTCAGTCCTGGTGTAGTGGAAATACCAAACATCAACTTCCCATACATATACTCTACCCCTTAGACGTAGCAGGAAAATGTGTTGTCACTTTGAAGAGAATAAAGATAGAAACAGAGGGAATTTTGATCCTTTGAGCTACTTGTCAAGAGTGTAAGTCAAAGATTTGGAGCCAGAGAGAAGTAGATTGCATTGAATTGAAGAGTAGGCAGAACTTGAAGTGGGAAGAGGAGGACCAAGAAGGAAAGGAGAGTACCTGCAGAGCCTTAAGGGTAAAGGGAATAATGGCAGATACTTAAGGAACCAGATTTAGCTAATAAGAAGTTCATTTTTATGTTTCACCTTAATGCCTTTGTAGGAGTTGTGTCTTTGGGAAGAATTGACAGAAGTGCTGCATTTCATATCTGGGTCTCCATGGTTTAGAGACAGCATCAAAGCAAGGGTTCTGAAGGCAAGGGAATCGAAAGATCGCATCTCTCCAGAAGCTTACCAAAGTCTTAGGAAGGCTCAGAATGTTTCCAGAGATGTGTTGTGTTACAAAAAGTCAACTTGTATGGCCTGTGTCAGTTGACCTCCATCCTTTCCAGCTTCTAGTTGAGTTCAGCCAATGGGAGAGAGCAACTGAAGATCCAGAGGGCAGGAGGAAACCGCCTCCAAAGCATTAATTTCCCCAGCTCCTTCCACAGTTGACTATCTCCTTCTACCTAACCTCACAGTTCTTGTCAAGTCTTTCTTTTCAGAGACCTACTCTCTCTAGCTTCATATCTTGATGTCAAAGAAAGCCCAGTTGCCATCATGGTAGAGTCAAGTGCATCTCTTGGGTTCCTTATTATTTTAATGTTTATTTATTTTGGAGAGAGAGAGAGAGAGAGAGAGAGAAAGAGAGAGAGAGAGAGAGGCGGGAAGGGGCGAAGAGAGAGGGAGACACAGAATCCAAAGCAGGTTCCATGCTCTGAGCTATCAGCACAGAGCCCCATGCAGGGCTCAAAGTCACAAACCATGAGATCATGACCTGAGCGGAAGTCGGATGCTTAAGCCACTGAGCCACCCAGGCATCCCACCATCTCTTGGGTTCTTAATTAAGCTTCACCACTTGCTACCTGTGTGACTTTGGTTAACTGATTAACTTCTCTGTGCCTGACCTCTTTATGTATAAACTTGGGCTAAAAATACCTTGGAAGGATGTATGAGGTTTAAATAAGGAAGCCTTCAGCATAGTGCTTGACATATAGCAAATAATTGATAAGCATTAGGTCATTTTTACTCATTTTGTTGTAGTTGTTATTGTTATTTTTCAACATCAACAATGTGTGAAAGAAGAAGGAAATTTTGCTCTCAAAGCCCCATTAGCTTTTAAAACTGAAAGACCTAGCTAAGGACCCAGTAAATGTCAGTGAACATATGGTCCTCCTAAATAGAAAAATGTCTAGAACCTATCATATTCATAGCTTATTCAGAGCATAGGTTGCAAATATTTCAATTGGCATGTCAAATATTAATAGCCCGTGTTTGAATATGTTCATTCAGTTCTAGAAAGATGTCATCTCCATATCAAGGGATTAAAATCATTGTGTGAATGTTTCCTCTAAGCTGAGATTTCTTGCACATTATAGGATTCTCTATTATTAATCATTTTCTTTAATATCTTAATAATGTGATAGGAAAATCAAATTAGGCTGGTAGAAATTTCCCATCAAACTATATTAACTGTCTACTAAAGACTTCAGTTTTCTTCCTAATGAAAATGCTAACAGCCAGCTTAGTCTGCACATTGCATGGATCGGACAAGCTCCCAACCCTTCCTCTTTGGAGACTGTGTCACAGACATCTTGGGATCTTTCCCCTTTGTTGCCATTTACAGCTGGTCAGTTTCCAATGCTTGTCAATTCTGCCTTTTTACCAGCTTCTCATTCTCTTTCTCGATACACCTGCATAGGTTCCCATTAAGTCTTGTCTAGGTGACTATCAGAGCCTCCACCAATGGCCCCTGCTTGCCTGGTCTTTTAACACTCAAATTCATCTTCCACATTGCTGCCATATTAATTATCAAACACATATCCCTGATTATGTCATTTCCCTGTTCAAAAAGTCTTCTGTGATACCCCATTACCTACCAAAGGCAGCAGTAGGAGGATACGTTCTTAGCATTTCAGGTACTCCACATTCTGGTCCTAAATTACTTTTCCAACCTTATCTACTCTCTTTACTTTCTTTGATAGCCCAACTGGATTTGTAAGATGTGCTGGATATTTTCATTTTGCATATCTGTACAATATTTCTAAAGGCACTCTCCACCTTCTCCACCTTGGTCTGTGCACCAGGAAGCTGAATAATGCGGGCTTTCTTTCTGTCTGGTTTCTAACTGGGTTTGACATTGGAAACACGAACAAGAGATCAGAGAGCTGGAGAAAAGTTAGTATAGGGTCCCTCTAACTAAAAGCCAGAGGTGCCATCAGGAAGCCTTCTCCATACAGCTTTCTCTATTGTTGATTTAGTGACTTTCCTCTCCTCTCTAGGCAACACTCCAGATACTAGACCCGCCTTTGTTGGTTTCTCTAAAGCCGGATCACACTTTTGCGGACAATCCCTTTATTAAACTCTCTTCACCTCTACATTTCACTATTTGCATCCAACTGTTCCTGCTGGCACCCTGGCTGATATAGTAAGAGGACCAAGCCTGGCTCCAAGAAATGAACTCTCAAGTGTGATCTGGGGGATGGATTTGAGGAACACACGGATAACCTGGAACTAGGAGAGGGATCACTGGTTATCCAGATTTCAATGGCATTAAGATTTTACAAATTAATTTCTCAAATTCAGTAGCATAGGACACATAGCCATCTGGAAGGTATGGCACTGTAATGACAATAACAATTCTAAAGTTGTGAGGGCAGATCAAACCACTCCAGCCAGTGAGAGAGAGAGAGAGAGAGAGAGAGAGAGAGAGAGTTCACTGGGGGAAAAAAACATATTGAAGTCCTTCAATATTCAGCTTAGTCCATGGAAGGAAAATTAGAAAGGCTCCATAACAGCTTTGAAGGAGGCCCTGATCCCTGGAGTTGCAAGGCAGATACGGCTGAGCTGGGTCACAGCGACAATTAAACCCCAGAATTTGCCAGATATCTCCTGTTAAAAAAAAAAAAAAATTAAGGGCACTGGTGGGACAGGAATGGAGTCCCATGACACAAGGTGAGGACTTGTAGGCAGGTGAACCAGAAGAGTCTGAGAACTCTGAACCTGGTAAATCCCCCTGCACCTCCCTCATCAGAAAAGGCAGCTCCTCCTCATTCCCACCTCTTCTAATAGAATCCACCTTTCCCTGCATAAAAAATTGTAGTGACTTACATGAGGTCATTACTTTACAAGGCAATACTGACTCTCCCACCACTACCACCTGAATTGCCTCCAGGACCGTGCTAAGAATCAGATCCCAGAAAGAGAAGCTTAAGGCCCAGTCCAGGAAGGTGTGTCCTGTGCATAGAAAGAGTTGAGGACTTCACCCCCTTTGGGGTGCACACTGTATAAAAATGGAAGACAGCAGATTCGAAGGATGTTAGGTCAAGGCTGCCATTGCTAATGCTATCCATCTATAGCAAGTTATAGCTCCTGTCTCGCAGCCTCTCCCCACTGCTCCCTTTTCTGGGTTTCAGGAATCGCTTCCTTCCCTTTACCCTTCAGATTCAGAGGTAGTCATGGTTCCCCATTGTTGCTAGCTAGCCCCAAGGAACTGCGTTACAACCCTCCTTGACTTCACTTAATTCTGCCCACGGTGTGGAACTTTCTTTAATTGCCCCATCCAGTGGGCTGATTCCTGCCAGGACCTTGACTGATACGCTTCCTGGTTTCATGCTTTCTTGCCTTGGTGCTTTTTATTCATGCTATTCCCCCTGCTCAGAATTTCTGCCTACTCATCCTTCAAAGCCCAACTTAAAAATCAGTTTGGAAATGATGTTTTCTTATTCCTGAAGGTGGTACTGATTTATTCCTCCCTGAAACCGTATTTTTCTTCCTACATACCTCTTTGATGTTTCTTAGCAATTTCGTCCCTGCGCTGTTGCTATTTCTAAACATGACGTATTTCCTTTCTCCATCAATAAGCTTCCTGCAGGCAGTATTATGTTTAATTTTTGTTTTTATCCTTCATTGGCCTGGTCAAGGTGCTGATAAATAACAACCTTTAATTTAATTATTTCTGTGTTGCAGGTACCGTTCTATGCCCCCATTAACTGATTTGATCCTCTAGCAAACTTTCGAAGTTATTACTGTAATAATGTCCATTTTACAGAGAAGGAGTTGAGGCTCAGATAACTTGCTTAAGGTCATACAGCTAGTAAATAGAAGAATAGGCTTCAAGCCTAGCCTTCTGGCTCCAAAGCACATACTTTCAACCACAGGAATACAGTCTTCATTAAAATGAGCAGAAACAAAAAGGAAGGACATTGTGACGCACATTACGACATAGACAAACCTTGAGGACGCAATGCTACTGAAATAGAGTAGTCACAAAATGGCAAATACGATTCCACTTACATGAGATCAAAAAAAAAAAAAAAAAAGTCAGAGAAAGAAAGTGGGAAGGTGGTGTCCGGGGGCTGGGAAGAGAGGAGAATGGAGTCATGACTCAACGGATATGGACTTTCAGTTTGGGAAGGGGAAAACTTTCTGGAGAAGGAAGGTGGTTGCGCAATAGTGGGAATATACTTAATGCCACCGAACTGTACTCTTAAAAATGGCAAAAATGGTGAATGCTATGCTGATGTATATTTTACCATGATTATCAATTCATTAATATGTGAATGAATTTTAAAAAGTGAGTGGGAGGAATACATGAACCAATTAACAGGCTGACTGGGGTGCCTGGGTGGCTCAGTCAGTTAAGCCTCTGCCTTCAGCTCAGGTCATGATCTCACAGTGAGATGGAGACCCGCATTGGGCTCTCTGCTGTCCATGCAGAGGCTGCTTCAGAGCCTCTGTCTCCTCCTCTTTCTCTGCCCCTCCCCTGCTTGCACTCGCTTTCTCTCTCTCTCAAAAAAAAAAAACCTTAAAAAAATAAAAGACCTACCAATTAATTAATGATGAGGCAGCTTGTGGAGTAGATGGCCGCGAGCCTGAGCAGGTGAGGCAAGGCCATCTCTCTGCATCCAGTTTTATCACACAATCCAGATCAGCTTTGCTTCTGTGGCTGTGAGTTAAGGTTTTAGCATATAAGCCCTGAAGTTTCTCACGTGGGGGCCCTAGAAATAAACGATAGCTGGTACCCCCTAGCCTGAGGGAGAACCCCAATCGCTTACCCCTAACCAATTAAGAAAATGGTTGATTGTCTTAGACTGTGAAAGAACTAATCCAATTACATCGGATTTTTCTAAGAGAATTGTGTCACAAGTAGGACCATGGTGAATGAGAACGGAACGTCGTGACCTGTTGTGAGCAGGCTCCCCTAGGAAAAGGGAAAGACCACCAGCTCTCCATGACGATCTGGGCCCCATCGTCCTTCCTCTTCTCTTGTTCTTTACCTTCTCTCCCAGAGTGTTAAATACCCTCTACCGGCCAGTGGGGTGGAAGTCTGCTTCTCACCCCAATCTTTCCCATTTAAACAAATGCCACCATTCTCCAAACAATTGCTCAAGCACTAAAGCTAGAAGTCACTCTCAACTCTTTTATTCACTGAATCCACTCGCCCCCCTATTGCGATTTGCAAGTTCTCTCCACCCTACCTCCAAAACATATCCGAAACTTTACTATCATCACCTTTATCCAGTCCACCCCCATTGCTCCCCACCCTACTGCGGTCACTCCTACCTGGTCTCGCCTCCACTCTTACCTCCTGCAGTTCGTTATCCACGCAGAGCCGCCGGAAATGTAATTTTAAACAACCTGAAGAATATCGTGGCAGTCTCTTGCCTGAATTCTTCCAATGTCTCCATTTGAACTTAGAATATAATCCAAATTCCTAAGGCCGCCTTACAAAACTCCATGTAACTTGGGCCCCCACCTACCTCTCACACTTCACCTCTTATCGTTTTTATTCTTGACCGTTACTCGGAAGCCTAGCTGCCTTCTTATTATTCTTCAAAGAGGATGAGCTCATTCTTCTTTGATAGCCTTTACACTAAGCTCTTTCCTTTACTTGCTGTTTCCTGTACTCATACTACCCTTCCTTGTGATTATTCCATGCTTCCTCCTTTAAGTGACTCAGACTTTAGCTCAAAATTACTTCCTCAAGGAGGCCTTCCTTGACCACTCAATCTAAAGTAGACACTGACTCATTAGTCTTAATTAATTTCATAGTCTCCTTAACATTTCCCTTCCTTTCCCCTCCCTTTC
Source organism: Herpailurus yagouaroundi (assembly GCF_014898765.1). Classification (NCBI taxonomy): domain Eukaryota; kingdom Metazoa; phylum Chordata; class Mammalia; order Carnivora; family Felidae; genus Herpailurus; species Herpailurus yagouaroundi. The sequence continues at coordinate 18,446,143 of NW_024412402.1, read as the reverse complement.
TCCCTCCTTTCCTTCCCTCTATCCCTCCATTCCATCCTTCCTTCCTTCCTTCCTTCTCTCCTTCCTTCCTTCCTTCCGTTTCTTCTATGTCTTTCTTTTTCTCTTTCCTTGTTACCTATCTCCGCAAATAGAATGAACATTTGTAATGAATAAAGACCATTTCTTTTTTTTTTTAATGTTTATTCATTTATTTTGAGAGAGAGAAAGAGCGAGCTCGAGCAAGGTAAGGGCAGAGAGAGAGAGAGAGAGGGGGAGAGAGAAGATCCCAAGCAGGCTTTGCACCGTCAGTGTGGAGCCCAGTGCATGGCTTGAACTCATGAACCATGAGATCATGAGCTGAATCCAAGAGTCAAATGCCTAACCGATTGAGCCACCCAGGTGCCCCAATAATGACCATTGTTTTATTTTTTTTTTAATTTTTTAACGTTTATTTACTTTAGAGAGAGAGAGACAGAGTGCAAGTGGGGGAGGGTCAGAGAGAGAGAGGGTCAGAGAGACACAGGATATGAAGCAGGCTCCAGGCTCTGCGCTGTCAGCCAGAGCACAAAGAAGGGCTCCAACCCACTAACCTTGACACCATGACCCAAGCTGAAGTCAGATGCTTAACCAGCTGAGCCACCCAGGTGCTCCAGTGACCATTTCTACCTTAAGTATATTCCCCACAATATCAAGTCGTATTTAGTACATAACACAGTAAGCACTCAATATATGTGTGTCGAATGTTGATTGTATAAGGCATTTTCATTTCTGGTAAACCACTTGTCCAAATGGAGTACACATTTACTTGCGTTTAAAAGTTTATTTGAGGGGCGCCTGGGTGGCGCAGTCGGTTAAGCGTCCGACTTCAGCCAGGTCACGATCTCGCGGTCCGTGAGTTCGAGCCCCGCGTCGGGCTCTGGGCTGATGGCTCAGAGCCTGGACCCTGTTTCTGATTCTGTGTCTCCCTCTCTCTCTGCCCCTCCCCCGTTCAGGCTCTGTCTCTCTCTGTCCCAAAAAAATAAATAAACGTTAAAAAAAAATTTTTTTAAAGTTTATTTGAGCTTCATTGACCTTCTAGCCTGGGAACAAAGCAACAATGTTAAATTCCAGTGTAAGGTATTATCCATAATAAGGAAACGTGGAAGCAACCTAAGAACCTACTAGCCGGTGAATGGATAAACAAAAGGTGGTGTATCCATGGAGTGGGAAACGAGTCCACGATAAAAAGGGACGAAATGCTAACACATGCTACAACATGGATGAATCTCAAACACATGATGTTAAGGTTGAAACGTGAAACTAAATTTGAAACACGAAACTAGATACAAGGGACCACATGTTGTAAAATCCCATTCATACTAAATGTCCTGAATTGGTAAATCCACAGCAACAGAGATTAGTGGCTGCCTGGGGCTAGGATAAAATTGGGAACTAACCATCAAGGGACGTGAAGGTTCTTATCAGGATAATAAAACTGTTCTAAAACTGGATTACACTGATGGTTGTACAACTTGGTAAACTTACCAAAAAAAAAAAAATCTTTTAACTGTGCAATTAAAATGAATGAATTTTGTGATATATAAATTACTCCTCAATACAATTTTTTAAAAAAATTAAAAAGGACTGTTTTCCAAACCCCAGTGAATGCACTTATAAACCATTCCCAAGCATTGCCTGTTTGGGGGATATAGATTCCTTCCTATTTTTAACTAGCTAACTAAATTGATTTTTTTTTTTCCAGTCAGAAATCTACAGTTTTTCCTATTTACAGTGGCATCATGCTTAGCTCATCAACTTTTTTCAGCTCTTTCGTTTCAATGACACTTGGCACCTGTATTGCTGTAACATAAACACAAAGTAATGAGTTGTAGTTGCAATTTATAAGGCCCACAGGAAGAGAAAGAGTCCCAGAAACTGAGATTTTAAGCAACGACATGTAAAAATATCTCACTCTTATAAATGGCACTTTTCTAATCTTACACTTACCAAATTGGTAAAGAGCTCTATTTTTCTTACTGCCTTTTTACCTTAAATAACAAAGATAAATTTTAGAGCGATCGCAAATATGCACCGTGAGCCTACTCTGTGTCAGACCATATATTACGGAAAGCATAATGGTGAACCACAGGGAAAGCAGGGTGGCGTGTTGGTCGAGTATCAATTTCAAAGTAAAACTTGAGGTCAAGTCTGGGCTACTCCCTTTATTAACTATGAGAACTGAGGTAATTTACTTAACCTCTTTAAGCCTATTTCCTCATCTATAAAATGGGGATGATGTATGACCTACCTCATAGGAATATTTACAGAGTAAGACAAGAGAATATATATGAAAGTCTTAGCACAGTGTGTAAATAGGTACTCAATAAAATTTACCTTTTATTTCCTGAGAGCGTTTGTGAAAAATGGTATTATTTTTTTTCTTTCAGTGTTCAGAGAAGTTGCCAGTGAACCAATCTGGGTCTGGAGTGTTCTTTGTGTGATAGTAAATTCAATTGCTTTAAATAGATATAAGACTATTAAAATTTTCTATTTTACTATAAATAGTGTAATAGTTGTATCAACTGGTGACTGTGGGTTTTTTTTGTTTGTTTGTTTGTTTTTTTGTTTTTAATTTTTTTTTTCAACGTTTATTTATTTTTGGGAGAGAGAGAGAGACAGAGCATGAACGGGGGAGGGGCAGAGAGAGAGGGAGACACAGAATCGGAAACAGGCTCCAGGCTCTGAGCCATCAGCCCAGAGCCTGACGCGGGGCTCGAACTCATGGACCGCGAGATTGTGACCTGGCTGAAGTCGGACGCTTAACCGACTGCGGCACCCAGGCGCCCCATGTTTTTTAAAATACTTGTTTCCCTCAACTAACTTGTTGAGTTTAATGACATTAGTTGTTTATAATATTTACTTATTATTTTTATATGTGACATTTTATACATGATACATATATAATATATTATAATAATGTATTATATATTATATACCATTTATTACATATTTGTGTGTATATATGTGTGTGTATATATATGTGTATATATATATATATATACTTTTTTTTTCTTTTCTTCTTGATGAGTCTAGCTAGAAGTTTCTCAATTTTGTTGCTTTTCTTCTTAGAACGAAATTTTGGCTTTGTTTTCTCTATCTGTGATTTGCTCTTTCATTGATTTCTGCTCTTATCTGTTATTTCTTTTCTTACACATATTTTGGGTTTACTTTGATCTCCTTTTTCTACCTTCTTAAGATACAATCTTAGACCATTGATATTATACCTCTTTTTTCTATAGTAGAAACTTTTAATGTTATAAATTGCTTTCTAGGCACTGCTTTAGGAACAAATTCTAATATATTGCATTTTCATGATCATTTAGTTACATTTTCTGATGCTCTATGTGATTTCTTCTTTGACTCATGAATTATTTAGAAATTAGTTGTTTAATTAACAAACGTCCAAGTTTTCTAGCTAGCTTATTTTTGGTTCATAATTTAATTCCATTGTAAAGAACATGCTGTGTATGATTTCAATCTTTTTAAACTATTGAGGTTTGATTTACAGCCCAATATATAGTCTATCTTGGGGAACACATCACGTGCACTTGTAAAGAATATTATCCGGATATAATAGCTTATAAATATTAATTAGATCTGTGTTGTTCAGAGAGTCTACATCTTCAGTAATTTGGGAGGAGTCAAATAGTTTTACCAATAAGAGAGAAGGATGTTATGGTCATCATGTGATATTGTGGATTTTTCTGTATCTCCTTTAAATTCTGTCAATATCGTATTCATGCATTTTAAAGCTCTACTGTTAGGTGCATAACCCTTTGTAATTTATAATTGTTAAACGTTGTGGTATGTATGAATTGATTCTCTTATCATTCTGAAATGTGTTGTTTTATCTCTGGTTATCCTCCTTGCTTTGGAATCTACTTTACCTGATATTAATGTAGCTGCTCCAGCTGTCTTACGCCTACTCTTTGTATGTTATATCTTTACCCATCCATTTTCTTTCAACCCATCTGTATCTTTACATTTAAAGTGCATATCTTGTAAATAGCATATAATTATACCTTGCATTTTTTAACCCAGGCTGATACTCTCTGCCTTTAAGCTGGAGTGTTTATAGTCCACTTACACTTAATGTATATATGATGCTGGATTTAAATCTATAGTATCACTGTATCTCTTTCTGTTTGTGCCTCTGTTACATGTTTTCCACTTACTTTTTTCGAGACTATTATTTTTGGTTTAGATTCAATTTTAATTTGTCTACTGGGCTCTTTAAGCTATACCTCTTTTCGTTTTCTAGTAGTTGCTAAGGATTACAATATATATCTTTAACTTTTCACCATATACTTAGAGTTAGTATTGGACCACATCATATAAAATGTAAAAATCTTGCAACTATATGGATGTGTTTATAACCTGTTGGTCCTTTTGGCTTTGATTGTCATATATATTATATCTACATATGTTATTAACCTTACAATGTACTACAACGTACTTTTTTGCTTAGATAGTAGCATGAACTTTTTAAAACTTATAAATCAAAACTTTTTAAAATTTTATATTTACTCAAACATTTAACATCCCTGTGCCTTTCAATTCTTCCTGAAAGTCCACCTTTCCATAATATGTAATTTTCTCTCAGCCTGAGAAACTTCATTTTGTACTTGTTGTCATGCAGATCTGCGGGTGATAAATTCTCTTCATTTTTGTTTATCTGAAGATAATCTTTATTGTATTTTCATTTTAGAAGTATATTTTTACTGAATGTAAAATTCTAGCTTGATAGGTTTTGCCTTCTGCACTTTGAAGATGTTAGTCATTTTTTCTACCTCCTGGCCTCCATTGTTTCCAATGACAATTTTTTTTTAATTTTGTTGAACATTTATTTATTTTTGAGAGAGAGAGAGAGAGAGAGAGAGCAGGGGTAGGGCAGAGAGAGAGGGAGGCAGAAGATCTGAAGCAGGCTCCACACTGGCAGCAGTGACCCTGATGTGGGGCTTGAGCTCACGAACTGTAAGATCATGACCTGAGCTGAAGTCAGAGGCTTAACCAACTAAGCTACCCAGGCACCCCTCCAATGATAATTTTATAGACATCGTATCGTTCATTGTTCTCTGAATACTATGACTTTTTCTCTGGTTGCTTTCAAGATTTTCTTTGAACATTTGGTTTTTAATAGTTTGTCTTTCATGTGTATAGATGTGTGTTTCTTTTTCTTTATCATCAGAGTTTTGAGCACTTCTTGAATCTGTAATTTATGTTTTTGCCAACCTTGAAAATGTTTCAGTCTTTGTTATTCAAATAGTTTTGCTACACTCTCTCCTCTCCTTCTGAGACTCCAATTACATGTATGTTAGAATTTTGCCATGGTCTCTGACATTTCTGAGGTTTTTTTTTTTCCTTTAAAAAATATTTTGTTCTTCAAATTGGATAATTTCTACTGATGTATTTTTAGCTATCCTAACTCTTTATTCTGTTTTCCTTTTGTCATTGACAGTAAATGCTTAGGCTTATTAAGTGAATTTTTTATTGTAAAATTTTATCTTACTGTATTTTTTAATTCAAGAATTTTCATTTTATTCTTTTTTTATACTTACGGTTCCTCTAATGAAATTTCCTATTTACTTATTCATTACTATCATGTATTTTGTTTTTACATTCTTGAATTATGTATCTGCTAAATGAGATATCTGGATCAGTCTCTTTTGATTGCCTTATCTCTTGAATATAAGTTGCTACAGTTTTCTGTTTTGTTCTATGTCTAACAAATTTGTTTTTTATTTGTATTTTCTTCCAGGATTACTGAGTTATAACTGACATATGTTATTGTGTACATTTTGGGGCACTTGGGTGGCTCAGTTAGTTGAGCATCCAACTTCACCTCAGATCATGATATCATCGTTCGTGAGTTTGAGCCCCACATCAGGCTCTTCTGCTGACAGCCTAGATCCTGGAGCCTGCTTCAGACTCTGTGTCTCCCTTTCTCTCTCTCTGTCCCTCCCCCACTTGTGCTCTGTCTCTCAAAAATAAATAAACATTAAAAACAGTAATATTGTGTAAATTTAAGGGGTACAACATATTGAACTGATATATTTACATCATGTAAAATAACCCCCACCATAGTATTAGCTAACACCCCCATCATGTCACATAATAGCCATTTCCTTTTTGTGTTGAGCACATGTAAGATTTACTTTTCAGTATATAATACAGTATTATTAACTATAATCATCATGCTGTACATTAGATCCCCAGTTCATCTTAGAACTGGAAATTTATACCCGTTCACCAACATCTTCCCATTTCTCCTACCCACTATCTCCTTGTTATAGCTACCACTCTACTGTTTCTGAGTTCAGTTTTTGTGGATTTCACATTTAAGTCGTATCGTACAATATTTGTTCTTGTTCTGACTTGTTTTATCTAGCATAATGCCCTCGAGGCTTATCTATGTTGTTGCAAATAGCAGAATTTCCTTCTTTCTCACAGCTGAATATTTCATTTTAGACTTATACATTTACTTTATTCATTCATCTGTTGATGAACATGTAGGTTGTTTATATATCATAGCCATTGTGATGATGCTGCAACGGACATGCGGGTACAGATTCCCTTCTAGATTCTCTTTTCATTTCCGTTGGATATATACCCAGAAGTACAATCACTGGATCTTATGATACTTCTATTTTTTAATTTTTTGAGAAACCACCATACTGTTTTCACAGTGTATTTTTTCAAACGCTTTTTCATCTATTGAGATAAAAATCATATGATTTTTCTATTTTGTCCTATTAATGTGGTATATTACATTTATTGATTTGCATAGGTTGAACAATCTTTGCATCCCAAAGATAAGTTCCTCTTGATCATCGTGTATGATCTTTTTAATGTACTGTTAAATTTGGTTTGCTAATACTTTGTTGAGAATTTTTATAACTATATTCATCAGGGATATTGCTCTATAGTTTTATTCTCTTGTATCTTTATCTGGCTTTGGTATGTGGGTAATATTGGCTCTATAAAATGAGCTTTGAAATGTTCTCTTCTATTCAATTTTTTGGAAGTTGAGAAGACTTGGCATTAATTCTTTAAATGTTTGGTAAAATTCACCAGTGAAACCATCTGGTCCTGGGCTTTTCTGTGTTGGGAGGTGTTTGATTACAGATTCAATCTTCTTACTAATTATCGGTGTGTTTACATGTTCTATTTTTCCATGATTCGGTGTTGGTAGGTTGTATGTTTCTAGGAATTTATCCATTCCTTCTAGATCATCTAATTTGGTGACATATAATTATTCATAGTGGTCTCTTACAATCCTTTGTGTTTCTGTAGTATCACTTGTAATGTCTCTGCTTTCAGTCAGCTCAGAGCCTGGTGCCTGCTTCAGATTCTGTGTCTCCCTCTCTCTCTGCCCCTCCCCTACTCATCCTCTCCCTCTCAATCTCTCTCTCTCTCTCTCTCAAAAATAAATAAACATAAAAGTTTTTTAATCTTCTCTATTTTTTAGTCTAGCAAAAGTTTTGCAATGTTGTTTATCTTGTCAAAAAATAGCTCTTATTTTTGTTAATCATTTCTACTGTTTTTCTGGTCTGTGTTTCATTTATTTCTGCTCTGATCTTTGTTATTTCCTTCCTTCTCCTAACTTTGGGCTTAGTTTATTTTTCTTCTAGTTCCTCGTGGTGTAAAGTTAGGTTTTTTATTTGCCACCTTTTCTTTTTTTTAACGTAGCACCTATCACTATAAACTTCCCTCTTAGAACTGCTTTTGCAGCATCCTATAGGTTTTGATATGTTGTCTTCCCCTTTTCATTTGTTTCAAGATATTTTTTATGTCCCTTTTGATTTCTTCTTTGGCCATTGATTTTTTAGGAGTGTGTTGTTTAATATACACATATTTGGGAAATATCCACCTTTCCTCCTGTTATGATTTCTAGTTTCATACCATGTGGTCAAAAAAGGTACTTGGTATGACCTTAAATTTGCTGAGTTGTTTTTCAGCCTCTCTTATGGTCTGTCCTGGAGAATGTCCCATGTACACTTGAAAAGAATGCATATTCTGCTGCTTTCGGATGGAATATTCTATATATTCCTATAGGTTTACTTGGACTAAAATATGGTTCAAGTCCAACATTTCCTTTTTAATTTTCTGTCTAGATAATCTATCCATTGTTGAAAGTGGGGTACTAAAGGTTTTTACTATTATTGTCCTGTTATCTGTTCTCCCTTCACTTAATATATTTAAGTTCTCCGATGTTGGGTGCATTTATACTTATAGTTGTTGTACCTTCCTTTTTTTAATGTTTATTTAACCTTTGTGAGAGAGACGGGGGGATAAAACAGATGGGGAGAGGCAGAGAGAAGGAGGAAGAGAATCCCAAGTAGGCTCCACGCTGTCAGCACAGAGCCTGACGCAGGGCTTGAACCCATGAACTGTGAGATCATGACCAGAGCCAAAATCAAGAGTCAGACGCTGAACTGACTGAACCACCTAGGCACCCCCTTTCTTTTTCAAAAATGTCTATTTACCCATTTTGAGAGAGAGAGAGAGAGAGAGAGCACAAACTAGGAGGGGCAGAGAGAGGTAGAGAGAAAATCCCAAGCAGGCTCTGGGCTGTCAGTACAGAGCAACTGTTGTATCATCTTGATGAATTGACCCCTTTATTACTGTATAATGATTTCTTTGTCTTTTTTAAGCATTTTTATTTTTTTTTTTAATTTTTTTTTCAACATTTATTTATTTTTCGGACAGAGAGAGACAGAGCATGAACGGGGGAGGGGCAGAGAGAGAGGGAAACACAGAATCGGAAACAGGCTCCAGGCTCTGAGCCACCAGCCCAGAGCCTGACGCGGGGCTCGAACTCACGGACCGCGAGATCGTGACCTGGCTGAAGTCGGACGCTCAACCGACTGCGCCACCCAGGCGCCCCTCTTTTTTAAGCATTTTTAACATAAAGTCTACTTTGGGTGATATAAACATGAATATAGCTACCTCTGCTCTTTTTTTAAATATTTTTTTAAAGTTTTGTTCAGTATCGAGAGACAGAGAGACAGAGCATGAGCTGGGGAGGGGCAAAGACAGCAGGAGACACAGAATCTGAAGCAGGCTCCAGACTCTGAGCTGTCATCACAGAGCCCGACGCAGGGCTCGAACTCACGAATGCCAAGATCGTGACCTGAGCCAAAGTAGGCTGCCCAATTGACTGAGCCACCCAGGCGCCCCTACCCCTGCTCTTTTTTGGTTCCCACTGGCATGAAGTATATTTTTTTATCTCTTCACTTTGAACCTATGTGTGTCCTTAATGCTGCAGTGAGCCTCTGGTAGGCAGAATTTAATTGGGTCTTGTTTTTGGTTTTGTTGTATCCATCCAGTCACTCTGCCTTTCGATTGAAGAATTCGATCCATTTCCATTTGGAGTAATTATTGAAAGGTAAGAACTTAATTAACACCATCTTATTAATTGTTTTCTGGCTGTTTTGTAGTTCCCCCGTTCCTTTCTTTCTCTTCCTGCCTTCCTTTGTGAATTGATGACTTTCCCATAGTGCTATGCTTTGATCTTCCTCCCTTGATCTTTAGAGGGTGTGCTATAGATTTTTGCTTTGCGGTTTCTATGAGGTTTGTACAAAATATCTTGCCAACATAATAGTTTATTTTACACCAATCGCGACATAATTGTGATCACGTACAAACTCTCTACTCTCTTTCTTCTCTCTCTTTTATGGTGCTGATGCCACAGCTTACACCTTTTTATATAGTACACACATTAACAAATTATTATAACTGTAGCTATTTTTAATAGCTTTTGTACTTTACCATTTATACTAGATATAATTGGTTAACACATATAATGTCATACCATATTACATTATTACACATGTTACATTATATGAGTATTCTGAATCTGACTATATCCTTACCTTTACCTGCATATTGTATATGTTCATATCTTTTCATGTTACTAAGCAGTGTCCTTTCATTTCAGCTTGAAGAATTTATTTCAGCATTTCTTGTAAGGCAGGTCTACTGGTGATTAACTCTCCCAGCTTTTTTTTGTTAGGGGAAAAACTTTATGTCTCTTTCATCGATGAAGGGCACCTTACTGGGTAGAGTATTCTGGTCTGGCAGTTTCTTTATTTTAGCACTTGGAATATACCATCCCATTCTCTGCTGGGCTGTCAGGTCTCTGCTGCGAAATTTGCCAATAGTCCAAGAAGGGCTCCCTTGCAGCAGTTGTTTGTTGGTTGGTTTTGTTTTGTTTTGTTTTCTCTTGCTGCTTTTAAAAATCTTTTTCTTTCATTTTACACTATTTTATTATGATGTGTCTTCTTAGAGAAGACAGTTTGAGATTAAACCTTTGGGGAGAATGATTAGCTTTATAAGTTTGGATGTTCAAATCTCTCCCCAGGTCTGGTAGGTTCTCAACCATTATTTCTTGAAATAAGCTTTCTACTCTTTTCTCCTTTCTTTCCTTCTAGGATGCCAGTGATATGTCCATTGTTTCTTTTAATAGTGTCCTTAAGTCCCATAGACTTTCTTCATTCTTTTTCATTCTTTTTTTTTTTTTTTTCCTTTTTGCTCCCCTGGATAATTTCAATTGATCTGTCTGCTAGCTCACATATTCCTTCTTCTGCCTAGTCAAGTCTGTTGTTGAAGCTGTCCATTAAATTCTCCAATGCAGGTATTATATTTTTCAGCTCCCAAATTTGTGTTTGATTCTTTTTTCTTTGTTGAACTTCTCATTCGGTTCTTGAATGGTTTTCCTGACGTTGGTAAATTATTTATCTGTGTTCTCTTACAGCTTTCCGTGCATCTTTAAAAAAATTACTTTGAATTCTTTGTCAGTCGATTCCTGGACATCCATTTCTTTGGGACCAGTTACTTGATGTCACTGTATTCCTTTGGCAGAGTTAAGTTTCCCTGATTTTTCATGACCCCTATAGCCTTGTGTGGTTGTATGTATATTTGAAGAAGCGGTCACCTCTTCCAGACTTTATGGACTGACTTCACTAAGGTAAGACCCTATAACCCATGGGTTATAGCCTTCTGGAGCAGGTTGTGATCCCAGGTCTAGTGGTACAAGGCACCAAATGCAGGGATGTGTGCCAGCACTGGATGTGAGGGCCAGTGGATGTGATTTCTCTTTGGCTCAGGTCGCTGTGATCCACAGCACCAACTGTGTGGTAGTTAGCAAGCACTACAGCGTTCTGCAGTGTCTACAAGGGGTGTTGGAATCATCAGTGGCAACTCTAGGTCCTGCAGCAGGTACAAGGGCAGGCGATAGTGGTGGCCAGAGTTATTGGTGTGCATACACTCACTCGGCTGCAGGGCCCAGCTGCGGGTAGCTGTGTGGTTCCAGGTTTTGCGATGGCAAGGGGCAGGGTGGGCAGCGAGAGTTGGGGCCAACTACAGGCTCACTGGTAGCTGTGGGGGCCTCTGCTGTCATTGTGTACCATCATGGCTTCTAGGTCTCACCATGGGCACATGGTAGTGGAGGTCTGTAACAGAAGTCAAGCCTGGAGTGTGCTGATGCACGGTTTTGTGTTCAGTGCTAACTACAGATGAACAAAGTGGTGCAGGCCACTGGCAGAAGACAGGGCCTGAATCAGAGCCTACAAGCATCTGTGGGGGCCCTGGCTGTTGATGTGCTCTCCCATGGCTGTATAACCACCCCCCCCCAAACACCCCATGTGCATCCTAGAGTAGAGGCCAGTAGCAGACATCCAGGCCAGCAGCATGCAACAGCATTTAAGAGGCCAGCCCCAAACATACACCCGGCAGTGGGGGTCAACTGTGATGATCAAGGGTGGCATCTCACGTCGGCACAGCCGCAGAGATCTGAGCTCACTGCTGAAGCAGTTCTTGGACTGAGGCAGAGGGGAGCAGAGACTCAGATGTATGACGTTAGCAAATACGAATACCTATGGCATAAAATCAGGTGAAATCTGCGGAGTCAACAGCAGCTGGGAAGACCGCTGACTTCTTTGGTGGTGAAATCTGTTTGGTTTGTCTGCTGAGCAGGTCATTGCCAACTGCGATTGTTCCCACAGTGCGGTTGTTACTGGTAGCCCTTCTCTTCTTCCTGGTTCCTGGTCATCTCTATACATCGCAGCTTTGCTGGTCTGGGTTAGGTAAAACCCAAGCGGGACCACTAGGGTCTATGCTCAGGAAAAAGTCATTTGAGGATAAGTTGATAGCACTGCAGAAATTAAATCGACAAACCTATCACCCAATTAGGGATAAAGGAGTACAGTAGAAATCAAAGATACATACACGGTTTCTCTCGTCTGGAAAGCCGTCCGTCCTCTCCTTCTGCACACACCGGAAGTCAATTCATCCTTCCAGGCACAGCCCAAGCTGCCCTGCCCAGTCCACCATCGCTCATTTCCATAAAATATCAAGTAGGCACAGCCTTAGGTTGTGTGGGATTGTGTGGAGTATATCCCTCGCACTACCCAAGGTGATTTCAAGCTCTCTGAAATTAAAAGCATGCTTTATGCATCACTGTACAGTCACATGGCCTATCACAGAGTAGGTGTTCCATAAATACCTTTTGATTAATTGATTCTCCGGCTAATCTCGTCTCACACTGTCTCTGATAGTAGAGAAATAGCTCCTAAGCATCTTTAATCCTTACCACGCCTTCTTAATACTTGCCAAATCTCCTCTCGGAAGGAATTGCTACTCTTGCTATCAACTTGGCTCATCACTCTATAGTATCATGCCCATTTTAAAGGGACAGAGGAAATACTGTACCGAGAAGAGGGAACTATTCTTTTTGAGTAGCTAAATACCTGAGGAAATAAAGTGGGCTGGTAAATATGTCCCGGTAGAGTGGCTCTAGCAATGCTGTGACTGTCTTTGATCAGAAAGAGGAGGAACGAAAGAAGGAAAAACATTGTCTGTAACCATAGGGCACTCCCTTTGGCCTCTACCTGTTGATGGGAGCACGAAGAAAATCCAACTCTTAAAAATGTTGATGCACTACATTGTAGGCATAATAAATGTTAATATGCATCTGCTCACACCCAAAGGCTTCTTAGTATAAATAACAAAATGCAAAATTAGAATAAATAGAGGCTCTGTACTTCTAGAAACTTCCCAGAAGGCAGAAAATTGAAACAGCACAAAACCCCAAAGCAATACTAACAGAGAGAAGAGCCAAGGTGCCTTGGGTCACTAAGCCCTGAAGAGCCCTTAGCAAGGCCAATGAAGAGAGCAGCTGGCATCTCCTATGAGAGAAGCGCATGGCTAGCCGACAATTTGATGGATCCTGTTTTAAAACTGCACACACACACACACACACACACACACACACACTTCACCCCTCCTTCAGTGAATGGAAAGAGGCAAGTCTGGAGATACAGAGAAGCCTCCAAACTTACTCACGTTATCTTTATGATGGCAAGATTGGCCTGACTGAAAGCAAAGCCTTGTTTAGAAACTTTTATGACAGAGGATGAGATTTAGGAGCCCAAGCAGAGACAGAGGTCAGACCAGAGCAGACATAGAAGAGGGTCAGGTTAGTCACTGCCTACCACCCTTGCAAAACCACCGCAGTCCTGCTCCACACACCTCTCCTGGATTTACAGCTGGTGATGCAGGAGAATGTTCCCTTCAGTTTTTTCTGGAATTTGACTAGTGAGCCCTTTATCCATTCTTTATTAAATAGCCCCTGCAGGTAGAACAGGTGCATCCAGATCCCTCATACCTTAACTAATCCTGCAGCTTCCACGATCTTGGGATGGGGTCAGTTCAACACGGGGACATCATTTGCTTCCTAGTCTCTTTTCTTGGATAATGAGCTCCATGATGACAAAGATGCCATCTAAGTTATTCTTGCAACCATCATGTTCGGCAAGATCGAGCTTGGCACATGGCACACAATGTGTGCCTCACTAGGTTTGTGTCTTGGTTGGTTTCCTCATCTTTAAATAGGGACAATTAAAATAGCTAACTCACAGGATCTCTTTGTTATAATGCATTAAATGAGTTTAAACATTTAAAACAGTAAATCAATGGTAAGCCACAATAAATAGCCACTAAGTGTTATTCATTATTATAATAGTTGTTATTGTTAACATTAAATTGGACCACTGAAAATGACCTTTTATTTTTTAAAAAATTGTGACTTTTGAGAACACCTAAAAAGACCTTCTATTTTAAGATGTTTTCCTCACTGAAATAAAAATTTTACATATAAAGGTGCAGATACAAAGATTCCATACATAAAGATTATATATATATATATATATAATAAAAAATGTTCCCCTTTACATACTGATCTTTTTGAACATAAAACCTCTAGATAGAGAAACACCTTAACTCTCAAAGTTTGAGTTTTTAATATGATTTTTCCCCAGGCAGAATGGCAGCATTGAGAATCTTGGAAGAGGTTGGGGGCTAGCCCAAAGATAGAAACCAAAAGAAGAAAGACAAACTTCTCTGGGGTTCAATTTTTCACTTATAAAAGCAAGTGCCTGGCCTACAGGATTTCTAATGAGCTTTCATTTCTAATAAGCCATAAGTGCATTTAATAAGCTAACTTGGTTGAATTTAAAATTTCATCTACACTCAGACTTGCCAGTTGTTGGGGTAGAATCCAGCTCTCTTGGTTTTACTTAGGAAGCTGGCTTTCTGATTATCTGGGCTTCCATTTTTCTATCTGTCAAATGGGTTGAGAAGAAACACTGAGAGCCTCCTTTGCAGTAATGGCTCACAATGAAGGACAGAACTGTTTCCTCCCAGTTTCAGTGAGAGTCCAAAAAGAGTCCCACACCAAGAATTCATGACTACTACCATAGTCAATCACCTACAATCTTCTGCCCAAATGTTCTTTCTTAGATCCCTGTACCTTGGCGTTATATGTAGGCAAACACTTCAATACAAAATGACTTTGTTCCTGCACCGATTGTATGTGTGTGCACATAAATGCATACATGAACACAGGTAGGACAATGATACCCAAAAATATTCTCCCAAACATCAGATTTATGAAGATACAACGTATTATGCCCATTTTACAGGTGCAGACAATTCTCTACAGAGTCCTACCTAAAAGTCGCCCCAAGGGCCAATCCTGAAGATACTAGAACACCCCTGTGAATGGGTCCTTATGCTCTTGTGAGTAGGCTTCTTACAAGAAACACTCAGTAACATCTTGAGAATGAAGTACATATTTTCAAGGAGTAGAAATTCTAAGATCAACATAAAACTAATCAGATCCTATATCGCCATCAATCCCAACTCCAGAGAAAACTCATCCTGAACTATAAAATATTGCATACTCCCCAAAGAGCAGTTCAACAATAAAGGCCAGAAATCCTCCAAATAGTAAAGATTGCAACAACAACAACAACAACAACAACACCTTGGTGCTACACCTAAAGGGGCAAATGCCACCTCGTATACATAACATTGCTCCTGGCTTCACTGGTGGTATCCAAACTTCTGCTTGCCTCATTCCGGCTGGTGTGGACCAACAGCACTGCTCCAGGCTGCGCCCCCCTTCTTTGTTCTAACTTCTGGGAAGATAAAGATGCCCAGTGGGTATTTTCAATTTTGCAGCCTCCTTACCTCCAGACTTAAAGAAAGGAGGTGGGGTAGGGAGAAGGCCAAAGTGTCAACTTCTTTCTCTCTGTTCCTTTACCTTTTCAAATGGAAAGAAAGGGGAAAGGTGAGATGTTTAGGCTGATCTCCAAGCCAGGAAAAGAAAGATCTGAGGCCCTGCTCAGCAGAGTAAAGAAAAAGATCTCTTACATCCAGAGGTGAATAAGGAGGCATTTCTGCTTGCCAATAGACTCTAAGGGAAATATTTATTTACTTAGAAGCTGCCCAGGCTTCTGGAGTTCTTACGTGGAAGAAACTAGCTCATTGACCTCCCATTGACTGTTCTGGGGAATGTAGAGAATTCAAACACAGTAGTGCTGCAAGTAGGAAACAATCCCTCTCTGTCTGTGCCTTCTAGAAATGGCAGTAAGAAATGGCTCCTGGGTCCTGAGTGCTAGGGGCATGGAGCTCTGGGCCCCTATCATGGAGTCTGTGAGCAGCCCCTCAACAAAGAGAAAAGCCAGGGATCATAAAAGACAGGCAAATCTTGCCGACGTCCTTGGATGAATGGCAAAACCATGTCCATGAGAGCAAAGGTGAGCTCACACTGAAGGGGATTCCAGTTGGGCCATGGGGCTACTGAGTTCCCAGAAAGATACACAGGGCTGAGCTAGAAAGACACACATTAATCTGGAAGGGGGGTGGCCTCAGTAGTCGAAACTAAGCGACTGCCCTGGAGAATAAGGGAGGGAAGGGTCTCCATTCAAGCAATAGTTGGCAGTAAGGCTGCTGTGGTAAAAGGGGGAGCCACAGGCTGGGGCTCCTGGGTGAGACCTCGGACCAGCCTCTTGGCTAATTTTTGGCGACCAGACCCCAAGTAGAATGAGTTCAGTGACTAGCTGTCCACCTGAAACCCTCCCCCGGATCAAACTGACAAAGAATGGAAGGTGTTGGAGTTGTAGAATGACTTTCCCGGGGAAGGATACTATAGGGAAGTCTCTTGAAGCCCATAACATCTGCCTCTTATCAGTAGATTATTTTTAGCAATGTGGCAACAAACCACACCTGATTAAATTTAGAGGAATTAGGTAGATTTCTGATGAAGGAAAGTAAGAAACAATAGGGAAACATGAGTGTTTGTTTAACAAATAAATTTAGTCCAAGGGTTGTAAATGAATGCCTAAGGCCTAAAACTGGAATTGGCTCTAGAAATACTATATATATATATATATATATATATATATATATATCTCCACACACACAGACACTTAAGTATATAATATTTTTATACTTAAATAATACACCTTATATAATATATATGGCATGCATTTTCCAATCTTCCCATTCAAGATGGCCCCACCAATCCCTACTGTATCTATATTACTTACCTATTGGGCATTGTAAGTTTTTGAGCCTGTTACTGGTTGTGATCTTACTCCAATTCCTTTTATTTGATTGTTAAGGACACCGAGACCCAGTGAGTTAGGGGCAGAGATGCCTTTTCTTTAGGCTGCCTTTCGTTACGACATGCTCCTTCCTCTATGATAAGTAAATATAGGAATTATTTCTTCTGGTCCTCCAAGGTTTTTAGTTCTGTACAAAGAATTGGGTCATTTTCTGCCATAGAAATTCGGACAGCACCATTCCCATTTTTTGCATTGGCTTTGGGATGACATTGTTCTGTAGATGAATTCCCCTGGTGAACGTTCCAGACCTGAATGAACTTTTCCATCTGGGTCCTTCTGACCTTTCCTGCATTCATCCAGTTCCTCCAGGTTGTAAGAAAGGTAATAGCACCTTTTCTCTCTTCTGCTCTCACAATTCGTCACTTGATTCTCAATACAAGTCCATTACCTTTGAAAGGATCATGAAGAATTGTTTTCCTATTGTGAAATCTAAGTTGAAGCAAGTACTCTTATTTAAGCTTTGGCCTGAGATTTAACTGGCTTAGTCTCTAATAACACTTGCTAAATACCCCTCCTAAGTTACTGGTGATTTGTCAAGAGTTCACTTTTTTGTTAGACGGTTGTTGCCTTGGCACCCTTTACCACTCAAAATTAAAGGGTACTTGGACCAAATGTTTTAGGAATGTGGCTTCCTTGAAGGCCTTCAGACATGTGTCCCTCAAACCTAAGGGCTACACTCTTAATCAAGGCAGCTTTCAGAGAAAGGCAGGAAATTTGCCTGAATTTCTGATCTTACAGATCTCTTTTGTGATTGCCTCCATTATCTGATCAAAAAACAAATGCTGTCAAATGACATCCTTGTTGCACAAATGAATGTATAATAGTAGACTGAGGGGATGAATGAGCACATAAACGAATGCACGGATGAATCAACAGAAGAAAACAACAAACAAAGTGGAATAGACTTTCAATTCCATACTTTTACAGTTTAGAGAAGAAAGGTGCTAAGCATTCCTTGGGATAGTCCAAGAATTTTATCGCAGCAAGAAAACTTAGAATTAAATTCGTTATCTTCTTTGTCCCACAATATCACTTGCTATCTTCTTGCGTTCTAAATCAAAGTCACCCAGACAAGGGAAAAGACGGGGAAAGCACCCAGGTATTGGACTCCCGGATCCCGTGCACTGTCCACCACCCCAGGGCTCTCCTTAGCTGGACAGGTGTCAGGGAATTTTTGAATGTAGCAGTGGAGGCGTTCCAGAAACTACCTTACAGCTCTTTTTTTGTTTTTTGAAATACTCATTTCTTTTTGTTTCCCAATGTGGATGCCAATCTATGAGGGATAATGCACCTTTTAAACACAAATTTTGCCTGACACTATATTCTCAGAGAACAGTCAATAAATAACATTTCTCTAAAACACATATAAATGGCAAAAAATGATTATCTATCAAACGGGCTTGACATCAAGAAGGAAGGTTTGCATTATGCCTAATGGTCAATAGCCTGAAGTCATTCAAAACTCTGAAACTTTGACCTAAGAACTGTGTTCCTCGAGGAAAAAAATATTGTTTCGATCAGAGGACCGAAGGCAAGGTGCAGAGGAAACTGATGTGACTTGAGCCACAAGTGTTTCTGACGCTGAGGGATAGAGCGAGGCAGGGAAAGGTGATTGGCCATTTGACGGATCAGAAAGGAAAGGTAAAATTGTTGAGGTCATCGGGTCCACTGATCGTTATGGGCAGATCCAATTCGCTGCCCACCGACTCCAAAAAGGCCACTGTGCATTCAGAAGCCTTCGATCCGGCCTGGGTGGACTCCACAGCACCTTCATAAGGACTTACAGCTTGACAGACAGATGGGACATAACAGACACCCAGCCCTGCTGCCTCACTGGTCATCCGTCAGCACTTTTAGAAAAGACACAGAATGTCTCTTGGAGGAAACAAAGGAAGAAAAGAGGGAGGGACACATCTCCTTAAAAATAAAAACGCTCGGGGCGCCTGGGTGGCGCAGTCGGTTAAGCGTCCGACTTCAGCCAGGCCACGATCTCGCGGTCCGTGAGTTCGAGCCCCGCGTCAGGCTCTGGGCTGATGGCTCGGAGCCTGGAGCCTGTTTCCGATTCTGTGTCTCCCTCTCTCTCTGCCCCTCGCCCGTTCATGCTCTGTCTCTCCCTGTCCCAGAAATAGATAAACGTTGAAAAAAAAAATTAAAAAAAAATAAAAACGCTCATAGAATTTGCTCTGGTTTAGGGGCGCCTGGGTGGCGCAGTCGGTTAAGCGTCCGACTTCAGCCAGGTCACGATCTCGCGGTCCGTGAGTTCGAGCCCCGCGTTGGGCTCTGGGCTGATGGCTCGGAGCCTGGAGCCTGTTTCCGATTCTGTGTCTCCCTCTCTCTCTGCCCCTCCCCCGTTCATGCTCTGTCTCTCTCTGTCCCAAAAATAAATAAACGTTGAAGAATTTGCTCTGGTTTGAGCCCTGCCCATCCTTTCTCTTAACGTGAGTTAGATTTGGGCTGTCCTGCTAGGATGACCTTGACCAAGGGCTGTTTTACAGTCAGCAGACGAGCATGGGCTGCTTCAACATCCATCCAGTCATCCTGTGGGTGGCTGGAGTCTTGACTGCTTCCTGCCTTCTCCTAGCTGACCCAGGCAGGCCCCAGAAGCATGAACTTCACCATGAACTTATGGCCCGCATTACTGAGCTATGTTCTTCCCGCCTATGGCCCGTAATTCACCTCTCTGAGCCAGGAACTCTCGAGATCCCAAGAAGCAGTCTGTATCTGACTTGTTCAGTTATACCAGTGGCTAGAAGATGGCAAACACAGGCCAGGTACTCAGAAATATCATGAATGAATGAACGAACGAATGAATGAATGAATATGTGACATCCAACTGTAAACCAGACCAGAAATCTTGAATTGAACAGCTCACGATCTCACGAGTGCTAGAAGGAATATCACCTTTCTGAACCCTCACTTCTTCTATCCTTTGTCTTGTAGTTGCTACCTGATTTATTATAGGTAGTTATTTTTAACTTGGTAATGAGCTCTTTAGAGCAGAATCTGTGCTTGCTTCATCTTACATCATGCATTTGACACATGTTTATTGAATACTAACGGTTCTAATAGTTCTACAGAATAAAGAGATAAATTAAGCCGGTATTGTTTTCTCCAGCATGGATGTCGGTTGGAGGTGGGAGGGAGAGAGGATGTATGCCTGAGTTGAACGGTGTGGTGAGTGGGTAGAAGTGGATAATAGCTCATGGTTATTGGGTGCTTAGGTCTAACAGGTACCTTACTAGATGCATTATAAGCATTATCTCAATCCTTACAAGACCCTCACGGCATAGGCATAATGATTATGCCCATTTTACAGATAAGTAAACGAACGGGCTCAGAATGGTTAAGTAATGAGCAAAGCAAAAGGGCCAGAAGACCTTTCTGATTCTAGAACCCATTTCTCTCGCTCTCTCTCTCTCTCTCACACACACATACACAAACACACACGCCACCACATACACATACCACACACACCACACACACCACACACACACACACACACACACGCACACACACACACACACACACACCACATTTGGGGCTGCGCTCGTATTTTAGTGGCCATAACTTCCCTATTACTTGAAAACCAGTCTCATGTGTGGAACTGTTGAATTAAATGAACTGGACTTGATGAAATACAACCAAAAGAGTAAATTTATTCTTCCTTCCGTAGGCCCTACAAAATCACTCTGGATTAGTCTTCTCTATCCCTCGGATAAAATTTCAGGAAAGTCTTAAAGCTGGCCAAGCTCCTTTTAATCACGAAAGGAGTCTCAATTCAGTAATTGAGTCCCCAAACGTCCAGTACAGGGTACTCATCAAAATGCCCAACTTCATTCAACTTTCAGGTTCCCCTTAAGCCTGAGTCTGAGTTCTTTTCAGTTGGCAGCCGGAAAGGAAGCAGTGAGCGTGTGTTTCTCTACTCCCCGCCCTGCTCTCCTCGTCCTATACCAGTCCCTGCCCCTGCAGGATGAGAGGGAATTAGCAGGAAACAACAGTTTTCATGGAAGGTGGAGCTGTCATCTGGAGACGGGCACCCTCTGGGTAGCAGATGCAGGGTTGCTAGCCTTTTTGCTATATTTTGTTTGTTGTCTTTTGTTTTTAAAAGCCTCCTGCTGGGACTTCTCACTGCATCTCCTATATATGAAAACAGTCTCCCCTCTAGGTATCACAGAGGACCTCCCTTCCAGAAACCCAGCCCGCCATTTTTGCCACCTTCAAGCAAAATCCCATGGAAACATTCCCAGGCCAGCCCCCTACTCCCACTCCTCTGGAGTCCACGTGCCGGTACTGGGACACATCTCGCCTTTATTAGAAGAGAAGTCACTCCCAAGAGTCTCTCTCTGTGCTGGCACCAGGTGACCAGCTCCAGCCTCAGGAGCTGGAGCTCTTGGTCCTCCTCAGGCAGAAACTGAAGACCAGTCCTTGGGTTTCCCAAGCTCCAGAGGGCTCCTGGAAGGCTATCTGAGTAGCCCTCTTGAAGTTTTGTTTTGTTTTTTTTTTTTTTTCCTCATCTGCCTTAAAATAAGAAGAAATAAAAATGCCTCGTTATTCCAAAAACTCCCTCCCAGCCTCTCCAACTCCTGTGCGCTGGATGAGGTGGCCTCTAACTATGAAGGAGCAGCTTCAGAACCTCCTAGAAGGTCCTGCATAGGTGATCTGGCACTCCCTTCTGGAAGCAAAACTGCTTGGCCCTTATGGTATGGTTCTCAGCCTGTCAGGCATCAGGGGAAATTGAGCCGGAAGGAGTCACTTTACCCTCTTATCATTTATTTGCTTGTAAGACCCCCACCCCCACCCCCAAGCACAGTTACTTAACCATTGATAGCAACACTGTCTTACTCTTGCATATAGGTACCCTTTCACTATCATGGTCCAAAGTCTTAATATTTGCTCTCAACCCAATTTTCCACAGGTTGCAAAGGTCATTCCAGCACCCTGATTCTGGACCCTGGACCCTAAGAATATCATGCTAAGAACCCCCTCTGAAGGACTCTCC
This sequence comes from Herpailurus yagouaroundi, assembly GCF_014898765.1. Classification (NCBI taxonomy): domain Eukaryota; kingdom Metazoa; phylum Chordata; class Mammalia; order Carnivora; family Felidae; genus Herpailurus; species Herpailurus yagouaroundi. Next base: position 18,424,156 of record NW_024412402.1, on the reverse strand, counting down.
AGAGGATGCTCGTTGTCTGCTTTTGGGCACTGGCATAGCCCATGCTTCTGACCACCAGCCAGGTGGGCAAGGTAAGGGTTGCCCATGTTAAGGCTCGGGGATCTAGCAGGGGCAGGGAACTGAGAGGGCAGGAAAGCACTATGAACAAGTACCGTGGCTAGGAAGGTCAAAATGACTAGCAGAGAAGTTTGATAGGGGAACAGTAGCCTAAAATGACTGTCATCAAATATCTGTTTGCCAGACATTGTTCTGGGTGCTCTACATATGCACTGACTGGTTTAACTCTTCACACGCTCCTAGGAGGGCTCTCCCACTCGCTCTACTGGGCAGACGAGAACACTGAGGCACAGAGCATCTACCTAACTTGCCCGAATTCACACAGGGAGCAGGTGGAGAACAGGCAGGCTGGTTTCAGAACCCACGCTTGGAAGAACCTCACTCATTTGCCTCTCCTAGATACGGCAGTGGGAATTCAGAGGCGGACTGTGGAGGGCCACTTGTGCGTAAGATGTTTAGAGTTATCCTCTGTGAGTGGTGCAAACAATGGGCTGTTTTTGTATAGGCCATGAACTAAGAACAGATCTCTACATTGTTTAAGGGGTTGTGAAAAGCAACTCAAGTCACAGTAACAATAATATATGACAGAGTGACAGACGGATGTGGCCTGCAAAGCCCAAAATATTTACTATCTGTCCTTTATGAGAAGTTTGCTGAGCCCCGGCCGGACAATGGTTCTCATCTCGAGTTTTCGGGTTCTGCGAGGATTTCAGTGACCACTGACAAGGAAGCTAGTGGAGGTTACCAAGCAGGAAATACTCCAGATTTCTCCCTCAACATCCCCTGGATGGAACCACTCAGCATTCGTAAATATTCGAGCTGTGCGCTAATATATCGTGTTTCAAGGATTCTACCACAAAAAGAAAAACCTGTGTAAAGAAGAAAAGAAAGCCAGTGATGTGGCTACAGGAAACCATTGCTGGCCTGCCGCTGGGGGAGTGGGCAAGAAAGCAGAAAGAAGCAGAGTCTGGTCGTGGTGTTCAGGACCAACTAGAGGAACCGAAACTCAAGACAAGAATTAGAAAAAAGTTAGGAACCCATTTTAATCATCGCAGCCAGAGGCTCTGGGGACAGGACACGAGGGGCGATGACCGACAGGAAGGGAAGGGCCCGAGGGACACCGTGCAGGAGGACAGACGGGCGGAGTAAGTTCCCACACAGAAGAAGATGGAAGTCTCAAGGCTGACGCCAAGATTTCAAACGTGGATCGCTGGAGGAAAAGGATTCTGCTTAGGGAAGTAGGTACGACAAGGAAGATCTGGTGTGAGTGAGAACGTGGAGCAAAGCCCATGTGTGTGCTGTGCTTCCTTACAGACCTTAGTGACTTAAGGGTTGTGTCTCCCGTTGCCCAGCCTGAGGCTCACAGGACGAGAAAGGAGACCCTGGCGAAGCAAGGTGATTCTGCATCCAAAGTCCAATCAACAAGGGGGAGTTCACAGACGTCCCAGCTCCAAGAGGGCTGGCCGCAAGTGTTTCCACTTAGTCACCTTCTGAGGAGGAAGAGCTGGGGTTTGGGCTTTCATAGGTTTCTTTCATCGTCTCTGTTTTCTCTCTCCAGATACATTTGATCAACAGATAGTATGTTTCGTCTGCATATCTGAAATGAAGTTCAATGCGATTTTATCTGACTCCCCGCCCCCCCACCCCCCAACCGATGAGCCTTAGAACTTTCTCCTTCCTTTAGGGGCACTAACCAGCTGCAATGGGTCCCTCGGACTGGATTCAACTTCCGGGTAAAGAATATCAACTTTCAGCCAGAAGACTTTAATTCTCTCCCATTCCTTTAGATCAGTGCCTGTGTCAGCAGGGTGCTATTACAAGAGACTTTATTACATCTTATCCAACTGTTGGCAAGTTCTGAATCTTAAAGAGAACTGTTTTGTAGTACAAAGATTAGAGCGCTCCATAGAATACTAAAAAGGAAAAGAAAAAAAAAACTAAGTCATCAAGAAAAGTTTCTAAAAACCCTCTCTGCATATGCTTATTTGAAGAGCCTGGATTATGCACTTGGAATTTACTTTAATTATTAACATTGAAAGAAAACGTTTCTTCTAAGCATAGAAACTTCAAAGGGTAAATAGTCATCAGGGTTCAGGTACCTTCTTCTTACAGTGCTTCCATAATAGCTTTTGCAGCAATGAAGCTGTTTCGAGGTTTGGTTATTGTTGTTGCAGGGGTTTTGTTTTGTTTTGTTTTGTTTTGTTTTGTTTCGTTTTGTTTCGTTTTGTTTTGTTTCGTTTTACTCAGTGATTACTTCTCAGTGAAGAAAAATCAATAAGGCTTCCACCCAGTTGGAGTAAGCTGGGATGCACACTATGGCTTGGCCCCAGGTTGTTCTGCCAGTCCTCAGAGAATGCCCTGTTGTCTACACTCATCAACAGTGGAGGAGCTAGCTTCTAAAGGAGAGTAAAAGAAGGATGCGTGTGTGGCGGCCTGCTCATGTGAGTATCTGAGACATGCCAAGGATGCCAACGCCAGGAAGAGAGGGATTGATTAGTGACACTCAAAGTCAGAAGGATGCAAACCACTGTTGGAAGCTCACAGAATCCAGCTGGATAGACACACATGACCTTGGATGTCCTGTACGTGGCATGTGGTTTCCCCAAAGCATTCTCCACCATTGGTGTGGTTTAAACCTAAACTCAAGGACACACTGGCCCTCCATCCCCAGGGACAAGAAAACAACCAGCTAAGTCACGTGGTGTTTTCACATCTCCCCATCTGTAGTACTAGGTAGTTCCACGCTCAACAATGGCTCAGAAGTCAGAGAAGAAGCTGTCTGGGTAACACTGACCTCTTGAAAAAGGTCATCATCATTTTTTAAGTTCTGGGGTAATTATTTCCCCCATCTAGCTCATATTTATTTGGCCAGATTTCCCTGCACTCCTTAAACACCCATTTTCACCTAGGCTGCCCTTCACCTTGTTACCCTGGGCTGGAAAGTTTCTTTTCAACTGTAGTCTCGTGACCTTGTCTCAGCCAATTAGATTCTATCGGTGTCTCCAAAAGTAACCTATATAGGAGGATGTGACCTTTATGCTCATACGTCCCTGGAGGTTGCCAAGAGACCTGTCACTAGAAATCCATGAAGTCACCTGCTTGGTTCTGTTGGGAGACATACGCGCGCGCGCGTGCACACACACACACACACACACACACACACCATGCACTCAACATTGGTGTTTTTCGAAGATTAGAACTTGAAGGTGGCAGGAGAATAAAAAGAAGCACAAACGATAAACAACACTGACTGGCTCACTCGTGAATTCACTCAAGGAAAATGTCTTGAGTTTGTAAACTTAAAATATTCATTTGTACAGCCGTGTTCCTCAAGGAACTTGCTTCCACACAGAGTTCAGCAGAAGGCAATTATCTAATGAAATCAACCCTCAATGACTGACAATGTCAGCTAAGCAAACCCTGTACTCTCTCTTTTCTTGAACACTTTTGCCTTCATTTTGAGATAAATGCAGAATCCTAGGGCCGGCCCTACTTGCAATTAATCGCACACATTCAGCCTAATTTCAGGTTTCTCATCTTTAATAACGCTCACTTAATTGGTGTCATCATTGCCATTGTCATTGTCATCAATAAATATTTACGGAGCAGCCACTGGGTAGCTTGTACTAAACCAAGACCCTTAAGGATTTTATAACCCAGAGAATGCGCTGTCCCTGCTGTCTACAAACTTAAAGCAGTAGATGTTAAACAGATTAGCGAATTAATGGCAGATAGTTGTTGAAAAGCCATGGAGCTAACCAAACGTGAAGAAAAAATTCTCTGGTATAATCCGTTATTTTGGACTTGTGGAAAATACTCTCTCTTCCCTTCTCATAACAAGCAGGGAAATAGCTATTTTCTGTTTCGCCCATAGGGATCTCTGCATACAAATAATTCAAACAAAACTAAACTTTCAAACTTCATGCTTTCCCAAGGGAATCGTCTTTTATTAGAAATAGTCACTTCAAAGGTTTGAGTAAATGTGGGTTGTTTTTTTTTTTTTTTTAACACTGCAAGCAATTTACATTTTTGTGTGCACATTCACTAAATGATTCTGATCAGATTCAGGGTATTTATCCTGCCAGGAGGGCTAGGAAAGTATGACACTTCCTACCACAGTGATGTCAACCAATTAGTGACAGAAATTGGGTGGGTGTTCAAATCGCCCCCATGAGCTTTGGGTCAGATGATTTTTCTGACCCGAACTCAAAAAATGGTAGCAGGAGTTGGTGTGGACGCGAAACCTCTTCTCCAGCAATATCAAGGTGTTTTAAAGACACACTACTTTCTGACAAATGTCATTTACAATAAGGACCTGACATTTTCTTAGCACCTTACCGAAGTTTCCAAAATGCTTTGTCACCCAAAATTTTACGCATGCCCCCTTTAAACAATTCCATGAGTGTGATCTTGTTATTCATCTCATTTTATGATCAGACTAAAGACTGAGCTCGACGAGAATTGCACAGCTCAAACATAAGATCTTGAAGCCAGATTTTATTTTAATATATTGGAATCTATCCTAAGCTGTTAGGGCCTGAAATTTTCAGATGGTTTTATATCAAACAGTATAGGGAGAGAAATGGTGATGGGAAAAGGAATCTAAATGATCCAGAATGGCAGTATACGCATTACAGATATTCTAGATTAGGAGCGCCTGGGTGGCTCAGTCGGTTAAGCGTCTGACTTCAGCTCAGGTCATGATCTCACGGCTCGTGAGTTCGAGCCCCGTGTCAGGCTCTGTGCTGACAGAGCCTGGAGCCTGCTTTGGATTCCCTCTCTCTCTCTCTCTCTCTCTGCCCCCCACCCCTGATCGCTCTCTGTCTCTCTCTCTCAAAAATGAATAAACTTCAAAAAAAATTTAAAAACAACAAATACTCTGGATTAATGGTGACCTTTTTACATCCCTTGATGCTAAGCTGAACTACATCAATAAAAGACTTAAATCAAATTGCCAACTAGTGCTGTCTTCCTAACCACTAAAACCATGCAATGTGGATAAACTAGCAAAGACCTGAGACTCAGTTAACATCCAGAGCTGGTAAGTATGAGTACACACTGGTACAACCAGGTTAGGTGTCAATTACCAGCATCCTTCCTGATTACTGAGTACCTGCAATTAGATCTTAAATGCTTTCTATAAGCCCAACTCTAAGCTAGGCATTTTTTGAAATTGTAGCTCGTAGAACCCTAGCTCAGCACCACTCTGTGATAAGCATCAGCCTAATTTTGTTTTTTGCTCTTCTTTTTTGGGGGGGAGGGGGACATCTTAAATAAATTGCAGAATCGTTGGTGGTGACGTTCTGTAACTCACACAGGCTGTAGGGACACACACTAGGAAAAGCAGAGGCTGGCTATATTTAGATGGAGGGGAGTGACAGTAGGTATTTCATACAAGGGGCAATTATAACCTATTGTATAGTCATTGTAGGAGAGATGTGTTTTTTAATCTGCTTATCTTCCATTTCGGCTTTACTTGCCTTTGACAAGACCTCTCTCTTAGCATAGTCTTGCATAATATACAGCAGAATGCCAATGAAGCATGGATAGCTCTCAGTCCTAGAAATCCTTAGGAAATCATCAATTCCCCACAGGGACTGGAGTCATTGATTCCCTCCTGGGAATTGCCTTTAGAAAGAATGATCTCAGAGGAATTTAGAAGAAGCATTAGCTCTGTCAGTGAGCCCAGAGGGAAAAAGTAGAGACAAATTCTACTTTCAATTCAATTCAATTCAGCAAGTATTTATTGAGCCTAACACAGACTTCAGCATGTAAAGGTGGAAGACAGTTCTTGACCTCAAGGAGTTTGCCATCTTATGGTGGGGGGAGGGAAGCTGATCCCTTAGGCCTCCTTGAGCCCGTGTCCTACAGAGTGGACCTACATTGCCCCCACAATAAGTTTTCCACTCCCATTGATCCACAAGACCAACTCCTTACCCTCGCCTACCTTGTTTTCTGAGACTTTGTCCGTGTTGGCACATCCCTGTAAGCGTTTGGGGTGGATCTCAACGTGGGCTACTGATACTTCCCAGCTGTTCTCTACTGATATCTTCCCTCTACTCTGTTCATGATAGTTTGTCAGCTTTCCTTTGTAAGCATCACAAGCTCACATAACCACAGCACAGTAGTCCCTGAACACTGCGCTGATTTTCTCATTGGCCAACCTCTCTCTTTTTTGTTTCTCTTGGAAAGGGCGGAAAGATCTAGATTTGTTCTTTCCTTTGCAGTTGTTTTAACTCCGGTTCGTGTGGTATCTACACATGAATCAAGTTCCTAAATAAATAAAGCTCATAAAGAACGAGGTTTGGTAGAACAAAGAAAGCCTGTCAGACAGGCGAAGTGAGTTGGAGAAGACGCTTAGGACCAATTAAGAGGATGATTTTGAAGAGGGGTGAAAAATGACAGCTTATTTTCTACCAACGAGTGTAAAATGGGTGTGCAGGTCAGACAATACTAGTCAGATTTACTTTATTATCCTGAATTGGAAAATACTAGTTAGATAAATGTCAACTTCACGTGCGTGTGCACACAAGCATATACACACATACACTCACATATACTCACACACACAAGATACAAATTGTGTCAGCCAAAAGTAATCTTGCCTTGTATGCATATTGGGGCTTATGCAAGAGAAGACCCACATCTCTGTCTAAATATTGGAAAACTTTAAATAATAAACTAAGTACAATCTGTGCCATTCTCCTACCATAAGTATAATGACCTAAAAGATCAGATTCGAATTTCAAGTTGTGGCACTCCTCTGAGTTCTATGTCACAACCGTGCAAGGAGAGACCTGGTGCTTAGTCTGTTCACACCTCTGGCTCTGATCCACAACATGAAAAGCCTGATACACAGATCTGTGGACCCTAGTCTGCATACCCAAGCATCATCCTTACCCAACTCCGAGCCTCCCTCAGTTCCCCACAGGCCTAGTATGTGCCCATCAGTGGGCCCCTCAGAAGGACAGACCAGGAATGAGGACCATTCAGATGCAGTAAATGAGCTAAGAGCCTTTTGGGTGGAGAATTTGGGGATCCTGGGTAGCCAGAGAGGGATCTTGGAAAGGGATAAAGGTTCAGACTATGCACAGTCCCCTTACCTATGGACTCCTTACCCCACAAGGAAAAGTTGGACACCGTGCTACCTCCAAAAGTCGTCTATGGATTAGCACCATCCACATCACCTAGGAGATTCCGGCTGCATTTTCCTGAGACCCTCAGATGAATTGAATGCAGTGATCCCCTAAAGTGTGGAGCCCCAAAGCAGCCAGTCTTGCCTGGGTCCAAGGTCAGGGCTGACCATAAGCAGTGTGTATCCCTCGGTCCCTCTCCCACCCCAAAGATACGCAGAGAGTACCAAATCAATGGCCAGGGATTCTTCCCCTGTTGCTTGACCACCTCCTGATATTGGACAGCACCTAATGGTAAATCGTGATATCAGCTGTGAGGCGTTCAGTCACAAAGGAGGCTTCCCAGTTATTTCAAGTGTGCTTTCCTGGTCGTCGAATGCATGTGGGAGAGGCTCAGAGATTATCACAAGAAACACAACTTTGATACCAAAGAAAGTGCTTTCCTTCGTGACCCAATGCAAAGTAGGTCAAGAAACTCAAAGATAATCAAAGCGTTTTAAATTGGAAATCAGCTCCAGGATACCCCATAATGGTTTGCAAATGCAGGCTTATCTTTTTCCTGTTTAATTCCTTGTAGTAGGTGCAGGTAGAGAGAGGCCTACTTTATTCCAAAATATCCTTAAGTCATAGCCCCCGGAATCCAGTTACTGCAAACATTACAACATCGATCAGAGCTATGATTCTGAGCTAACGGGTGTCTATTATTGGAAGATCCAGCTGCTAGACAACATCAAGAGCGCTAGAGGGGCTTTAGGAGGACATTAAGAGGCCCTAAGACAGGAAAGAGTTCCCCTGACTGTCATGACTCCAATAGACAGATCCCAGAGTGAGGAAAGGTGGAGAGAGGTGCAAACACTGTTGAAGAAAATCAGGGCACCGACTTAGGAGATCCCATATCTCAGATCTCCAACCTGTTGAATACTTGAGGCTAAGGTTTTCAGAAGGATCAAAAGGATTTGACCACAGGTGTTAGAAGATTTTAGGGATACCTCTTCTGATCCAGGTAAGGCAGACAGGCTGTTTTTGACACTTCCACATTTTAATTTTTGTAAGGACTTTATTTATGCATGTTTCCCAAAGTTCAGGCTTTGTCATTCACATTTTCCCACTTATAACCAAATGGAAATATTTGGACGGTGGAGTTTTCGTTCTGATATTTAAAGTGGGAAGACATGTTCCAGAAAGTCCATTTTTAGGAAAATGACTAATTAATTAGAGTCATTACTAATAGAACAGGTTGACATAACTCGAAGTGGAATGCAGGGACTTATCAAGATAATTTATAATTCAGTTCAAATGTGCAACAGAATGTCTGCCTTAAAATCCCAGTCCCTTACATCAGTGGTTCTCAAAGTATGGACCCCAGACCGGCAGCATTGATAATGCTGGAAAATTCTCAAAAACACAAATTCTCAGACCCCGCCCCAAGCAGGATCAAAGTCTCTGGCTACAGAGCCCAGTAATCTGTGTTTTTACAGCATGATTCTGGTGCACAATGAATTTCACTGCACTGGATCACTGGCTGGCAATCTTGGATGCTCATTGGAATTACCTGAGGAGCACTTCACAAATACCAACGCAGGGCCCACCTTAGACCAATTAAGACAGGATCCATTGGGGATTGTATTTTTTCAGCTCCCCAGGTGGTTCTAACATCCAGCCAAGGGCTGAGAATCCCTGTGCTGGATAATTTTAGTTTGGTAGACCTAACTCGCGTGTACTTCTATGAAAACTTTCATCCAAGAATCAGCAGGCCACTTACCAACAGGGGCATATTATAAAAGACCTATGCCATCGAGGTAGGATCACAAAGTCAACCCAGGCTTTGGCCGTACCTTGCTCAAAATTCCTGTATTCCAGGCTACCGAGCATCCTTTGCACAGCTACAATTATTTCAACTGGGTTAAAAATGAGAAGGAATTAAATTAGCTTGCAATCTTTTTACATGTTTCTAGAGAACATGTCACCTGTCACTCGGAATGAGATGTGCCTCTCCCTCTCTCAGGATGTGGTATAATGAGGTCTCTCTCTGAGCTCTGAATGCAGAAATGTATTTATGGCACAAAGGGAGATTTATGTATTTTCTAAAAATCCTGGCAGCCAATAATAGCCTTGACTGACTCTCTGGGGCTCCAAATGCAACTAGATTGTATTTGGATATAAATCTGGATGCATTGTAATCTTAGCTCTGCTTCCCTCCATTAAAGGCCAGATGGGGCAAAGGAGTTTGGAGGGGAAAAGTCATAAAATTATTGGTAAAATGCTTAAGAATAAAATACTGAGCCAGAGAAGGCCATTTCAGTATAATCTGTGCAAAATTCTCAGAGATACCATGCGTCAGCACCATCTTTGTGACTATGCTAATGAATTGTGGGATAACAAGGATTCTATACAACCACAGCTTGGTGGGCAACAATTTTTTTTTCCCTTAATGTCACCAAAAGTTGTAAGAAAAGTATATTCAGTAAAGGATTCATCCCAGGGTAGGGAAGAGATTCCAAAACTGTTTAACATCTGTCAGCTGATAATTCCTCTCTCCTCGATCATTTATTTCATCATTCAAAAAATTATTAACAAGACCATGAAACATGAGGAATGGAACCAGCATACCCTGAGCCGCATCTGTAATTGATGGGCTGGCCCTCAGTCTCAAGTTGGCTGGGGCTGAGGCAGGTGGTAAAGAGTTCCAGAATCAGTGGCTCTGAAATGTTTTCCAACAGCTGCGTATTAGTGCTAGACAAACAAACAAACAAAAACTTAAAAGAGTTGCCACGAAGCAATCTCTGCAAATGTGCCAAGTAAGTAGCATTATCACTGTAAAAACTCAGAGAGGGGAGTCTTGAGCTGTGTCTGTATGGTACCAGAATCTGCCAGTTCCATGAGACCCAGCCTCTACACCAGGATGGAGCATTCTTGGAACTTATTGTTTTTAAAACTAAGTGTCCTTCCGTACTGTTGGATCCTGACAAATTGTATCCACGGCCCAGCAGTTGGAACCAGCTGTAGATTCCTGACCACACAAATGAAGACACCAGCAGAGGCCCAGATCTGTGCAAGCTGGGTGACCGAAGCCCAAGGGCCATTGTAAGTGCCCCAACAGAGGGTAGCAGGTCAACGCTGCCGTAAATTGCTATCCTCTTGGATGGTGACCTATATTAGTTTTGGCTACTGCCATTTGGAGACTTGATAAGAAAAAAAAATTATCTGTCCTATAGAGCAGAACCAAGAGTAGCACAAATGCCCTAAAGACATTTTTCCAACTAAATTACATGCATTTATTTTTCACCATGGGGGTCAGAATCGAAAAGCTAACAGGCTCCAGAGGGACAGTGCATGCTAATTCCACTCATGGTAAAGGTCCTTTAAAATGCCACTCATGCCCGAAGCACTGATGAGTTTGCGAGTTGCCAGGCTCGAGGTATGCTGCTCACGCTCCCATTGGAACCCATTAGACGGCCCACAGATAGATGAGTTCTGTACAACCGCATATGTATACCCACCATTCAAAAGTTAAAAAAAATTACTAAGCAATTACACAGATTTTCCAGCTCTAACAACGAGGCTAATGGCAGCCCATTTGCAATTGAGTACAGTAGATTAGTATGGCACTAAGAGAACTGAACTGTTTAGCACCGAGCGCAAAGCTCCCATGGACCGTGCAAATTGCATTCAATTGCAATAATAGAAAATACTGGGGAGGGGGTGGGTTTTATGTCGCAAACATTGAGGACCACACTCACCCGTGTGGAAACAGACCATACCCAACCCCAACGTGAACACACCAAAAGCTACAGAGAGGCTCTGCTGTGGAATATATAGACTCATAAACACGATCTTCAGGTATTCATAAAGTAGCATAGACGCGTCTTGCCGAAAGCAAACCTAGTTTGCCTACCCTTTATTTTATGAAGAAGGGAGACAATGAGACTTCCAAATTTATACGTGAACACACAGACACGCGTACATGTGGGCGTGTACACATTCACACTCACACACGTGTAAGGGTGACCGACCGTCTCACTTTGTCCCAGGACTGTCCCAGGTTTTGCACTCAAAGTCTCATGTCCTGCAGAACCTCTCAGACCTGGGCAAACTGGGGTATTTGTTCACCACGCTACACCTCTTTAATGAACCCCATCTAATCTAAAAAAAGCTTAAAAAGCTGAGTACTATTCCAGACTCTTCCAAAGGGGTATCATGCCAACAAAATTCTCTTCAACCAGTTACCCAGGTTGGGTTTCCAAAAGCACAAAGTACAGACACTATCCAGGTTGCTACCTATTGTCACATAAGTGGGAGCCCCATGGCACTTACCACAATTGTAATTAACAATCTATTGCACAACTGCTTGTCTAACATCTGCCACTTGCTGCTGTAAGTGCATGAGGACAACGTGTGGTCACAGGTTTGTCTACTATCTTATGCCCAGCGCCTGGAACAGTCCCTGACACATGATAGGCGTTCTACAAATATTTGTTGCATTTAAAGAACAAATTAAGAAAACTCAGGGGTCAGGGGTCATGGAGCAACCCCAGCAAAGCATTGCTTTTCTTTACCAATAAACCCAGAGAATATGCAGTTGCTCTCCCACAGGCACAAACTGCCTCACCTGATCGTGCAACCCTGAGCTCAATCTTTGACTACTTTGAATAACACTATTACATCTAATAATAACAATAATAGCTATAACAAGAAAGTCTAGTGCTTTCTACATGTCGGTAAAGTATAAGGTACAAGTTTCATGCTATCTCAGGGCAGAACCACCATTCTCATAGCAAAGGATATTTGGGGAAGGCTTGTCACTCTCCACGGTGCCATCAGGCATTGGAAAGGATGGGCTGGACCCATTTCGGGAAGGTTAAATCTATCACTAGCTGGCTCTAAAAGGTAGGGTGGGCAAAGCCAGGCTGGGGTCTTCTCAGACAGGGCAGTAGAAGGGCACCCAGCACTGAGTAGGAGTTCAAGAATGTTTGTTGGGGAGAGTGGGAGGGGGTAAGGAAATATGATCATGGAGGAAGAAAACAAGTGATCATGGCGACGATGCCCCACTCACTTTGTGTCTCCAGTTCTACTAGAGGAGAGAGAACGCGGTAAGTGCGCAATGATACAAAGGGAGATTTTTGGAGATTTCCATTCTAAACTCAAGTACAGCTTCCTGAAATCTGAACAGAAGGATCCAAAGTGGTGAATGCTTTGTTTCTTCAAGGAAAATTACTTGGTCCATCAGCTCAGCAAATCAACTGAAGTCTCCCAATGTAACATGACTTGCACCTTTGATCTGACTGTTCCCTCCATCCTGCTACAAGAAACCTCAGCATCCAGTGACCCCCTGTCCACTCTGTGTCTCTCCTCGTCTGTTTCATTTCCTCCTAGAAGACCAGCTGCAGCTCAATTGTGGACCATGTAATTCAATAGATTCGCAGATACGTCTTGAGTCAATTTTAATTCTATTTAAAGGACAGTCGATAGAGTCATCTCTGGGGCTTTCTAAGATGAATTTCATATTCCATACACTGAACAAAATGGAAGGGAAAAATGCACTTCTCTTTAAAGATGTAACAACTTAAATTTCTAAAGTGTTCCGATTGGTCCCATTTCTCCATTTCATCAAGATTCTGGTTAAACTTGGGAGATTATTTAGAAAATCTGAATGGCACAGGAAGCATGAATTTATATGGAGAAAGTTTCAGACTGACCATTGTCCTTTGAGTTTCCCAAAATGGAACTTGTAGTCACTGGGGGGTTTTTTTTGTTTGTTTTTTGTTTTTTGTTTTTTGTTTTTTTCAGGTATTTCTCAGTCTTGTACCTTTCCCTGAATGCAGGCTATTCCCTCTGTCTGGGATGCCATTCCTTGCCTTTCCATATGTTCTTGTCCCTCCATGTTTCACAATCAAATGCCATGCCCACCACGAACTTCCTTTTATCCCCTTCCCTGCCCACTCCCATGCCGGAAGATACCTCCCATAAGCATTGTCTCTTGGGCACTTAATCATGCTGTATCTCCTACTTTGGCTATTAAATGTGTTCATTTTATTTTTCTAGTTCATCGGCAGGGTTCATCTAGTTCATCTAGTTCATCGGCAGGCCCTTGAGGGCAGGGTTTATAGATTTGATTTACTTTGTATCCTCCTGTATTAGGTTTTCCCATTATTAGTTTGCTGTTCTAATGATGTCTAATAAAGATACCCAAAGGTTCCCTGGATTACAACAGACATTGGCTTTCCCCCACTTGTGAGTCTAGCAATCAGCTGGGACCACTCTTCCCGAAGCTGAGTTCAGGTCTCTCAATCTGCGACCTAGGCAGAAGCAGCAGCAGGTACCTGGGGCACGCTTTTCCTTTGGTGACTAGGAGGGGAGCAAGGGCTCAGGCTAAGCCACGAAAGTCTATTGAAAACTTCCACTCATGTCATATCTACTCCCACACCATTGGTCAAAACATGGCATGTGGCCAAACCCAAAGTCAGTAGCGAAGGAATGCATCCTCTGCCCTGCAAAGTCACGTGGATAGATGTAATTCTTCCACATTTTCCTCACCCCCACAGCCTGCCGGCTTCTCGTGATGCTTGCCTGAGGATCTAGGAAGTCCAGTGGATGTCACGCCTATTCCTAGGAAGCATGGGCATGCCGCCTATTGCCTGTACTTGGCTCTGCACCTGCCCCAAAGTTTCTGAAAGTTCAACAAACAAGCAAGGGAGTAGAGCCTGTAAAACAACTTTGTATGCAACCCAGTCTAGCTCTTGGTGACTTCCCAGCCCAATGTATATATACAAATGGGTAAAGGGATGTCAGGAGAAAGCAGACAGTTGTTGCTAACTGATAGTTGACAAGTTTTGGAGGAAACCGGGCTGCCTGGGGGGCTCAGTCAGTTAAGCGTCTGACTCTTGGTTTCGGCTCAGGTCATGATCTCACAGTTTCGTGATTGTGAGCTACAAGTCGGACTCTGTGATGGCAGCCTGGAGCTTGCTTGGGATTCTCTCTCTCTGCCCTTCCCCCACTCGCACCGTCTCTGCCTCTCTCACATAAATAAATAAACTTAAAAAATCATAAAAAAAGGGAAAAGTTTTGGGGGAAAGTAATCTATTTTAAGACAGAAGTACTAGCAAGAGTATCGCCACTGGCCTTTATTGCCTGAATTCTGGAGATGGAAACAAAATCCCTGCTATTTAAGATTTTCATCCACTCCTGCCGCTTTTCCCCACCTGAAGCGCTAATCCTCTGCTGGCCTCGTCATAACCACCTCTGTGGCAAGACTCACCGCAGTGTCCAAACACTCAATTGTGGGTTCAGGTGGTGAATGGCCGGCAGGTGTGTTTGAAACAGACAAACAACTATAATCCCAATTTCTCTGGGACTGCAAAAAAAATAAAAAGAGGGGAAGGAAGACAGATTCTCCAGGGAAGAGCCTCTTGCATGTACTTGACTTAGCCAAGTTCAAAATGTTGTCCCTACATTACTTCATGAATACTGAAGAGTAAGTAGTTTGGAAAGACAGTTCACACACACCTGCTCTTCCTCAAAGGATAAAAAACAGGGGCCCAGGAGAGGCCGGTCGTTTTCGGAAGGTCAACAGGGATTCAGCGGTTGGGCAAGGTCTCGCATGTCTAGAGGGTGGTTCCCAAAGGTGCTGTGCTTGTGGCCGGACCACAGTCCGGAAGGCAAGTGTTATTATTAAGGCGCTTATTTTGCTCTCGTATTTCATTCCAGTCAATGTTCGAGTGGGTTGTTAATTGTCTAATAAAGTCCATTTGTTTGATCCGCGATCCCAGCTCTCTAAATTGTGTTTGCTCCTATACGCTGTAATCCACGCTGCTCACTGCTTGGCAATTAGTCAAGGCGGTCCCGGCCCTTAGTGTAAATTAATGAGCTTCTACCAGAATGGGCTTCTGAGGTTTTGATGAGACACGAGAATGGTTCTCTCTGCCCTCCTCCACTCCCATGATATATGATCAATTTATTTAACTCAAATTGCAATTTCAATAGCCTTCTCTTCCCAGAGTCAGCATGTCTGCTGTAACTTACGCTCGCGAAAGGGAGCCACAGGGTGGTGTGGCTGGAGATAAGCCGGGTAGAAATAAGAGTGTTTTCTTCTATGCTACCTTGGATAAGCACAGTGACATGTGGAGCACAGACAACAATGTCAGCGGCAGCCACGGTCCTCCTCAGCCGGGAACAATTACCTGGGGAGCATGGTGTTGCTTGGGCTTTCTGTAGAGATCTCTCGATGTGATGTTATTGGAATCATTAATGTATATCAAAGTGGAGCCTGGACCAAGTGGATATTTGAACAGTATACCGTGGTCCCTTGTCAGATGATTTCTTTTTTAACTGCTTCGAAAGCCCAAGTGAACATTTACTCTCCTATCAGCCCTCAGAAATGAACTTAAACGTCACTAATAATAGCATCACGTTGAAACATCAAGTCGAGAGAACATATTCTCCAGCGTCACCACCATGGCGTATTTGTCTCCTGCTTAATTTGCCCTCACTGTGTATTATTAGGAGTTAACACTGTAGTTTTGTTTAATAACTGGCTTCACCGCCCATGGCTGACTCCAAACTGATCACTCAGGCCTGCTGATGAAAGTCCTAATTCATCCTTGTTAGAGCAATTAGAGGGAAATTGGATAACCGTGCCACTTCTTACAAAGGTCTACATGCAGCTATAGCCTATCCCCCAAGAGGTTAAACAAACGCTCACTTTGGCTGCAAGTGAAATAGACACTTTCCTCGTAAGTGAGATAGTACCAAATTAATTTAGGCTTCAAGAAGTTTTCAAGTGGGAGCTGGAGCTCAGCTTCTGTTCTCCTCCTTTGCTCCGTTCCTCTGTCTGCACCCGGCCAGGTTAAATGTTCTCTGCCATTAGAAATCAATTATGATTCCCTGCTCTATTGCATATGCTGTTGTGGCATGAGCTACACCTCAGCATACTGACTTCAGCTGCCTTTTCTTCTTGCCCTTGACAGGAGAGTAGTAATTTGAAAGTGGAAAACTTCTCAGACCATTACAACACATCCTGTCTCAGACTGACTACATTTGCCTGGTGGGAATGTCAGCATGTAGGGCTCCGTTTCTGCCTGGGAAGGTGGCGTTTCCGCTGCAGACGAATTGTCCACCAGATTGCGAAGGTTCAGGGGTTGGGGAGAGGGCTATGACACGCTGGAGACTGGGGAGGGGGAAAGAAATGCAAACGTTACATGAGGTATGACGAGGGATGTCTGCTGGGTTGTGGCAGAGTCGGTGTGGCCCCGGAGACCAAAGGAAAACGGGAACCAAGTGCCATCCAAGTATCGTGAGATTTCAGATCCCTGGGCCAACGTTTCTGCCAATTTTGCCGCAAGCCTTGGGTATGTCATGGAACTGCTCGGGTCTCTCTTACCTGGTGTCTAATCTGTTAAATGAAGTGCTTGTGATCTCAGACGTTCCTGCTGATTCTGTAACAGTCAGGAAGGCTTTCTGTCACAAGTCACAGAACAAATGGGCTTCTTTGTGTCACATCACAAGAAGGCCAGAGACAAGTGGCTCTTGACATTAGTTCAGCAGCTTGTAGTTGACCAAGATCTGCACCTGTGCAATTCCTTGGGGCCCTTTCTCGTTTTGCCACCTGATGGTCACCCGGGGGGCTCCTGCCTTTCAGCTGTGACGTCCACGGTCCACACAAGAACAAGGAGACGCGCAAGGAACCTCCTTGCCCAGAGGCTCTGTCTTTTTGAGGAAAGAGAAGCTCTCCCAACAGATTTCTGCCTGTATCTGGACTCTCCAAAACACTTACTTGGCCACCCATCGGTACAAGAGAAGCTGGGAAGGATTCCCTTTCCGGTCTCCGTAGAAAAGGAGGCAAAACAGAAGGGTGCTGAGATGGGTGCTAAGCGACCTGTAGTATCTGCCACAGGCTTTAAGGCTGGAAATGTGGCCCTCCACCTCAGCTTGCCTATCGCTTTGCCTGTCTCAGGCGTACGGGGTACTGCTCTTAAACATTCCTGCTTCCTCTCCCTTTCCAGCCACATGGGAGACAGGTGCAGCCGGGTAACTTGCTGTGACCAGTAACATGCATGTCGACAGGACATGTGTCCATTCCAGATGAAAGCATTGCTGGGCCAGGGTGCGTTCCTAGTTCCTCCTCATCCCCCTACCCCTGCATCTAAAGATGTTCCGGACGGCAGAAGCTCCACCAGCCTTGGTCTGTGGTGAGGACAACGTGGAGCTGAGACGGGGGCCTCTTAGAGCCCCGCGGCTTTGTGCTGTGACGAGGCCCCATGCGGGGTCTCCTTTCAGGGTCTTTTTGTCAGGTTTCTCTCTAGCTCCTCAAAGCAGGAAAGAATAGGGATGCTTCCCAGGCCACAGCATGTGGAATCATTTTTGTGCTGTGGCAAATGCGATAATAATAACAGCAATGGTTTTGTCACAAAGTTCCGTGCGATCCATTATCACCATCATCATCACCGCTCCCATCATCATCATCATTACTATTGATGTCACCTCTAATAACAGTTAACATTCAGGGAGCACACCCACTGGGCTAGGGATGGAAACATATAATCGCTTCCTACCGAAAATGCATCTTTTTGAAACAAAAAAATTTTGGGGGGGTTTATTTCCTTTTGAGAGACAGAGCACAAGCCGGGGAGGAGCAGAGAGAGAAGGAGACACAGAATCCGAAGCAGGCTCCAGGCTCTGAGCCGTCAGCACAGAGCCCGATGCGGGGCTCGAACTCACGAGCTGCGAGATCACGACCTGAGCCGAAGTCGGATGCTCAACGGACTGAGCCACCCAGGCGCCCCATATAACCCTGTCTTTCCTGTGTTTCACAACGGTGGCAGCTTTAAAAGAGTGCTCATCAAGCCTTCTAGAGAATGTCCCTCGATTTGGATTTATCGAATGTTTCCCTCCTGATTAGATTGGGATGATGGTGACTATGACAACGGGTGAAGTGTCCTGGCATCATGTATCGGGGGGCGGGGGGTACACAGTATGGACACAACCTAGCACTGCTTACGTGACCGTTGGTCACAGGGTTGAGGTGGCACCGTGCAATTCCTCCACCACAAAGTTACAGTGGTTTCGTTCCCATACAGTTGTTCTGCTTTATTCTTTGGAGGTTCGGTCCACACGCAACAAGAGGGGAGTTCAGCTACACCTCCACATCCTAATTTACATATGCTACTTAGAATTTTTTTGTGAGAAAGGTCTGTCCCTTCACCACCCTTCATTCATTTATGTTAGTATGAATTTATGCATATTTGTTTTAGACCTTGGGTTATAATTCAACACTATGTTATTTGTTTGCTCGCTCCAAATATTCCAGAATTGGCCACTGGGAGTGCTTTCAGGCTGATTCCTGTGTTCTTCTGATATGCCTCCACCTCCCTTCCTTCCTCCCTCCCTCCCTCCCTCTCTCCCACCCTTCCTTCCTTCCTCTCTCTCTCCCTCTCTCTCTCTCTCCTTAAAATTTTGAGCACTTCCTTGCTGGCACTACAATGTTCTCTAAACTCACCTTGCATGTTCCCTGCCCCAGCCTTCTCCACAAGCATTGGTCCAAGGATCTCTAGCTCCATTCATTGAAGACTGGTGTATAGAAACCAAATCCTAGCCCTGTGTGTGCTGCTTGCTACTGGGGTGTCACTGCCTCTAGGCCTCAGCAAACTGATCTAGGAAATATATGGATGCATACTATTGCATGTATGCATACATACATGTATCTGTACATATGTGTGTATAGAGACAAACATGAGTTAATACTGACGCCTCTGGCAGGAGCCCAGCACCACGGGATTCATTCTAGCCTTCCACCCTTACTTATTGGAAACGTCTTTCTCTGACAATTGTTCCTATTATCTAAAATCCATTTACTTATCTGTCCAACTTTTAACCTCATTTTAAGCCTCTCTAATCCTTCAGTCTCAGTCGGGTTCCTACGTATAATCTCTCCGCACGCCATTCATATCTTACAATACCTGGCACACAAACTACTCGCATGACGTCTGCCTCCCCTGCCGTGTCGAGTCACCTCGATGGCAGGACCATGGCGACTTGCTCTCTGTTGCACACTGTGCAAGGATTTACTAAATGAATGAAAGAGAGAAGTAAGAAGCTCAAGGTGATAGCTGCCTTTATACAGGTCCTTCCAGGCAGTTCTCATTTGTGCTATTGTCCCATTGTACAGAGGGAAGGATTCCTGACCACACCCCAGCATTCGATCACGTGACCCTGTTTTCTCATCTTCAGAGCATTTAGCGGCCGTTATCTTGATTGTTTCCTGTCTCCCCTCCACTAGCCAGTAAGCTCCACGTGGGCAGAGACCTTGTATCCCAGAACAGTAAATGATCCAAGGCAGATTCTTGATTTTTAAAATTACTGAATAATGAAAAAACTGCATAATTAGCAGTAATAGGAATGTTACTGAGATTATTGGTGTTTTGAGGGGGCCTGGGTAGCTCAGTCAGTTAAGGGTCCAACTCTTGATCTCGGCTCAGGTCATGATCTCGCGATTCATGAGTTTGAGACCCGTGTCGGGTTCCCCACTGTCAGTGCAGAGCTGGCTTGGGATTCTCTCTCTCACCCTCTCTCTCTGTCCCTCCCCTGCTCTCTCTCTCTCTCTCTCTCTCTCTCTCTCAAATTTAAAAAAAAAATTTTTTTTAAAGATTATTGGTTTTCCCAATTTATATCAATGCCTATATTAACCAGATGTGTGATTAGTGTTGTTATTTTTTGGAATTTGTTTTGGTGACCTCATCATACAGGCGTATATCATACAAACAAAAAAAGACCTAAACAAAGGAGAAAGATGGGGTGCCTGGGTGACTCAGTTAGTTGAGCGCCTCACTCTTGATTCCGTCTCAGGTCATGATCCCAAGGTCATGGGACGCATCAGGGTCCGCGCTGATCTTGGGGCCTGGTTAAGTTCCTCTCTCTCTCTCTCTCTCCCGATGCCCCTCTCCCCTACTCTTATTCTCTCTTTCTCTCTAAAACTAATAATAATAAATTTAAAAAAGAAAAAAAGAAGGAAAAAATAAATGAAAGCCAACGTTAAGCTTCAATAAGAAAAGAAGTTTTTACAGATGCAGGTTTTAGAGGTCGCAGTTCGAGTCATTTACAGCCGGGTTGGGGTTTTCTGGCATTTTTCTATAACGCTCTTCATATTTATTTGTGCAGCATTGTGTGCGCATACTGCTGGCTTATGCTTTTTCCCATTTCCCCTCCCTCATCCATCTTCCCCTCCCACAAAACTTACGAAACTTATGAAAAAATATAAATCACTCAAAACCCAAACGAACTGGAGATTTGTTGGCTGATGTGAAACAAGGCAAGGGTTTGCCCAGGCTGGAGATGACGTCAGACTTGCCGGTTTCCCCTGGTGATGACTTCGGTCCTTGGTTCTACTCCCAAGTCCTTCTTTCTGACTTCACTGATCTGTAAATGGCCTCACTTTGAGAATTGAAGCTTACGCACTGGGACACTTTTAAATCAACTTTAAGGAATTTTGGAAACATACCAGGATAATGTTTACTTCACCACTATTTGAAGGAACTGTTTCCCTCACTGGAGGCGTATAACCTGGCCACGCATCAGGGTCGCCTGAGATACTAAAATGCGGATTCCTGGGCATCACTCCAGCCCAACCAGAGCCCCACTCTGCAGAGGCTCAGCCTTAGAAGAGAGGCTTTAAACCCACTCCCAAGCAGCCCAGCCTTGGGCTGGGCCCAGTACATGTAATAATGATTTTGTAATGGTACTGCTTAAATTAAATAACACAACTTATTCTCAAGAATTAGAGTTCTGCTGGGGTGCCTGGGTGTCTAAGTCGGTTGGGCAGCTGGCTCTTGGTTCTGGCTCAGGCCATGATCTCATAGTTTGTGGGTTCGAGCCCTGAGTTGGGCTCTGGGCTGACAGTATAGAATCTGCTAGGGATTCTCCCTCTCATCTCTCTCTCTCTTCCCCTTTCCTGCTCGTGCTCTCTCTTTCTCTCTTCCTCTCTCTTCCTCTCTCTCTGTCAAAATAAATAAATAATTTTTAAAAAAGGATTAGAGGGGCGCCTGGGTGGCGCAGTCGGTTAAGCGTCCGACTTCAGCCAGGTCACGATCTCGCGGTCCGTGAGTTCGAGCCCCGAGTCGGGCTCTGGGCTGATGGCTCAGAGCCTGGAGCCTGTTTCTGATTCTGTGTCTCCCTCTCTCTCTGCCCCTCCCCCGTTCATGCTCTGTCTCTCTCTGTCCCAAAAATAAATAAACGTTGAAAAAAAAAAATTTAAAAAAGGATTAGAATTCTGTGCATTCAAACCTCTAATTAATTAATTTTTAAATAGTATCATTAAATAAAGGAAGCCAAAGTTGTTTTTTGCCAGGACCTACAGGAAGAACCCCATTTCACATTGTGTTCCAGTATACATACACATACATGTATGTGTGGGCATGTATATAAACCAATAGAAAATGCACAAAATAATATAAAG
Organism: Herpailurus yagouaroundi; assembly: GCF_014898765.1. Classification (NCBI taxonomy): domain Eukaryota; kingdom Metazoa; phylum Chordata; class Mammalia; order Carnivora; family Felidae; genus Herpailurus; species Herpailurus yagouaroundi. The sequence continues at coordinate 18,402,523 of NW_024412402.1, read as the reverse complement.
TAAGAATGCGACTCATATAAATTATGATGTTTGATATGATAAAATCTCAAAGATCAAATAAAATGCAGAATCATCCCAAATAAACAATCCAAGAATATTCTAGTAAAAAAAAAATCTATAAATATTGATTTTGTAACCCAGTAATGAGATTCAGTCTGTGGTTTAAAAACCACTGAACTAGCCCAACCTCGATACCCCTGTGCGTTATTCCAGGCATTACAAGTATTTGAAAACATCAAAACTGCATTAAATTTGTTTTTCAAAATTGGGAAAACGAGCTCAAATTCCAAGGTGCTCTTGGATTTATGAAACTACTTCAGGCACTTTTGTAAGTTACAGCTGCAACACCAGTTACAAGGTTTGCTTGTTCAGAAGGTTATTAACTTCTTAACTCTAAAAACTCACTTAACGATTCTCCCTTTTCTTACCCTGCTTTTTTTTCTGCTACTTGCTACATTTCCTCTCTCAGTTTGGACTCAGGGTTTTCAGGTATCGTTTATTCCCTAGAGACCAGAGGAGTGGTGAGTCCAACCACACAGTGTAGAGGGACCTTATATTAAACTGTTGGTGAACTGCTGTTCAAGTCCCTTGAACCTTGTCTTTTCTCCTAGATGACTCATTTCCATAAAACAGACCACAATATCCCTTTTGATGTCTCCGTTTGCTCCACAACGCTACCGAATTCCTACCTACTCTGCAAAGTTTTAACCAAACTCTGTCCAAACCAACTATCCTGGCCACAAATCTTCTGTTTTTTATTTCCTATCTTGTGTTTTAAATACTATCTTGTGCTCGGGGGGCCTGGGTGGCTCAGTCCATTAAGTGCCTGATTTCTGCTCGGGTCGTGATCTCACGGTCCGTGAGTTCAAGCCCTGGGTTGGGCTCTGTGCTGACAGCTCAGAGCCTGGAGCCTGTTTCGGATTCTGTGTCTGACCCTCCTCTATTCACACACTCTCTCTCTCTCTCTCTCTCTGTCTCTCAAAAATGAATAAATGTTAAAAAAAATGTTAAATACTATCTTGTGCTCTTGAATGCTATTAACTGTGCTCATCTGCCTGTTCACACTTGATTCTTCTCTCTGCCCGTCTTGTTGCAAAGTTCATGGGATCAGGGTAATAACTTCATCGTGTTGAATAATAACATCAGAAGTGCTGATAATAATGATGATACAGTAAATCTATTTCAATCCCTCCTCCAGCACCTTGGGACACCCAAGCTTACAAAAATACTATATACAGAAACTCACTATTTTAGACTAGGGGAAATGGGGAAAGAAGGAGGCATTCTTTAAAACCTGAATTAAATACATATAATAAAGAAGTTTGGCTTCATTTTCAAATGTAATTAATAATAAAAACCAGGTTTAAAAATTATGCACACTGGTGCAGCCACTCTGGAAAACAGTATGGAGGTTCCTCAAAAAATTAAAAATAGACCTATCCGACGACCCAGCAATTGCACTACTAGGTATTTATCCAAAGGATACAAGACTGCTGATTCGAAGGGGCACATGCACCCCAATGTTTATGGCAGTGCTATCGACAATAGCCAAAGTATGGAAAGAGCCCAAATGTCCATTGGCTGATCGATGGAGAAAGAAGATGATGGAATATACAATGGAATACTACTCAGTGATCAAAAAGAATGAAATCTTGCCATTTGCAACTACATGGATGGAACTAGAGGGTATTATGCTAAGCGAAATGAGTCCGTCAGAGAAAAGACAAAGGTCATATGATTTCACTCATATGTGGAGTTTGAGAAACACTACAGAGGAACGTAGGAGAAGGTAAGGAAAAATAAGATAAGAACAGACAGGGAGGCAAACCATAAGAGACTCTTAAATAGAACAAACTGAGGGTTGTGGAGGGGAGGTGGGGGGGGGATAGGCTAAATGGGTGATGGGCATTAAGGAGGGCACTTGTCGGGATGAGCACTGGGTGTTGTATGGAAGTGATGAACCACTGAATTCCACTCATTTTTTTAAACTTTTATTTATTTTTGAGGGAGAGGAGAGCACGAGCAGAGGAGGGGCAGAGAGAGGGGGAGATAAAGAATCTGAAGCTGGCTCCAGGCTCTGAGCTGTCAGCACAGAGCCTGACGTGGGGCTCGAACTCATAAACCGTGAGATCATGACCTGAGCTGAAAATGGACGCTTAACCCACTGAGCCCCCCAGGTGCCCATACTGGGTTCTATTCCTGAAACCAATACTACGCTGTATGTTAACTAATTTGAGTTTGAAAAAATAACAAATTAAACAATAATTGTTGAATATAGATCCTAAGGGACCCACTTTAACATAAGTAAATGCTATATACTTGGCATTTCACATCTGATCTTAGCCCAATGTTAAATGCCAGTTTCCATAAACAGCCATGGAAATAGATAACTTTTTTCAGATGCTCACAGTGGACTGCTTTATCTGAGACTATCTACAGTGCACCATAATTATGCCCATTTACGGATTTGAGACTGAGAGGTCAAGATGTAATTTGCCCAGAGGTCACAGCTGACATATCCTGGGACCCAAAGTCTAATTTCGGAGCCCTTACTCTTAACCTCACTTCCTAAAACTTTATTTATTCTATTAACTTGCTTTGAAACCCCTGTACAGAGAAACTGAATTCCAAAGCTTTATCTGAATCGTTAAGAATTTGGAAGGAGAGCGGTCAGAAATGGTGAAATGTTACAGTAACTACCTTGGGATATAAGAAGTGAAGGAATGAATTGCTGAAAACAGGTCCATCATTTCAGGCTTTGCAAACAATTCCTCTGTGAACTTTTATTTCCAACTCTTATAAATATTACCAGATCAATTCTGTGGGGATGCCACTCGGTCCCACCTCACTTTGACTCAGAGGAGAGTCCTTTGGAAAGTTTCAGCAGAAGCAGAGGTGCCCTTTGTGAGTTATAGGCCTGAGAAAAAATTAACGTGTTTGGGTTTGCTTGTTCTGTTTTGTTTTTAGAAAGTCAAGACCTTTTTTTCCCCAGCTCCCCATAAGTCACAAATAGCTTTTCTTTTCAAAGTTCAACCTTGTCAGGCCGTTAATCCTCCATGAGGAAAAGAGTGTGTGATACGTTTAGAAAGGTTTGGCTTTCAAATAAGGAAGTTATTAACTTTTACATTCCTGTTTGACGCCTTCTCGATGGTTCTAGAAGTCTCTTGGGGCTAAATATCCCAGAAGCACCCACAGTGAGGCAGCTACAAAAACCTTTTCCTCTGTGACTGCCTGCTCTTAGCTTTCTACTTTCTCTGTTAGGAGAAAAGGACCCTGGCAGAAGTCACCACAGGGCACAGGGCAGGGCCGGAAAAGGGAAGGACACTGAGGAGCTAGCCAGCCTTCTTGGATGGAGGCCACCTAGACTGGGGAGCATGGCAGGTGGGTCTCAGGATCCAAGAAGCGACTCACATGAGACTTCTACTCATGGAGGCCAAGGAGTGTAATTTAGGCCTCGAATATCTTTGGACATATTACCTTTCCTCTTCATTACCCATCCATTCATAAGGATATTACTAACCCAGATTTTCCAAGGCTGCTCTGAAAGGTGTATGGAAAAGAGTGGGGACTTTTTTCTTTAATGCTTATTTATTTTTGAGAGAGAGAGAGACAGAGTACGAGCCGGGGAGGGGCAGAGACAGAGGGAGACACAGAATCGGAAGCAAGCTCCAGGCTCTGAGCTGCCAGCACAGAGCCCGAAGCGGGGCTCGAACCCACGAAATGTGAGATCATGACCTGAGCCGAAGTCAGGCGCTCAACCGACTGAGCCACCCAGGCGCCCCAAGAACAGGGACTTTAAATCAGAACGCCCGGTTCCGAAACTCGGATCCAGTTTAAGACAAATCGACATCCCTGAGCTGGTATTTCTTTGGCTTTAAAACGGAGATCATAATATTTTTATGAAAATAATAATATCTGGTGTTTATTGAGTGCTCACTATGTGCCAAGCACTGTGGGTTTTCCCCCTTTTCTTTTTTTTTAAATATAATTTATTATCAAATTGGCTAACACAGTGCACACAGTCTCTTGGTTCCGTTTCCCCCTTTTCTTATTTAACCCCCACCCCTGCCCCCAGCAATCCTAGGAGGCACACACCTGTCATTATCCTCATTTTCCAGTTGAGGAAGCTGAAGTTGACGGAAGATGAGATAACCGTTAGCCCAGGAGAGCAGAGATCTTTTCCAGGCTAGTGCAGTTCAGACCCCACCCACTTAGCCATGGAGCACACTGCCTCCTGAGGTAATGAGTATGAGAGCATCTTGTAAATTCTAAAGGGCTGCACGAAGCCTTTCTCTGTATTGTCTTTATCAATATGTGACACCCTGAGTATAATTCCAGACTCCCCAAGTCACCTCAAACTAAACCCAGCAGAACAGAAGGAACCACGAGGCCCTGGCAAATGATTTTGTGTAATGCTGTGCTTCTCAAAGTTTAGCATATACTTCCGGAGAGTCCCATGGAGGGGTTCCTAAAATATGAATGATTGAGCCCCAAGCCCAAAGTTTCTGCTTCAATACATCTGCAGTGGAGGGGCACCTGGGTGGCTCAGTTGGTCAAGCGTCCAGCTCTTGGTTTCGGCTCAGGTCGTGATCTCACGGTTCGTGTGTTCGAGCCCCGCATCGAGCTTTGCGTTGCTGGTGCAGAGCCTGCTTCAGATTCTCTCTTTCTCTCCCTTGTTCTCTGCCCCTCCCCTGCTCTCTCTCTCTCTCTCAAAATAAATAAATAAACTTTAAAAAACAAAGTCTGCCGTGGGGCCCAACACTTTACACTTCTCCCAGGTTTCTGGATGGAGCTGATGTTACTAGCCAGAACCACACTTTGAGCACTTACAGGTATAGTGGTTTCAAACATGGGTCTTGGAACCAGACGTCTGTTTTGCCGCTGGCTGACTTCAGTGCTGTGAGTCTCAATCTTCTCATCTGCAAAATGTAAATAATACTAATATCTACCCTGTAGACTTTCAATGGAGGCTAGAAACAGCTCAACACCGTTAGAGTCAGATCTGGAGTACAAGAAGCACCATGTAGCTGTTGTGCGGGGTGGGCATCCTGTCTTCTGCAGACAGTTTTCCTTTAGGAAAACTTACCATCAAACCCTGAAAGAGTTAAATACACTACTGTAACTTTATGTCTTTTAAAATCCATAATTTCATCTTTCATTGAAAGGGGGAGGAAGTAATACTAACATGTTGTATCAGTCGGGGTCTCAACAGGAAACAGATGGTCCGCTCAAAATAGGAAAGTTCCAGGAGGGTTTATTTACAAAGGGACTGTTTCTAATGTGTGGGTGTTGGGGAACCACAAGGGATAGTACAGTAACCTGGAGCTTCATAGTAGGTAAGCTGATCTCACTCAAGACCAGAAGGAATAAAGAGGGAAGACGCAGTTATTGGAGCCATGGTGTGAAAGAATTGAGAGTTGACCACCTTGAAAGCTGTGATCTTTGGTGAAGGAATACAACCCGTATAGACTGCCCAGTAGGAAGACAGCCCAAGGAATTAATACTCTCCTTCCTCCCTCTATCACCTGCCAGAGCTTCCAACTAAGGGCAGATTTGGACTCTTTTCAATCCAACAGCCACCAAACCCAACGGCAGGCCAGAGGGCATGGAAACCGGGATGAATCCAGCAGAAATGTGTTGACATGTGTTGTATCATTTGATCATTCTGCCAGCCCTCTTTTCTGCCCATTCCACAGATGAGGTAACGGAGTCAAACTACTGGAAGTAATTTACCGAATATCACACTATTTGGAAGTGGCTGAGTATTGAAACTCTTATTCTAGGGTCCATCCACTCAACAACTATAGTAGAGGAAGCCTCTGGAGAGAAATAAAAGAAACTGAAATGTTTTATTCCTGGCTAGTACAAAAACAAATACTGTAAATGGTGGATGTCATCTAGCTGTGGGCTGTAGGGCCTTAGTGACCTCATCTGTCTTGTTAAGTTTAAAAATTAAAAAAAAAATGGAAACAACTTTTTCTGTATACTACTATTATAAGCTGGTAAAATATGGATATGGCAATTGATAGAGTTGGCAATAATGGGACATTAGGATGATGGATGATTTTCTTTTTATTTTCCCCATTTCCTGAAGTTCTGTAACACGGCCAGATTGAACTTACATTTTTTAGCATAAAAGCAATCAAATAAAAATTTTAAAAATAAAGTAAAATGAAGGGTGAACCAGGCAATCTCTAAGTTCCCTTGAATGTTTTATGAGCCTACAATCTTGATGTCAATCTTTCTATTTCTCCTCTTTTAATATTAAAGCAATCCTACAAATACGAATAAAGGTCCACAGAATCCACGGCAAGCCTGTTGGTCTCATTCTTTAGGAAGACTGTGGGGGTAGGCATGAAATGAAAGAGGTAGGGCCAAAATGCAATGAATCCCCTGAGTAGAAACAGTTGTTGTTACCCTCTAGCTGCCTCTTATCCGTCTTCTGTAGCTTTTCTGTGACTTTTAGAAAGGTCACAGAGATTTAGAATAGGGCTGGACAAAGCTAATATGGGGAGAGAGTCTGCTGTGGAGACATCTCTGGCAGAAATGCCCCTGGAAGCTTAGTTCTTGAGATGAGAGTCGAAGTATCCCGTGATAGGCATCTTGCTTGGAACATGGGCATCACTGGCAACAGCCACAGGTTCTGGAAAGGCTTCCAGAGGGAGGTGTGGTTTGAAATGGGGCTGTAGGGATAGATCACGTGCTGTGCGAGCGATACACAAGCAAGAGCGTTCTGAGTGCCAAGACTAGGACAGAGCAAGAAAGGAATGTGGCCAAAAGTATGGAACAGTGGCTTAGCTCCACTGGAACAGCCCATAAAATGTTTGCAGGCGATGTAAGGGAAACAAAGCCAGAGAGATTGGGTGGTGCCATGTTACGGAGTAGCAAGGAGTCACTGGAGGTGGTCGAACAGGAGATCAGCACTCCAAGAAGAAAATGTGGACCAAATGTGAAGACTGGATTGGGACAGTTAGGACATGGGGAGACCAGGCAAGGTTCGCGTTGGTCTTAGCAGAAAGTAGTATGTCCTGAACTAAGGGGGCAAGAACTATGTACCTAGACATAAAACCTAGGTGTTCTGAGAGTTTCCGTATGTTTGATCATATTGAGTCACATCTTTGTACAGTCCTAAGTGGTCAAGATGTGTGTATGGAGTTTACAAGATTGAGCTCGGCCTACATTATTCTCCGCCTCGTTGTGAACTCAGAGAACAGGAGCGGGTTGCTCGTGGGCAGGTATGTAAATTCTCACCAAAAGAAGATTACGCTGGCAGGAGCCAGTGACCCAGCAGGTGACCAGATAATGACAGACTCTTCTGATTCCCCCAAAAGGTGATTACCAGGTGAAACGGACCAGGAGGTAGAGGTGAGAAATCCAACGTACATTTCTCTTCCTTGACACTAATGGCTGCCAGCATGTGTGGGGGTCCCTGAAACACCACTCACTTGGAATTCAAGGTTCTGCAAACCTGAAACCACATGTAAAATCGCTCGCACACAGTACACAAACAGGCCCTTAGAGCAATTAAAGTCCTGGGCGTCTGCTCTCTCGCAGACTAATTGGCCAACGTGCAGCATGTGGCGTTGTGAGTCTAATTGCTCAGGGGCAGCCGGCTCTTTAGGCCTTCTGACCTAGATCCGGCACACGGAGACTGTTCACCCACCACCGTCTCTGCACGGAGAGGCCCTGTACTCCATCCGTCAGATGGAGACCTTGCTGCCCCATACTGTGGGAGGCAGATGTTTTCCTCTTTAATTGTTGCAGATTAAGGTTTGCAAACCCAAAAATAAAAACACCTCCCCCAGGCAATTATGGCCAATCAAATCACAGGCTTTGGGAAGAAAGATGATGGATATATCCTGTGCTCTTCCTGTGGGTGAATCACCCCCTCCTGAGTTCATTTGGCCACCCCGTGGCTTTGTGCTTCCCTCAGCAACCCTTGTTATCCCGTGGTCTCGTCCACGAGAGCCAGGGAGGCTGGGCACTTGGTCCTCAGGGAACGTGTGTGTTTCACCCACTCATTTTGTCAAAAAAAAAAACACCCCACAAACCTATCCTTTCGAAGCACTGCGTTAGACACAATGAGGGATAAACGTGGAGATTCAAGTACTAGTTCACTCCAAATGAGAGAAATCAGGGAAGTCAGCTTTGAGCTGCTCTTTAAGGCTAGGAAGGATTTTAACAGGCAAAGATGAAAAAGAGGGCATTCTTTGGGAGAGAAATGGTCTCTGTAAAAAAAAAAAAAATGTTAGGTGAATAATTACAAGTCATGTTTGGGGTCTAGTATGGTAAGCCAGATTGGGAGCATCACATGAGCAATTATATGCAGTTTATGCCTGAATTATGTGAAAAGATGAATAGATAAATCTTGTATTATTTGCATGACTGACATAGCAGCAATAACCCTTTTTATATTTTATGGGAAATGTGCATGATCTAAAAGTGCTTCCAAGAGTTAACTTGGTTGCAGAACAATGTATGAAATCAAATTAGAATGTAACACACACACACATATACACAAATTCTAATTGTCCTATAAAAGGAAAGAATTGATTTATCAGCAATTGTTCCTAATTAGACAAGTCCACTCCACTGTCTGGCTATCCAGCTGGCAGACACAATAATCTTTATGCATCCACACTTGGCAAAAATGAGCTACAGTTCATTTTGAATCTCCAAGTTTGATTTGAAAATATATACACCCCTTTGGATCTAATGAGATACAATCTGAATGATAAATATCAGTTGATTAATGTATACAGGGCTTTGGTTTAATAACAGTTTAACAAAAAATTATTTGGCTATTGTTAAATCTTAATAAATGTTTTAAATAATAAATTGGCCTGTATTAACGGCTGGCTAATAGCTCTGTTATTTGTTATTATCTGCTAGCATAGCACTTTAGATTTAATAAGGCATTTATCATTGTTTACTTTCACAGTTATTGCTTACACCTAATACTGCATTTTTATTCCTCCAGATTTTCAGAATTCTTTTCTCATATTAACAATGACTTCCCTCTTTTTCTAAACCTCTGATGACCTCCACCCAAACATAACTGTACTGCTGGGCTTGTTCAAGTACCTACCTACTCAAGTGAAGAATCTGCTTCCAGAATTCTTCCAGACTCTTGTCTTTCTAGGTCATGGTTTTGACTTGGTTTCCATTTCAATGATGCTTCAGGACTTACTGCAACCTGTGACTCATTCTGGTGATACGCACCTCTTGATGGGACTTCCCATGAATGCGAATTCCTCTTCTGTCCTCTTATCGTGATGAGGGGCTTGAAGAGTACATTTAACGAGAAGGAACCTGTGGCATCATAACAGAGGAAAGGACCCATAGTGCCCACGACACTGGATCTGATGGGGCTAGATCCCAGCCATCTGTTGGCTTGAACCTTTGGAACAGGTCTCGGCTCCTTTAAGAGCCTCCAGTGAGAATTTAATAATTGTCTCTGTGGCAAGTATGAGTTCCCCCTAGTGCAGCATGATAAATCTCGGATAATAATAGCTCTTTCCAAAATAATCCTTAGGCAGAAGCAAAATCCAACTGAGAAGGTTGTTCAGAGTCAAAACGTGGGACCTGGATCTGTCTTTTATTTAGCTCTATAAATACATGGAGTGTTTCTTTTGTCACTGCTGTTGGCATAATGTATCATTATGACTATTCAGCTATTACTCCCTTAATGCCTATATTTTTGTTTGTGTGTTTTTTTTTTTTTTTTATTTCCTGATAAGTCTTCATTCAATAAGCCAACTGTCCACTTTTAACCCTTAGTCTTCTCCTGGCCAGATTGTAGTTCTAAGCCTCTCCACTTTTACTACCAAGAGTCAATACTAAATTTAGGGAGATTTCTAGAACCACTAGCCTAGTCGGGGTGGAGCAGACCCAGGCTTCAAACTTGCCCTGATTTTCACTCTCTGATGGTGGGAACTAATAGAGATGGGTGTTGTTTTTTTGTTTTTTTGTTTTTTCCAGACATAATCTCCGTAGTATTTGTTATGTCATTTTCACAGGACAGAACAAATTGAACTTTTTATGTGTGTACGCAGGGATCCTCAGAATGACTTCCAGCTCTGTTCTCACTATAACTCATTGTGATGGTTCGTTTTATGTGTCAATTTGACTGGGCTAAAGGATGCCCAGATAACTGGTGAACATTATTTCTGGCTATGTCTGTGAGGGTGTTTCTGGAAGAGATTAGCATTTGAATCCGCAGACTGAGTAAAGATCTCCTTCACGGATGGGGGTAGACATCATCCAATCCATTGAGGGCGCAAATAGAACAAAAAAGCAGAAGAGGGGCCAACTTTCCTTCCTCTTCAGCTGAGACAACAATCTTCTCCCGCCCTCAGACATCAGATCTCTAGGTTCCCAAGTCTTTGGACTTGGGGACTTGACACAAGGGGCCCCTCAGCTCTCAGGCCTTTGGCCTCAGGCTGAATCACATGACCAGTGCTCCTGAGTCTCCAGCTTGCAGAAGGCAGACTATGGGACTTCTTGGCCTCAGGAACCACATGAGGCAATTCCTGCAATACATCTCCTCTTGTATGTATCTACATGCATGCTATTGGTTCTGTTTCTCTGAAGAATCATGACTAATGCACTCAGCATCTTGGATTGGCTAGGATTGGCGGTAGTGTGATTTACGTGGCAGAGACATGGACATTTTGCCAGTGGAGTGTGCAAACAGAGGGTGATTCACCAGGTAGCTCCTGGTGGCTGCCACAGAACCTCCTGGAAAGCTGGCATCCCATCCTGAAGACTCCATGTCTTCAACATTTCTACATTCCAAATCCCCTCTACTGTCTCCTGTGACACAGCTACCCACAGCCCACTAGGCCAGGCCCCATTATCAGGCACTTTAAGCATAAAACCTACGTTTCCAAGACCCCAGGTTATTACCTCATCTACAAGTTCATACTTTGCTTCTTTTTATTTATGGGACAAACCCGAATCATCATTCTATTTTAAAATATCATAAGGCAGATTGTTTCATTTTCCTTCTTTAGAGTGTAATTATTCCTAATTCCACAGTTACTTTGCAAAGTGACAGTGTAGTGATTAAGAACACTCACTTTTAGCAAATTTTTCTTATCACCAAACTCTATAAAAATTTAACTTCCTCCAAAAATTATGACGTTGTTGGGTAGTTTTTATTAGACAATTTTGGGACTTGAAATTTCTTTGTGACTAGTTCTCCCATACTCCGGCACATATATAATTATAATTAATTGCTTCTCTGCTCATTTCCTCTTTCTCTGGAAGGAAAGAAATAGTTTGGGGAAAATCAGAACAGTAGGAAAGGCAGGGAGGGGCCCTTTTCTTTGTTAATTGTATGGGGCTGACTGCCCCTCTAGCGTATAGTCAGCATTTCAATCAGGATTTGACGTTTCAGATCCTGGCTCTGAACAGCCAGAATGTGCTATGAGACATGGGCTAGGAAAAGGACCACGGCATTGCGTGCAGGCCTTCAAAACTAGCAATCAATCTCTCTGTCTCTCTGTCTCGGCCTCTCTCAGACACAGAGTGTGTACAGGGATTAGGAATTGAACTATCCCAAAGCCTGTCATTATGCAGACCAAAGCATGTCAGTTGGCAGACCTAGGCCCTTGGCCTTCTCTGAATTCCAAGTCGGACCGGAACCCCAAGTCAGGAAAAACCTAGGAGAACAAGTAGACTGTTCACTCAGGTGCATGCCCCTTAGCAGCCCGGTCAGTGATTGCACTTGCAGGTGGTTTGGAAAGTCTAGCTGCAAGTCTGGAGTCTCACCCCGCTGTGAGCTAAGGTTCAGATGCCCAGGGAGCTCACGGACTTAGAGGAATCGACTTTGGTCATGAACTTTCTCCCATCACCACAACAGAATCGGCCTCTATTTGGGGGTGGTTGTGACAGGTCAAGAAGAGAACGATACACCTTATTTAGATAATACAGTAGAAGGTGTATAGAAAAAATACACAGTCTGGCATTTGATGGAGACCCGGGACTCTTAATTCTCCGAGACTCAATGAGATCTGGTTAATCTTCCTTCCATTTCCTCCGACCCCAGCTTTCTGACTTCAGACAATGGAATTTGAAGCTGAAAGCCGGTTTAAAGGCAGGGGGACATATCCTCATACTATTTCTAGGAGGAAGTGCCAGAGAGAGCCTGTGAAGCTTCCGTTTTAGCAAGCCCAAGAGGTGGGGATAAGAATAGCTCCCTGCTCTGTGTGTGTGCGCCCGTGCGCGCGTGCACATGCACGCGCACGCACCCGTGTGCGTGCCAAATATGCTAACTGCTGCTTAGACATTAGCTCGTGCAGACTCATGGTTCCCTAGTGCAGCAGGTGAAAAGCCCTGATGCCTATATCACACGTGTTGAGCATCAACGATAAAAGAGGAAAGCCTCGGAGAAAGTCACCAGTGCCAAGAGAGTTGTTTCCCTCAGCAACACCAAGATCTAACAAACATGGGTTCAGGCTCTGCTCTGTGCCTCAAATAGTTTGGAGTGAAATAGACACACTGGGAAAACGGGAGATACCAGCCTTCTTCTTGATAACCTAACACTTTGAGGTCAGGAAAGCAAGCAATGTATGTGTGCCAAACAACTAGAGATGAAAAGAAGGCAACATGGCCCCGTGTGGGAGAACCGGGGTACGGACTATAATTACTGCTGAAATCCTCATGCTTTGGGCTTCAAGAGCAGCCTTGGTAGGAGACTGTTGTAGTTCTCTTTTTAACGTTACAAATAAACCATTTGGGACATGTGGGCTCCCGCATAGAACTGCTGTCATGACTTCCACTAGTGTTAAGACTTCAGCGGTTTTGTTTTTGAGATTCTGGAACTGCTTCCAAGACTCGGTCTCCCTTGGAGTCCTCCAGCCCAGCTACCACAAGGACAAACGCACGTCCTGGAAACTGCTGATGGCCCCTCAGAGACGCAGTTGGAGCCCCTAGATGTTCCGGGGGGGCAGCTGACGGCCTCCGGTTGGGAGGGCACACGTCTTCCCGTGAACTTGCACGCCGTGGTTCTTCCATTAACGAGCCGGCGGGTCAAACCCGGAGCTAAAGGTGGAGCCCGATTCTGCACCGCCCTGGCCTCCCGCCTTAGGGTTGCGGAGGGGAGTCTCGAGGGCCCAGCTGGGCGGGGAGAGGCGTTCCCCCCCTGTCTCTCTGTCAGAAATAAAATAATAATAATAATAATAATGTTGATGATGAAAAGCCCATTATGGCTCGAGGGTGAAAATAACATTTTCCTTCTAAAGTCTATATGAGGCATCGAGACATCTTCCCACAGAAAATGATGAACTTGCACATCGGGAAGTGCAAAGAGTATTTAATCAAAGCCTTTAAGAAGATCAAACCTAATCATGAGATGTTAAAAAAATATACAAAAGCAGATAAGAAGAGGTTTTGGCTGCATGACCAGAATCTAAAAATCAGAAAAGAGCTTTTTAGTTTCTTCCACGACAAGGGAAATATGTCATTTTTCCCCTCTCACTCAGCAATCCAATTTACTCACTACAGTGGGGACGAGATAGGACTTAAACAGCATGGCCAGTTAGACAGCCTGGAAAAGGGGGATGTTCTCCGCCTGGTTTGCTATTGACTGTCCCTTTTGTCTTGTTTTGATTCGTTTTATAAACAATTTTTAGAAGAGGGAGAGGTAATAGAGACATTCCACAAGATATAAAGGAGCAGGTGCCATGGAAAAAATAAACGAGGTCTCAGGAGGAGGTGGGGGCCCCTCCTGCTGGCCCCTGGGGAGGCTTGAGGATTCAGGTCTTCACCTTTATGACCAAGTCAAGGTCCGCCTCACAGAAGGCCCCCGGGTCAGACTCACAGAGGGCCCCGTATGGACAGTGGGATACGGAACCACAAAGAAAGCTTATAGAGAAAACAGGGGTGGAAACAAACCATGGGGGCAAGGTCAAGGATTTAGGGTAGGCCAGGACTTTAATGCAGTGATGTATGCATTTGTTACGATTATTAATATGTCAGCGTGATCGAAGGCCATCAGTACAAATTGAAGTGTACCAGTGGGGGAACTGTTTATGCCAACAGCTACCATTGGACATTTACCATGTGCCAAGCACGACCCAAGTACTTTTGTACATCACATCTCATTCTGTCAACAGCTGCTCCAAGTAGGCATCCTTTAACCTCATCTTGCCCAGAGTCAAAAAGTTTAAGTCACTTCAATGCTCTATGTCATAGCTCGAAAAAAAACAAGACGCGGAACCCACCGCAGAATCTGTGCCATTACAAAGGCTTTGCTCTGTTCCTTACTGAGTAATCCCCAACTCTTTTAACTTTTTTTTTTTTTTACGTTTATTTATTTTTGAGACAGAGACAGAGCATGAACGGGGGAGGGTCAGAGAGAGAAGGAGACACAGAATCGGAAGCAGGCTCCAGGCTCTGAGCCATTGGCACAGAGCCCGACGCGGGGCTCAAACTCACGGACCGCGAGATCGTGACCTGAGCCGAAGTCGGACGCTTAACCCACTGAGCCACCCAAGCGCCACCCCCCCAACTCTTTTAAAATATGAACACCTCTTTCTCTAACCACCTCCAAACACAATTCTCAAGTTTTACAGAAAAGTAGTTGTACTTTCATGCACATGGTCTGCAGGCAATACTTGATCTGCGCTCACCTTCATGGCCCCCCAGCCATCTCTCTACAGCCCCAGAGTCTGTCATCCCTTATTGCAAAGAACTACTTTCCAAAAAAATATATTTATATACATATATCCCGAATTAAGCACACAGGAGCAATGGGCGGGCTTCACACATTCTCGTGCCCTCAGCACTCCCCATATAGGAGAGAGAAAGAGGGTCAGTTAGCAAGTAGGCTACAAGACATAGCAACAACCTTCGTCCCCACTGGCATCCTTGCAAGCTTCTTACCCTTGTGTAATATCCTCTTCCTCCAACATGAGTTCCAGATGGCTGCTTTCCTGCCATTTACTCGCCAGCCTCCCTCGATTAAGACAGCCACTGTCGTTTTGTCAGTTTTCATCCTCAGAAAATCATGGGGCAATTTCCCAGGCTCCTTATAATCTGCCAGGGATGGCTCTGGGTCGTTTGGTGGACAGGTGAACACCTAAAACACACACACACATAAAATATGAGATATCAGCACATATAAGCACCTATCAGGACATAGGAGATATCAGCGCAGCATAAACACATAGACATATAAACAAATATAAATATATAAACAATATATAAGCGTATATAAACACGCATATGCTATAGTACTAATTATGATAGCATAAAAACGCACAGAATTCCATTACTAAGCGTATGCGGCCGATAGAGGATGGGTAGCCACATGAAGTTATGTAAAGAGGTTTTACTTAGGAAATGAGTTATAAACAGATTTTGAATGGAAGGGAGAGAAGATAAAATGAACAGTGCCACGATTAAAAGTAATCAAGTAGCAATTCAGGGAGAATAGAGAGCATGAGTTTTGATATGTTTACAATTTAGCTGAGGACAAATAAATCAAACCACATTAATAAAGGGAAAAGTACAGGAAACAATATAAAGCACCTTATAAAATGCCACTGAGTTTGGTTCTCTCCATGACCTTCTTCTTTCTGACCACCTCCCAGGGGAAGGACTACTCTGGGGTGGGGGTGAGGGGTGCCGGGTAGGGGGAAAGGAGGCAAAAGGCCCCAGAACTAAGGCTGGGCTTTTACCCTTCCCTGGCTTCCTGTCCCAGCTTCTCTTGAGCCCAGGGCATCCCAAGAAAGGCCAGCGGGAGATACATGCAGGGCACACAGTTTCTAAGCCAACATTGCTTTGGAAGTTGTACGTGTGTTTGCTCCCACTTAGAAAAGAATAAAGATGAACGTAAGAGACGGCATAATGTCTGCACGTGCCTCTGTCTCTCTCTTGCTCAAACCTGTCACCTCTCAAGAAGGGAGTGAAAACAGGTCTCAAGAAGGCTTTTGCAGGGAGGGGTGCTGGTTGGTCTCCACATTCTGAGACAGCAGGGTGTGCCCCTGATGCCTGGGCTCCCGGGATAGGACGGGAGTCTCAGCAACTGTTTTTTAAGTTTATCGCTTTATTTTGAGAAAGAGAGAGAGAGAGAGAGCGCACACGCGTGCACTCATGAGTGGGGGAGGGGCAGAAAGAGAGGGAGACACAGAGACTCTCAAACAGCCTCCACACCCAGCACGGAGCCCGACACGGGGCTCGATCCCAAGAACCGTGAGATCTTGACCTGAGTGGAAATCAAGAGTCAGATTCCTAGCCCGCTGAGCCACCCAGGCACCCCAACCTCTGCAAGTGTGAGATAGCTTTTTTCACTCTTCCTGAGAACAACTTGATCTTAAGATTAGTGTGGTTGTGTGATCAGCCAATACACCTGAGGGCTCCCACGCTTTAAAACATTCATCAAGAAGCTTCCCACCACTTTGGGGAAGTAGACTTTAATCGTCTCACATCATACATACATACAGAAGCACTTAGAGATTATGGCTCCAAATCCTGGGACACTGGCGACCAGCATGGGGAGTTCTGGATACCAGGATATTCAGAAAGTCGTTATCTCCAGCCACATTGCTTCTTGCTGCTTTCTCAACTCGGCGGTTCGATCTGGCCGGGGGAGAAAATGCCACCCAGGTTTCCTGAGCACCTCTCTGCGTTAAGCCCTCCCACATTCACTGGCTCCTTACAACAAGCCTTCTGGGGACGCGGTATTATTACCATCACTTTATCGGGGAGGAAACAACAGTTCCTAAAATCAAACAGCCCGGCGGGGGCTGGTCCAAGGGCACATCAGTCTGACCCACACCCCGGAATTCCCACCACGACGTGCTGCGAAGACAAGAACACGAACAGCGTAAACAGACACCTGCTCTTTGGAAAACCCCTCGCAAAAGGGATGTCCAGAAAGTGCGGGTCTGAGGAGCAGAGGCCCATCCATGTTGTGGGAGCTGAACCCACTGCCAAGCTGCAAGCGTGGTGCAGAGTGGCGAGGCTGGCCCCAGCGGCATCCCGGGAACCACGCGGTGCCCTGCTGGGCCCCACGGACGCCCACCTGGCCAAAGACGCAATCCCTTCTATCTTCCGCAAAACAGCGAAGCAGGAGACTGCGGTGTTGGTGTGCCCAGCCACCCACCTCGCCCCCCCCCCGCCCCAGTTCTCCCTTCGCAACATGGATTTAAAAATCTTCCCCTATGTTCCTTCCCCCCACATTGAATTCCTTGGAGGCGCGCGTCCTTTGTTTATGCTCTTCTAACCTTGGGTCTTGGTTTCCCCCTTCTCACTCTTGCCCCTTCTCCTTTCTGTAATACTCCCTTACTCCTTGCTTCATTTCCCATCCTTTTTTTCCTCTCCTGAGATAGCAAAAGAACAAAAGAACGAGCATGGCAGAGATCCTTTCCATCGCCCTGAATGATTCATTATTTGAGTTGTTTTCATTACATTCTTTGAATGAGCTTCATAAGATCTATGGTAACCAGATACCCCATTTGTGTCAAATGCTCTTTTGATATGTTGGCACTGCCTCGGTAAGCATTTTGGAGCGTCTTCATGCCCCTTTCTCTTTCACAAGTCCGATGGTTGGGCTTCCAGCTACAGAGAAGAGAAGAAAGGGAAGGGAGAAAAGATTTGCAGACAAGCCAGCCACTCAGAAAGCAGCCCCTCCTACTCCCTGGTCTGTTTAGGCCTTTGTATTCCTGGGGGGAGGGGGAGGGGGAGGGGGCCGGGAAGAAGGTCAGGATATGCCATCCCAAAATATGCCTCTTTGGCGTATCGATTACTCTGAGCTGAAGACACTTGAGAAACTGCAGGTACAGGAAAGGCTCTCTACCCTCCCCTTTTTAACCTAAAATCAGGTCATAAAATTTCCCACGAGACAGACGCCCTCCCTGTTCCAGGAAGAGAAGAACATTCTTATCACCAGAGACCGGGAGTCAGCAACAGACTGGATCTGCCCCAACAGACCTACCAAAATAACCCTGATCTTCCGTTAGTTTCCTCCACACATTTCCTAGTGACTGTGCCCCAATTTGCCACCCTGATGAGCTTAAGCCCCCATTCCTTTGTCTTGGCACTTCTCCACAAATTTACCTTTCTTTGCTAAAAAGGTATACATCTGGCACCTGGGTGGCTCAGTGGGTGGAGTGTCCAACTCTTGATTTTGGCTCGGGTAATGATCTTGTGGTTGTGGGTTCGAGTCTACCCCCCTTCCACTGGGCTCTGTGCCGAGCCTGGAGCCTCCTTGGAATTCTCTCTGCCCCTCCCCTGCTCATGCGTGCACATTCTCTCTCTCTCTCTCTCTCTCAAAATAAATAACTAAACATTAAAAAAATGATATATAGACTCTCAGTCCTAACCACTCTTGTAGGCCTTCATTTTTCCTATGAAGGACTCCAGGTGAATGTGAAAGTATTTAATAAGATGTGTGTCATTATTCTGTCTTTTGTCTTTTGTCTTTTGTTCGTAGCCCCCCTGCCACACAATGAAGAGGGTGGAGGAAAATTCTTTTCCTCCCCTATAGCAGCTGTGAGCACACACACACACACACACACACACACACGTGCACGCACGCATGCCAGGGCGTGCACACGCCCCACAGACTCCAGGGATGTCTGAGTTAAAAATGTACAAAATCACATAGACCAGCCCTTTCACTTTGGAGCTACAGAAACTGAGACCCAGAGAAGCAAAGGGTCTTGAGGAAGATCTCACAACCGGCTCGTGTTCACATGAGGACTAGAATCCGAGCACCTTGCCTCCCACTTTTCAGCGTTTTTTCCATTGACCCATCTAGAGATGGGGCTCTGAATCTTTCTGACTTTCCCTTTAGGAATCATTTTTGGCTCTATTATCCATGAACTTGTCTGAAGTCTTCTTGAAGCTATTTCTGTTTTCAGTGTCATGCTCCCAAGCAAGAGTCTGGAGCCACTGGGACAGAGGAAGAAGGGAATACGAACAGTTTTATTTTTGTGCTCTCTCAGATCCATGACCTCATTCCTTCCGAGAAAGTCAGAGGCCTCGCAACTTAGGAGAGAGATCTAGAGGGGAGCCCTCTGTTTTGGAGGGGCCTCATGGCAAGCTAGAAGAATTTTCCAGGAAATGAGTTACCGTTCTTCCCGCAGGTAGAGGCTGGCAGCAGAGATGTAAGAAGTCATCTGGTCTGACTCTGCTCCTGGCCACCTGTCCGTGTCTTACAATATAACCCTCAGTGAGCTCAGAGTCAGGATGGCTGGTCAGTGGATGCCTCAGCCGGGGGCCCGACGGGCATCCAAATCTTCATCAGCCCCTAACAGACAGACATGGCACCAAACCACCCAAGTAGCCTCGAAATACTATGAAAACTAGCTAGTGGAAACCAGCCAGTTCCTTCTCTACTACAGGATCCTGGGAGAGGCAGGAATACGACAAAGGTCCAGATTCCCAGGCAACCAGATCAAGTTTGGCTTGGTCCGGGGAGAGGTTTGCTTTGGCTTGGTCAGAATGTTCAGAATGGAGAGATGTTTTTCAGATGTCTCTTGAAAATCAGAAGTTGGGGAAGGTCTTTGTAAGGATCTCAGCCCCCTCCTGTTAATTTCACAGCAACGTGGCCTTTCATCCACCTCAGGTTCAATGGAAAAGGGCTTGGATCCAAGGAGAAAGAGATGGGAAGAATATAACTGCAGGACCTCAGGGCTGGATTCTTTCCATTTAAACTCCGAGGATCCTGGCCGCTTGAGGGATTTGCATAATTAAAGGAGCCTCTGGACGGAAAAACCTGGGGTGAGCAAGGATAAAGAAGGCTACCTAAGGGGTGGGAGGCAATCGAGTGGGGAGTGCCACAGTAAAGACTGATGACGGGTCGTGCCACAGGAAAACGAACCAAATCGTTCCCTTTCTTCTTAAGGAAATCATCATTTCAACTTTGCTCTGTCTTCTCTGTGACCATTTAGAAGAAAGAAGGCTCCCAATCTGCATTTAAATGGAATGATTTCAGGAAGCACAGAATAGAGTGTAGGCTTTTCACTGCCCTGCCCTTCGGGAGGAGGCCTTAGCTGCATCAAAATTGACAACTGCTCTTTGCAAATGCACAGGGCAGAAACCTACCCATTTCCAGGGGCCCCGGACCGACCACAGGCTGCTGTGATTTGGTTTGGGGGATGAAAAAGGTCCTTTGCTCAAAGGAAAAAAAAAATCGAACGCTGTCTGGAATCCCACCATTTAATTTAATTGAACTTCCTCCCATGTTGCTTTGATCTGGTTTTAAACAGCAGATGTCCCAGAAGAGGTAAAGCACTAACCTGGTATCAGTCACTTCTGGCTAGGTATGATGGGAGGAGGGGCTCCCAGAAAAGGTTTTCGTTCCTTTGACAAGTATGTGAGAAGGAGCTCAGCCAGGTAGGCATTGAGCTAGCTTCTGAGAATGCCACAGTGAACAAGGCAGGCCCATGGCCGAGGGCTCTGCTTCCGGGGGGCCCCCGGCGGCCCGGAAGTAAAGAAGGCACAAAATGGAGAAGGGGAGTTTCAGCTCTATGGAAGGGAGGGCGGAACAGGAAAAGGATCTGGGGAGCAGTGAAGAAACGCGTCTGTGACATTTTTATGATTTTCCATTTCTGTCACGGGCTAGTCCTGTCTCTGATAAATGGCTCCCTGCTTGGCTTCTGGGGATATAAGGCACCTGTCCTTATCGCGCTATCCCTGAAAAGGCAAGCAAGGGACAGGAGCTGTTCCCATACACTGGGATTTTATTTCTAAGTCTCGTCCACCCCCACCCCTGGGGCCACTTCGCTGCCCAAATGAGAGTCCCATCCTCTTATTAAAATCTCCACTCCAGTTTGCTTGGTCAGCATGTGAAGGACCATGGAATGTGCCTTTTCATGAAGATTATGTCCATTTCTGACAGGCCCCCCGGGTGGGTCATGGGGACAGACGCCTCAGTCCAGGGCTGACTGATGTCCCCTGCCACCATCGGTCTTGGTAATTACTTTTGGAGCTGGCTCCTCACACACCTGCGTTGCCTATGGGCCAGGGAGGTCCCATAAACCCGTCTCAGTGGCTTTTGGAGACAAGGGAGGGAGAGATGGGTGAAGGGGTGTGTGGATGGGCACGCACTATGAGGAGCGTGTGAAAGAACCCACGTAAGCACCTCATCCTTGGCTTTCAGAAGAGATAAATCAGGGCTCACTGGGGAGGAGGGGTAGAGATGGTGGCACACCTCTCACAGCCTGGAATATTCACCAGGGAAGCTTCCTCAACAGGACAGGCTGCTCAGATCATTGCACTCACCCCCCCCCCCCCAAGAAGATCTTTATTCCATTCTTCCCTCTGAGGAATGAATTCTGCGTTCTGGCTTTCCTACACGGGCCTTGGAAACCTTTAGAGAGGTGTTACTGGGTCATCCATGGGGAAAGGCTCGTTGCCGGTGGTGGGGGGGGGGGGTGGAGTGTTGAAGACAGAGGCCCATTTGGAATGTCCCAAGAAGGTTGCCATCCTTGCCCCTCACCACCTGGTAGGCCATTGCAAGAATTCAGGATTTGCCAGGTAGATCAGTAGACTTTCCAGGGTGTGCGGATTGATGGTCACGTGGATCAACACTTAGAGAGAAGCGCTCCTCACGGCCAGATAACATTCAGGCGGAAAAGATCCTTAATACGACTATTTTTTCTTCCACAGCTGAGGTAAGAAACATCCCAAACAGTAAGGCTATTTTCCCAGGGCCCGTCGAGGATGGATGAGGGGGTTAGAACCCTGGTCTTCCTCCCGCTCACGCAGGGATTCTCCTAAGCCCTCGTCCTCTCTATGTGGGGCTTTGAAGATGATGGGGGCTCAGGATAAGGAAGCCAGTACCACTGAGAAGACGTGCTCAGTTTCTGGGGCGAAGGAAGCCTCCTGGACCCCCAGCTTCCTACTCACCCTCACTGGGCAGTGGCCAGTCAAGGCTCTGTGGGGAGATAGTCGTCCCCACTGAAGAGTCATGATGGATCTTCTGCAGCAGCTTCTCTTGGGAACCAAAAAAGGCATTTTTCACAGTTGTTTCTCCTCCTACAAATGATCTCTATCTTGAGACAGTTGCCAGAAACTCATGGCCGCCAAACCAACTGTGTTATTCATCCATGCATTCATTTTTGAGCACACTGGCTTTGAGTGCAACTGGGCGACTGGGGGGGGGGGGGGCCTGGTAGGGGACACCGAGATAAAGGGGACCAGACCCAGCCGGCCAGGAACTTACTACCCGATAGGGGTCCAGGCATCACCCCCCTCTCCCTCCTCGAGCTAATCTTTACAGATCAAGCTCCCGTCACTGTCCTTTGTGTTTCACGGATGTCCTGTCCTAGCTCAGAGCAAGCCCACGAGGTCACACGAGGTGCCAGAGCTGTGACTCAAAGCTGGCTCTCTGCCAGCAGAGCCTGTGCTCTCAGCCACGACACTGAACCCAGGCAACCAGGTCGTGAGGAGGGTGGGAGTATCAAGAGAGTGCTGTGGTGTTTCAGAGAGGGGGGCCATCTCTTCCACTGCCACGGTGTCTGCTAGAGTGGCTTTTGAGAGCGGCTTCCCCTCCACCAGAACAATCTGGCAGCTTCCTTCCCTAGGGCAGCTCCCAGACAGGGGCTGGCCTGTGTCCAAGAATAGGAAATATTCCTCACTCCCTGGTCTTCTGGGTGAAGAGGACCTCCCTCATCTCCTCTCAGGGAGGAGCTCCCCGGGTTCTCTGCCTCTTGGAAGTAAGATAAATATTTAAACTGGGAGGGGCCTTAGAGAAACCTAGTCAACTAGCCCACCGCCGTCTGCCAGTGTACAAGGAAGGAAACTGAAGTTCAACTCACCTTATCACAGTCACAGCCAGAGGCAAAGCGAGGACCTCAGCCCCCCCGGCCCTCTGAGTTCCAAATCTCTGCTATTTCCCCACTGGAGCTAAGCAGGAAGATACAAAGTCAGACTTCTTAAGGGGAGTGACTGGCTTTAGCATGTGCTCTCTAGCAGGTCAAACTGGGGAGAAATGGAGAAGCACTGATTTGGGAGTCTTAGCTTCTGTCAATCTCACCTCTTTCCCAAGCCTGACACTTGCTGAACATCAGATTCTGAAAACTCCCATTTAAAGGAAATCTCTCTCTTTCTGTCTCTCTCTGTCTCTCTCTCTCTGTCTCTCTCTCGGCTGATTAACGCTGAGCTTTATCCTAACCAACAGCCTTTATTGAACATACCCTGCTAAGCTAAAGGTCCCTGGAGAATTGATTGTATAATCCTTGCTCTCCTAATTCAAGGGACTGAGTCTTTGGGAACACCTGGCCTGGAATTTCTCTCCAGGGCCTTGTGTCCATGTTCCCTCTTCTCAACCCCATCAACGAATGTGCAGCGATGGGCAACTTGGGGATGTTTTGAGACTGACAAAATCTGGCAACCTGAGGGGTGTGTGTGTGTGTGTGTGTGTGTGTGTGAAATTAACTCCTGCTGCCACAGGTTTTATGAATGAGGACCCAGGGTCATGCTGGATTTTGAGTTTGGAGAAGATGTATCACCTGGGGTCGTGTCCTCAGTAAGAGAGGTTGTGGAAATAGCGGGGAACGCGGAAGGGCTGGCGGTGGTGGAGATAACATCTCCACCCTGAGGAGCAAAGTGGATGATTTACAGGCCTGCGAGTCTAGAACCTGATTCAGCAGAAGCTCTTTGTTTTATTGTACCCGCTGAAATTCAATCATTCCCGGGGAGGGCCTTTGCCCGGGAAGGGGGAGAATCAGGCTCTTGTTAAGTGAGGATTAAATTGCTGATTTCAGCAAATGAAAACTAATGACCACTGACAGTCTCTCATTTGCAGGGGGCGCCTGCAGAGATAATTCAGCCTCCCCGGTGGGGTGGGGGGGGGACGGGTTGAGCAGGATGAGGGTTTGGATGAACTTCTGGGGGTGGCGATGCTTTAGGGCAACTTGACCTTACCTCGTGGACTCTGACATTTCAAAGGACAGGATTCTTGCCGGGGCTTCTTTATTTTCTGAGTTGGCACAGAAAGGAGACAAGAGGGTGAAGACGTGAGCCCCGGTTTCTGGAACGGTCACCCAAAGGGTGTCTTGCAGGCTTTGGCACAAGTGGCAAATCAGTTAACTTGGGCTCAGGGCGTTGGAGTCGCCTCTTTGAGTTTGCTTTGTGGAAAGTGTGGAAACATGTCTACCCCCACTTCAGCAGAAGCCACTGCAAGGGCAAGGGCAAGGGCGTGTCCAGTCTCTGCCTTCTCCCTCTCAGGGAAGGGCAGAAGACGGCTGCCCTCATTTAGGGGCAGTATCAATTTTCTGTCTTCTAGTATCTCCATCTCAAATGCAAATGCTTCCTCAGCCCAATGCCTCATCAGGCAACACATTAGCTTGGCTAATAACAATCAACTGATAGTAAAAATGAAACTTAGCATCCACAATAATGATATTATCTATTGAATAATTACTATGTGCCAGGCGCTATGCTAAGCTTTCTGCAACAGTATCTTTCTTCCTTCTTTTCTTTTCTTTCCTTTCTTATATTTTCTTTTCTTTTCTTTCTTCTTCTTCTTCTTCTTCTTCTTCTTCTTCTTCTTCATCCTCACCACAGCTCTGAGGCAGGTATTGCATTTAATACTCAGAAAGGTTCAACAGTGCATCCAGGGTTACACATCAAATAAGTCAAGAGTCAGTTCGTTTGACTCTCTTGCCCTCTGCTACAGGTGCTTAGGGTTGCAGAAAAAAAGTTGGGGGAAAGGGAACGCAGAGGTGGGGGAAATTTCGCTTCAAGGAGACAAGGAAATGAACAGAAGAGAGCATGATGTGATTGCATAGTTAATGCACTTAGAGTGAGACAGACCCTGATTCAAATCTCAGTTCTGATATACTCTCTCCAGCCTTGTGTGAGCTTGTCTCTCAAGGTCAGTTTCCCTATCTGGTAGATAAGAATAATGAGGCTGCCTTCCACCCACCTACTCTCAGGTCTCTGCTCAGGCGGTCTCTTTCTCTTGGAAGCTTCCTTGACCTTTCACCCCACACTTATTTAACCTCTTCTGAATACATGATATATGCAGGGGACACATCACACCTGTGTTTTAGCACTTCCTCAAACATACTCTTTAAAGACAGGGAATGTATTCTGTTCACTGTTATGTCCTAGGAACCTCCTAAACATGAATGAATGAATGAATGAATGAACTAGCAATGGGGAATAAGAGAACCTGGAACACAAAAGACATTCAAGAGATTCACCCCACTTGCCCCTTGGCAATTTTGCCTGGGTCCGTTTCCATGCTAAGGCTCAGGAACACTGCTGCAAGGTGACAGCCATCAGGAGGAAGAGACTTTTATTTTTAACATTTCCCAGCATTCGTCATTCTGGTTCTCGGTCTGGGGCTAAAGTGTCCAGCAGAGTGGTGATGTGGTGCTCAGAGAGTTGAGTTTCTTGGAGGCACCAGTGTTTTTTTCAACCTTGCCCTTGACCAATCCTTCCGTGAATATTGAGTTGACTGAAGGTGGCCTCCCTCTCTTGTTGTGTGTGTTCACGAGGATGCTCGCCTCATTCTGAGCCCATTCTGAGGCCACAATGTGGGCTCTATATGGTGTACAGTCGAGAGGCCACAGCTTGTGTGTGAAGGAATAAGTGCAGCCCAGGGAGTCAAGTGTGATCTCTGAAAGTGGATACAGGCAAGTTTGTGGGATGGGTCTGATGCAGGCAGCTATGCAGTTAAGGCCTTGACGCTTTCTGCATCTGAAAAGGAAGAACCTACAAATAGCATTCCAGGAAGGTGGGGGGGCAGCTGGATAGGAGAGAGGGTCGGGGCAAAGCACGCTGCCTCATAAGGACGGATCCCTCCTCTCCACCTTCCTTTCTCTCCCAAATTTTTCCTCCGGCTCCCGGCTACTTCCCCTCCATGTCACATGCTTCCCCTCGGGCTCTTTGCCCCACAAAGCACTATGGGGTAGCAATAACAATAAAAGCCAATAGAGAGATCATAATGTGCCCGTCCTAATCTGAGCTCTCACAATAACCCTCTGAGGCAGGTACTATTATTCTCCCCCTCTTACAGATGAACAGAAAACTGAGGCACAGACAGATTAATTAGGTAGCGTGCCCAAGGTCACCCAGGTGGAGAAGCCTGAAATCAAGCCCAAATAGTCTGGCTTGAGAGTCTATGCTCCTGGGAGACAGAGGAAGAGAGGGCAGGCAAGGAGAGGGGGGATTATGTGTAAACAATAGAATGAAATCATCCGCAGGGGGACAGCACGTGTCCCCTTTGAAGTTACTCTGTTTACCCTCAACCTTTCGTTGACGTGCAACTGTGTCTCCCACTCACGACTGGGTGTTATGGTTGTTGGGGAACACGACATCAGAAATGTGCTCTTCACCTGGAAGGGGGCTGGTGGTGTAGTCTGTCCTCCAGGTAAATGTCAAGCCAGTTCCCTCACTTGGCAGACCCAGCACATAGAGACACCCCTCTACCAATCGCTCCATGGGTTCTGCACAGATGATGTCAGTGAGCTGAGACATTGAGCTTCCCAACACCCACTTTTCTCTCTTCTGCACACACGCACACACACACACACACACATGCACACACACACGCACGCATTCACTTCTACCCTAAGCTTCACGGCGGGTGTCCGCTGCTCTCCTTCGCAGGGAGTGACGCCATTGCCCGGTGTCAAAGGAACGGCCTCCTTCCTGTGCACCTTCCTCACCCGGGGTGCCTTTTGACAACCAGGCAGATAGTTTTCAAACCACTTTTGTTTTTTACTGAACAAAGAAAAAAGAAATGTCCCTGTCATTGTTCACTGTGCTGTTCCTTCCTCCTATTAGCTCTGCTGAGATGCACCCAAAGAAAAGAAAATACAATTGCATACAATTAGCAATGGAAATTATTAATAGGAGCAAGAGATTCAATCCATTCTACAAGTAATTCTGTAGTGATTTTAGTAATTGATAGTAATTAAACCCTAATTAATTCATTTCCCAACTAATGTATTTACTTTATTTATGGGTATTCACTTTAATTACATTTGTTTGCATTCCTTGGGTTAAGTAATACAAATTTGCTCTCTTTTCTGAAAATATTTATTCGGGCTTCTTTAAGTCATTCTTTGAGAACACGGGGGAACAAGGACTAATTGCTTTGAATTGCAGCTAACCACGTTGATTTTGTACTCTGGAATGTGGAGCTAATGGAAAGTGAGGTGTGCTGCCTACCTCTACTGAATGAAGCCTCACCTCCGCTGCCTTAATTTTGGGTCCAGCAGTCCGGCAACACTTCCTGTGAGTTCTCTTTAGGAAAGATCAAAATGACTGTGGAAATGTTCTCTGTGGAACTGAGATGCCAGGGAATGAAAATCTCATTTCTGGGCCTCACATTGGCATGAATACGATGGCCCTAGAGAGGTATGGCAGGCATGAGTCTGTTCTTTGGATTGAGTGGCTGTTAGCTAGAGTAGCAAACAGCCCCTGCCCCATCCAGCCGCTCAGCTGATGCTCACATGTTTCTATCAGCTGGCCGTGCCGCCTGTATATACACAGTTCTCCTGATGGGACACTCTTTCCAATATTCCATCTCTGGGCAGCTCCAACTGTCAGAAATTCTTCCTCACACTGAGCCTAAATCTGATACTTGGTAAGTATCTTCCTCCCTGATTCTTCCCTGACCCCCAACTACCCTATCCGTAGGCCATAGAGAATAAATTCAGTCTCTTTCAATCTCTTTCTCTTTCAGAGGTTAGCCCATCTGATGCTCAACAATTAACATGGCAGCACTGGATACTCTGATTCGTTTAACCATTCTCAAGTAGAATGCATTTAGTAGTATCCCTTTAGCTTCCTGTTGGCTAAAGGAAGTCTAGCCTCTTTTCATCTCCCCTGAAATATGTGAATGGCTATGGTCCGACCATTACAATGAAAAATGGAAATGACCTCTCTCAGTCAAGATTCCGTACTTCTATTAATGAGTGCCTTAGCTTGGGTTGGCCACATAACAATAATAGCCCATTTGAGATATTGGCCCTGCTGAGAGCAACGAGGAGTATGCTGAGTGTTTCTGAGAACTGTTGGGAATACCGGCAAGGTCAAAGTATGAAAGAGACTCTCAGTCACAGAAAAGGTTTGGAAATCCCAGCCTTGGCATCTGATAGAGGAGACATTTGCCTCATTGTGCCTCCCTTTTTATACACGCCATGTTTTACCTCAGACTGGCCAAGAGCAAAATAGGTGAAGGGTCAACAAGGGAGACGAAGCATGTAGGTTGAGGATGGCAAGCAGGCCTCTACTCATAATGCATCATCTTGGCCCTTGGAGTCATCATTCAGCACCTCAAACCTCCCTTCCACCCTGGAAGGGAAGGAGGATGAGTTAGGGCAGCAGTAACTGAAGTAGGAAGGGACAGGAGAGTTCGGGGTGGGTCTATCTTTTGGGAGGCCCTGCGTTGAATTTCTATGACAAGTACATGACCCTGATAAAAGGTGAAACCCCATACACTCTTAATTCCCACACTCAGGGGCCGCCCCATAAGACCATGATTGGATGTGTCATTTTTTTCACTAATTGGTCTGGACAAAGACAAAATGAGATGCTGAAGCTGCACAACTGGCTCATTGCTCCTTCACTGGCCTGTGGAGGCACTGGGTCCCTGTACCTCTGGCTGGATGGAGCCAGAGGAAGGGAGCGGAAACCCAGGGAAACACTGGGTCAGAGGGCTCAGCCTGGAGCTGTCCAGAAGTGACAGTGCTGAATCAGCCCTCAGCCCTGAGTAAGGCGGGTCTGTGGCAGCTGCCCCCAGGACCTGACTTCTGGAAATCCACCTTTTCAAGGAGGGCAAGAGGTGATGGAAATAGCCACCCAACCAAATTATTACAGAATTATATTTGGGATTTGAAATGCTAAAAGAATTACATCGGAGAAGGAGTTGGGGGCTAGTCCTGGAAGAAAGCCCCATTCCTGGCCTGGAGAAACACATGCATGTTCCTGATAAAGAACACCTGAACCACAAAGGAAAATGGCAGGAATTACCATTATTCCCTTCCATGCTTGATGGAGCATCTGTGCCAGTGGAAGAGAACCCCAGACCTCCAATTCTCCCTATTAATGCCTGAGCTCTTAGAAACTCCTTTCATCCTATTAAATAACTCCTGCCTATTGTTTTGAAACTGCAAAAGAAATTTCCAACTATGTAGAAGTGAATAGGTCCGCAATGTAGATGTATGTGGATTTGAATGAAAACTGTGTGTGTGTGTGTGTATGTGTGTGCATGTGTGCATACCATCTAGAAATACACAGACGTATGTGGTTTAGTTTCACCAACATGCAGTGTAGGATTTGCATCTGCTAATCAGTTCAGGATCCAGAAGAAAAGTAGCTGCCGATAGAAAAACCCATTACTAGTCAGCCGGCTGTGAAATACTGTACCTGTTCCATACCTTATAAAGAAAGGCCTGTTTTCATCTCCTATACGCACGCACACACACACACACACACACACACACACACACACACACACACCACGTGACCCTGACATGCCACAGGGGAAATCAGCCAAGAATTCATGAAAAAGTCCATGAAAGAAGGGGAAAAAAAAGTCAAGGTTCTCTGAATTTAGTTTTTCTATTAACTGGAATGAGATTTCAGGATGAGAATCTTTAACATGCTGTTTTATAATGAGGGAGGGAAGGAAGGAAGGAAGGAAGGAAGGAAGGAAGGAAGGAAGGAAGGAAGGAAAGGAAAGGAAGGAGTGAGGGCAGGAGGGCAAGAGGGAAGGAGAGAAAGAGGAGGGAGAGAAGGAGGGGGGAAGGACACTCTCACAGACACAGGGGAGTGCGTGCTTGGTGAAAAGCTACTAAGTTGAAATTGTAATCATGGGAATAAAGCACATCTTACCAAGAGAGGCCAGATTCTCTCACCCTCTTTCCTTCCCTCATCATCACTGGAGAAGTGGCATTTAAGTATTGACTGGAGTTGCACCTCCCTGAGCCATTACTCACTGGGGTTTGGCTCCGAGAGTTTAACGTTAACTAAACTTTAAGGAAATGAGAGTATTAAAGAGAAAAGATATCAGATGGAGTGTAATGGAAGAAGAATGATAGGACATCACTGAGGATGAAGTCCATTATCGTGTTTGCGGCTCATCATGACCTTTTGCCTTGGTTTATTCTCCCAAACAATAGAACCTCCCCACATTCAATGTGAGTTGTGTGTTTGACTAAATGTAGAGAAGGAGATTCCTAGCCCAAAAAAGTAAGGGGAACACTGCCACCCCTCTTTAAAGGGAATAATTCAAATTGGCAATGGAGCACAATCCCCACCATTCAGTACATAGGCTGGGACAAGCTAAATATTCTGACCAGCTTTCTATTTAAAGTGAATTTCATAATCAAAAGCCTAATTACTGAAAGTCTCTCATTGACATGAGATGAGAACTGGGGCAAAGCAAGTGACCTGACAATTTCGTACCTAATAAAAGACTAGGAGCCTAAAATGAAGCAAAATGAGCTGAGTAAACCAGACAGCATCTAATCAGGACTTGGAACCAAGGTAAGGGTTTGAGGAATCGACATAACAAGAAAATATTCAGTTGCACATAGTACACTCTTGTGGATATATGATGATTCACTTAGTGCTCTCTCCCCATTCCCAATTTCGCCCCATTTCTTTCCTGCCCCTTGCTTATATAATTCTCCCCCCACTCTGGACACTTGGATCCACATGCGATGCGTGCGTGTGCTTGTACTGCTGTGAGCTTACCGCCTTCACCTACGAAACCAGCTGTTTATCCATCCTCATGCATTGCTCCTTTCCTGTATTTCACATTATTGATCAGCCCTATTCCCTTGATTACTGATACACTACCTCTCCTATTTTCTTTCGACTATGTGGAATTGAATGTACCAGGAATCCGGAGGTGCGTGCATTTTAATCTCTGTGTGGTCATGTTAGCTAGGGTTACTCCTCTTTTCCCTTCTCTCTTCCTTCTGCTTGTATATAAACATTTACCTCCACCAGCCCTTTAATTGTCTCTCTGTATGATCGCTCGTAACAACTGCGTTCACTTAGGAGGCTTCAACTATCGCCTCTATAAATATGATTATCAAATTTAACCTCAGTCGTGAAATCAGCCCTGAGAACCACATCAGCAAGTCAATGCCTTGCTGAACTTCTCCATCTGGATGTTCCCACCCAGACTTTACACGCAATCCTTCCCGACCTGAATTCACTCTTCTGCTGGTACCGCATCAAGAAGGAAACGAACTTCTCAGGGTCTCGCCTGTGTCTGTTATGATGCCTCTGCCATCTCAGGTCCCAGACCCTCATCATCCTCCTTCCTCCTCCACTCTGCAACTGATCCAACTTTGAGGATCATCTGTGGGCCTCCATGATATTTCCTTTATCTGCCTCTGCCACCACCCTATTCAGATTCGAGTAATCTGCCTTCCGGTTACTGTAATAACCTCGTAACTGCTTTTGATGCCTCTAGTCTTCCAAATCTTTAATTCGTTTTCCAAATCCCTGCCACAGTGATCTTCCTAAAGCACTGCTCTGATCATCTTACTCACCTGCCTAAAAAAGTTCCATGTCTCTTGTTTCACTCAATCCGAAAACGGACGATTTGATCTGCATGTTCAGCGTCCCAATGATCTAACACAGACTGACCACACCTCCCACAGATCCCTTCACCCACCCCGAGCATTTCAGCCTGACTGAACCACTTGTTATTCACTACATACCCCCATTTCTAAGCTCTGTGCCTTCCTTGCTGGGGCTCACTTGGCTTGGGATGCAGCGTCCATTTCCACAGATACGAATCCTTTAGTCAAGGACCATCTGCTCCTAGAAGTCGTTCCTGGTCTCCAGCTGAGAGCATGTTATATTCATCTGATCTCAAACACCTGTTTGCCACACAACACTTACCTGTGCCTTCTACACAGTGAGTGCGTAAGAGGCACTACATTAACCAGTACATGTATGAACAAATACAGGTGTATAAATTCTCATACCTGCTCACTACACATGCAGCCATTCATGGCAACAAAAATATGAATCAATCACTTATATAAATCAGTCACTTAACCACAAATTTGCAGCGTTCCTGCCGTGTGTATATAATGGAATGCCTACATGCTCTCGTGCTTAAAAAGACAGAAAAACTAACTCTTTGAACAAATGGGCAAGGACTCTTTCTCGGAGTACTGAAAGCCACGCTAGCATGAGCACCCGTGTAAAAGAAAAAGAAACCACCGGTGTTGCTCTGAAAATGCCAGACCAGGTGAGAGAGAGCCTGGGAAGGGAAGAAATCAGCCCACACATTGGACAGATGTGAGAGCAAGGACTGGGCCAACCCAAGCTGCCGCTGACGTGGAGAAGAACCCCAACACAAGAATGTGCTAAGGGGGAGACTGCTGAACTGCAGACAATCCCAAAATGGCTCGATGTGAAAAACAGCCTCCCAAATATACAGCAAACAGCATTGACATGGCTGATATGTAGCTGCGCGTGGGTGTGTGCATGGGGTGGGGAGGGATAGGGGAATGAATGAATGAATGAATTCGGGGCGCCCTGATAAATTCCCCCTGGGATAAAATCCAAACGTCTGCTTCTAAGAGATAAACAGAAAGCTCTGCTCCTCAGAGGCATGGCCAGTGGCTGAACACCACACTAATCTCCTTTGCACCAGGTCCCAGGCACCACGGCAAATGTGTGTCAAAAAAAAAAAAAAAAAAAAAAAAAAAAAAAAAAAATTTTTTTTTTTTTTAAAAGAAAAAGAAAGGAAAAAATGGAGGCAAAAAAGAGCATCTCACTAAAGGCAATAATGTGCATTCAAATGCTCTTCGCAGTCCGGATGAAAGCAACCCAAATGGATGTTGTTTCAAAGAGGGTATAGAAGCAAGAGCAGAGGAATAGATTAATTTGGCTGGATAAATGAAGACGACTCCCTAGCTAAGGGGTGGGGACCGGCCAGCTGCCAAGGAGCATAAAAATGCCATACGTTTCCCCAGCACTTTGTACTCTTCAGAGCACTCTCCCGTTTATTGTCTCACTTGATCTTCCAAGCACCACAGGGAGCAGCAGCCCCCACCCACCCTATGGAAGAGGTGAACCGAGGCCCAAGAGACCCCCAGACTGGCATCCATCTCCTTCGGGCCTAATCCGGAGCTTTGGCTGCTACTGCCAAGGCTTTAATGTAAACATCACCTGGAGAACGAATTGAAATTCAGATTCTAACTCCGGAAGTCCGAGGTGAGGCCTGAGATGCTGCATTTTATCACACGCCCGGGCGAGACCCACGCTGCCCCGTTCAGGACCACACTTTGAATAGCATGGTTTTGGATGTCCCATCAGGGCGACTTGCAAGACTTGTCTCAGTAAAGGCCAGACTATCGGCTCTTCATCTGGCAGGATAGTGTTGAATTTACACTACTGAGAGCCTAGAGCAGATGTCACAAACAGCTCCTGGTGAGGACTGAGCGCCTTGAGCTCCGACACCCATGATCAGCTAGAGGAGATGCCTTCCCCTTCCTGACTCAGTGACTGTGCAAAGGTCACAGGCCCTCTCTAGATCTCTGTCCACGTGAGCAAAATCGAAGCACATCCTGTCCCGTATCCTCAGCTATCGCTGAGCTGAAGGAGCCCAGAGGAGACCCCCTGTTTTGGTTGATTTGCCTCTTGCAAAGCCCTCAAAATGTCCCAGAACGCTGAGACTCCAAAGGATGCTCGTTGGTACCATGACATAAGCAAATTTGACTCCTTGTTTTCCTTCAAGAACCTCGACACACGTCGTCGCCGTCTTCACGCTCCTCCTAGGGTAAGAGCAGGCGGGTATCACCTCACCTTGAGGAAGAAGGAAGGAGAGCCCAAGGACACAGCCTCCCGGAGCGAGGTCAGGTTGGCATTCTGGTGCCCTGATGTCTGACCCTCTGCTTTGAGTTCAGAGTGCAAAGGAAAGGCCAGTTCCCTCATCCTCTCTCACTGACCAAGCACAATGCTTGCATCCCTCATTTAAAACATATTCCTTTGGGACTCTAAGGGGGTTTTTAGAGCTTCAACATGTGGTACAGACACACAATATTATTCAGACTTAAAAAGGAAGGAGATTCTGCCACGTGCTGCCACACGGATGAACCTTGAGGACACCATGCTGAGTGAAATAAGCCGGACACCAAAAAGACACGCACCGTGTGATTCCATCCCCGTGAGGTATGGAGAAAAATCAAATTCGTAGAGGCAGAAAGTAGGATGGTGGGGGTCAGGGGCTGAGGCAGGGAGGGAATGGGGAGTTAGTGTTAATGGATACAGAGTTTCAGTTTTACAAGATGAAGAGAGTTCTGTGGGCCGAAGGGGGGAGGAGGATGGTTACCCAAGGAATGTGCCTCATGCTCCTGAATTGTGTACTTCAAAATGGTTATTTTTTCACAATAAAGAAATGGGGGCGCGGGGTGGGGGCGGGGGAGAAGTGTTTTTCTAAAACCATAAACCGTTCTGGGAGGAATGTTTAATGCCTTCAAACTCTAGTCCATTGACAACGTTTGGAGAATTCATTCGTTAGATTGCTTGGGACAAGCAACAACACAAAGGCAGTCCTAGAAGGAGGTAACGGAGAGGCATCTGGGGTAAGGGAGGGCCACTAAAAGCGGCGGTAAGAAGCCACCAAAGGCCACCATTGCTTGTCTCCTAGTTCTGCAGAAAGCCAGACCTGTGTCCTCACCTGCCTCCCCTCCCCACCCACCGCCCAGGAACCTCTGGGGCCTGCTCGGGGTGCCTGGACTGACCTCAGAAGTCACATGGCCTGCACATCTCCCCGGCCAGATACGGTCCTTCCCCAGCCCCCTGCCCACACTCGGGCTGCGCTATAACTAGTTCAGGCTGGGGGGCCGGGGGGCCTTCGTGCTGTTTCAGAGGACGTGGCTTAGGGTCAGGGACACCGGGTTCACCGATTTTGCAGCAGCTCAGAGCTGAGCAGACACTCTTTGCCCTGCCTGTTCTCAGCGGGCTCGCTGAGAAGATGACAAAGAAAGAGAACTCCAGTATCTTGATTCCCCACTCTAGGGCCTGCCGCCTTGGCCTCGTCGCCAGCCCCAAATGCCCTTCAGAGACAGCAAACCTCCAGGAAAAATTAAATCCTCACCAAACACCCTTTAATTTTATCCACTTGGCTTAATGAAGGTTCCGGTATTAATGACCTCGGAGGCTTTTTGTCTGACAGTTCGGCCAGTAACTAAACCCTGTGCTATTCCCCCCTCCCCCCCCCCCCACCCCGTTGCCTGAAATCTCAAGCATCGCCTCTAATCTTATTTTCTATTTCTGGGCTATATTGCATTAGCACCTTTTTATTTCTCCTGGCATGTTTGACAGTGAGTTCAGGCTAGTGAGAATCATCTCTTTGTGCTGGCAAATGGGGATTGCTTCAGTTGTTTTAGAATAATGACTTATAGTTAAAATTACCCCCAGGATATCATAATTATATGGTTGTAGCTTTCTTCTTTGACAAGGTGGAGAGGCGGAGCTCAGGTGGCCTGTGGGAAGTTGCTTGCGGTGGAAGGGAGAGGAGGGATAAACATATGTGTACCAAGAGCCCCCCAGGAGGCATGAGGACAAGGAACAGAAGCTTCAGCTTATAAGATGTGCTCGGGGAGAGAGATGTTCACCCCCACCCCCTGCCACATGCCTTCTGCCCATCTGGATGGAAATAGCAGAGCCACAGCACCAGCCTCAAGAAGAGCCTCACAATTTACAGGAATCCCCCAAACTCCCAGTAACCTTCCCCCCATCACAGCCGATGGGGGGAAGGGGGCACCACCAAGCTATCTGAAATTCACAAATGCAATTTCCCTTTGGCCTAACTCATTAAACAAAAGGTCTCTGCTAGAAGGGAAATGTTATTTGGGAGGGGCCCTGTTATTAACATTAATAGCACCGGCTAGGTTAATTCTTGGATACTCTATTGCAATTTTTGGTTTTACATTTGTTTTTAGTAGGGAGATCAACATTCTCTTACCTGAACCCTATGGTAGAAAGCAGTGGCTGGCTGTATGCATGGAGCTTTGGACAGACTTCTGTCTCCTCAGCCCTCCCCCCACCACCCCCAAGTGCCTCCGATGAGGAATGGTGATGCGGACCCACCTTGATAGCCATTGCTCTACCTAAACTTCTAGCAGCGTTCTGAGGGGGTGATATCCAGAATCAGGGAAGGCAAAAGGTCGCAAATGCCGATTCTGCCCAGGTGAGGGGTCAAAGGGGAAGGCCTTGGCCCAGGCCGGGATGATGAGGGTACTGGACCCAGGGGAAAATGGTGTTGGGCCAGAAAAGGAGCAGAAATGGGAGGGGCGATAAATTAGTGCATCCTGGGAAATGACAAGTCACGCTAAGGGACCGATACAACAAGTGGATATACTCTTTGGGGTCAGACCTAGGATCTAACCCTAGTTCCAACAAGATGACCTGTGCTCTGGGCAGATCACTTAACTTCTCTGAGACCCAGTTTCCCCATTTCTAAAGTGGGAACAATGACAGAACCTAATGAACTGAGAGCTAGATCTGTTATTGCAAAAATGTGCTTCACAAGTGTGTGGCACATGGCTTGCCTTTGATGAGCCCAAGCGATTCCATTCATAGGATTATTTCCAGGTAGCTCTTGTTAGGACTGCTCCCCTCAGCTGCCCCAAATTGCTATTATCTTGCTCTTCTCGTTTAGAAGTCCCCCAGATTCTGCAGTCAGCCCCTGGAAAAGGGGGGTCAAGGAAACCATCCCACAGGAGGTGTGGAAATTGAATTAGTCGAGTCTGGAGTAGGTGCCTTCGTGAGGGATGAACCGGCTGAGCCTGGGACGGGTCCCCAGCTGTATTTACTGGTCAGGAGGGTGACCCGGAGCCTGATGGAGGACTGGCAAGTGAGGCAGGGGCCCGTGAGAAAGATGATTTTTTTTAAACACGATTTCTAATCTGTGTAATTACTTCTAATCTGTGTAATTACCTCCGCTGGGCCAAGGCACAGGAGAGGAGGAACCTTGTCGACCATCTTCTCTTGTTGTTTTCCTCTCCATCAGAGAGACCTTGAGACCTCCCCAAGGTTTTGAAACAAAATTACATTTTTTCCTACTGCAGGGCAGACTCCAGCCTGCAGGAATGAGGCTGCGGCCGTCTCCAGGATTGCCAACGGGGGGCTCCAGCAGACACGAGTGTGCAACGGGCCATTTTTCAAATGACACTAATTAATATGGGATTATTGGGAAAGCAAATCAACTTCTCCTTCTTGATTAAAACCCTCTGTGTTCCCCGGCGA
This sequence comes from Herpailurus yagouaroundi, assembly GCF_014898765.1. Classification (NCBI taxonomy): domain Eukaryota; kingdom Metazoa; phylum Chordata; class Mammalia; order Carnivora; family Felidae; genus Herpailurus; species Herpailurus yagouaroundi. The sequence goes on along the minus strand of NW_024412402.1, from coordinate 18,365,320 downwards.
CCCCTGTCTGTCCAATGGGCTTTGGCAGGCATTATGCTGGGGCCACTCTGGGAAAGAGGTACATTGCATGATCCCCGGTCTCCTTCCCAGCTCTGCCAGTGGGGCTAGTATGTCGCCTGAGAGGCTGACTCACGTTTCGCCCAGTCTCATGAGCACGGAGGAGGGGCGCAAAGAGCCTGTCTTATCTTAGGCAAGGACCCAGAAGACCCAAGTTTACAACCAGCTTTGTCTTTCCCTGATCAGGCTACCTCACCTCAGTGTCCTCGACGGCTATCAGGCTAGTACTGTCCACCCGCCTCACAAGCCTGTGTTGGAGGAAGCACTATGGTAATAGATATTAACGAGCCTTCTGAATCCCAAAGCCTTGCACAATGTGACGATCAGGAGGGTGCACAGAGACCCAGGAGGGGCGGAAAAATCCATTCATTCGGTAACACCATCATGGGCAGCGCAAGTCCCCGTCCTGCAGGGACAAGGGAGTGAGTCCATGGCTACCCTGGCAGCCCGGTTCACCGTGACCTCCTCTGGCAACAGCTCCGTGTTAGAAAGATCTCCAGCCCAGGCTCCTCGACTCTCCCTTCTCTGAGGCTGCTTGTAGACATCTTCCTAAGCCCCGCCACTCTGAGGGCCGCCCTGAGAGCCCCCCGGGTGAACAGGGAGCTCCTGTGGTCACTGAACTCACTCTCCACCCATGTGCTTTATTTTTGCACATGTAGACGTCTTGCCTCCTCACCGCACAGTAAGAGCTTTGGGGCTCTGTCTGCAGTACATTCCGAGCCCCCTCATGGCAGGGTGCCCGTGGCCTGGTGCATACAGGGGCTCAAAAGCAGATATTGACTGACCGAACTGAGTGCTCCCCCGGTCCTCTGAATGCCTGGCTTTGCGAGGAACCCCTGACTTCTTGGTTTTGTTACACCTGCAGGAGCCTTGCTGAGGTCAGGATGCCTGTGCTGCCTCACTACAGGACCAGGCTGGAGAGCCCGAGGGCCCCCCACACACCCTCCTCTCCTGGAGAGAAGTGAACACCTTTCCCCAGCTGCCCACACCCACCAGAGAGAGAACCAGGACAAAGCATTGCAGGGCAGACATGTGAAGAGCCTGTCATAACAAGCCGCGCCTTCAAGTCAGCCCCTGAAGTCCCTCCCACGTCTAAGACTCTAGAGTCCACCTAGAGGACAGGAGGGCAGCCAGGAATTACAGAAAAGAGGCTGAAGCTCAGACAGTCTGTTCCCACACGTGGGGGCTTCAGTTCTGGAGGGTTCTCCATCCTACCCCCTTTCCTAACCACGGGCAAGAGGCGCACAGGTGGTTGGACCTAAGCTTATAGATAAATGTGTTTTTATGTAGAAAGATCACTCCAACCCATGCCCCATATTGTGTCAATTTTACCTCAGTAAAACTGCTAAAATTGGGGGGGGAATAATGGCTTACCAGAGAACATCTACTTTTCTACCACCACTTTGGCAATATCATTTTGCTGTTTCTATACAGGAAAGGAAAAGTAAGGGATTATTCAGGAGGCATGATGTCTATGTCCTGTTTTCTTGCTTTGTTGTGGCTCGGGAATAAATTGCATGTTATCCTGTGAGAGCGGAGGGATAGAGTTAAACCCTTTCATTTTATTTCATTTTATTTTATTTAAAAAAAATGTTTAATGTTTATTTATTTTTGAGAGAGAGAGACAGTGAGAGTCAGGGAGGGGCAGAGAGACAGAGAGGGAGACACAGAATCCGAAGCAGGCTCCAGGCTCTGAGCCGTCAGCACAGAGCCCGACACGGAGCTTGAACCTACGAACTATGAGATCACGAGCTGAGCCGAAGGCGGATGCCCAACCGAGTGAGCCACCCTGGCACCCCAAGCCCTTTGATTTTAGAGTTGGCAGCTTGTGTTCAGATCCTGACTTTGTCTCTTACGAACTTTAGGATTCGGGCCAGGTGATCATTGCCCTGATCCTCAGTTTATCCATTTGAAAAATGGATGACAGGTGTATCTGTCAAAGGCTATTTGTGCCAAGATGATGTGATGCCTTGGGTGCCTGGCACATTGTCGGTGCTCCATAATTAGTTCAGGCATTAAAGCAGGGGTTTGGATGTGTAAGTCACACCCAGGACCATGTTAAGTTTCACCTGGCTTCTGAGCTCCAGCCCGTTTCTGTGAAATGTTTTAGGTCATTTTGTTTTAAATGGAAGGGATCTTCAAAATTACTCTTCAGGATCCAACATTATGAGACGTGACATATTGGGGTCCAGTGCTAACTAGACTGGCCCTGAGCTGACATCCCACGGCTCCTTTGTGATTTTTCCCCCTAACACACGTGCTTACCCCGTTTCTTCTACAGTAGAAGCTCTGCCTCTTCTCAGCTTTCTGAGCCATCCGGTCTCAGAGGCACCAGCTCCAAGCAGCGACCCCCCAATTCCAGAAGAATGCAAACAGTCTGGTTTCTTGGCACCTTAAAGCTGTGTCGTGCCACTCTCCTGAGATGGCAATTTCTTTTCTGTTGTTCTGTTGAATACATTTTTTTAAAAAAGATTCCCTTGGCCGCCGCCGCCTCGCTTTTCTTTGTGGTTAGGATGCAATGACTAGAATCTTGCACGTACTTACAAGTCAATTTTCCTTTAATGATGATTTTACCTGCTCCGAAGCTTATCAGAAGGAGGGTTCACGCACCCGGGGTCTCGGCTGGAAGCTTTCAGTGGGCCTCAGCAGCTGTTCTATAGGCAGTGCACCTGTTTTGAATGTCGTCAATGCAATGCTAATATGCAAAACGATTTGTGGTGCAGGAAACCGGAACCAACAGCAAAAGAAACTGTGTTTGGGATTATAAATCACTTCCCCATCAGCTGCCAAGCTTTCTCTGGGATTCAGCGGAGGAGGCGCTGTGGGCAGTGGGACCCTGTGACAGCCCCTTTCCTGACTTATGTTCTTTGAGAGAAGGATCCAGAGGGACATTGTTATATCTGGCAAGAAGGGATTAGAGGAGGTCACAGTGGAGGAGGAACCTTCGGCAGAAGGAGGGAGCAAGGAAGAAGGAGTTTATTAGGCAAAAGGCACCAGGCTTGTGCTTAGATCTGCTTCTATGGCTGTGGCCGGTAGCTTTTGCAGCGGTTTGAATAGAGCATTCTGGAAGGGCCGCTTACCACAAAGAAAGGGCTCCATTAAGGTTCATTAGAAACTAAAGTTTATAATCCCCACCTTAGACACCTTCCACTTCAGAGAGTTGCTCTTGTGACTGAATTAACCTACTTCCATTAGCCAAACAGGAGAGTGAAAGTTCACGTCCAGTAAGTGGCGCTGATAGCCTGGCTCCTTCCACAGCTGAGCATATTGACGTCCGTAGTCCCAAGAGCATCCCTGAAATGCAGTCCGGGCATGGCTGCCTCAGTTAGCACATCTGTGAAATGGGTTCAAACCATCTACTTGAGGTGCCAGCCTGGAGAGTTTCTCTCTAATGAGAGCCATGCAGATTAGGAGGCCTGAGCTCACCTCCTCTCTTGTTTCAGAAAGAATGTGGGCAGGTACAGCAGAAAACAGTCCCGACCATTGGCCATAGCTCTACCGACAACTGCCACCCTTTTATTGTCACTCAAGCTACATGCTCATCATCTTTGAAAATACGCTTAGGACTAGGCTGGAATTCTTCAGACCAAGCCATAGAGTTCACACTGGGTTTGTCAGTACTGGCGACTGAGAATTTTCTAGAAAGTTGCAGGGAAGGTTTGGGCTTGGAGGGCCAGGGGATAATAAGCTGGGGGTGGCAGTGGGTGAGAGGGACCGCTTTCTATCTGCGATGCTCCTAACCCAAGGATGAATTTGTAAGTTACTGCAGGATGTCAGCTCTGTGGGATAAACAATCCTGGGGCATCTGCTCCTTGCAGGACGCCAGGCAACCACCCGCCCTCAAAGAGTTTACATAGCCATAAAAAGCTAAATGAAAGCACAAGGTGGCATATCCCAAATGTAAGATCCTTAAATGCTGTAGGATTTCGAGGGAAGAAGAACTTACCATAGTGTGGGCAAAGAGGAGATGAAACTCAATCTGGAGCATGCGGAACTGGCACGGAAGTAGCAGAGAACATTCTGGGCAGAAAGAGTGTCAGGACCAAAAGTGTGGCGATATGCGAGCATCGAGCATCACAGGGCACGGCCAACGGGGGGCGGCGGGGGGGGGGGGGGGGGGGGGGGGGGGCGGGGCCTGAGGAAGCAGCAGGGGCGGAGCTACCGAGCGCTGGGGGAGGTGAAGGCCCTGCAGTAGAGGGAAGCAAGGAGGGGCAGGTGAGCAAGCCTGTAGTGGAGTCAGAAGGGAACTCAAAATTCAGAACTGGGGCTCTCGCTCCTGTGTGCCTGAGACTCAGGAGCGCTGAGGGGGCTGGTGGGGAACCCACCGAAACGTCCTACCACCCCAGGGTGCAGGCTGTGTTTTCACAGCGGCAAATAGTCTGTTTTCATGGACACTAGAGGGGGTTAGCTGGCAGCGTGAGGCCCTGCAGGTGTCTGGGAAGGGCGTTTCCAGCTCGGCTGACTCCCAGGCTCCGCGGGGACAAGCGTGGGGGGGGGGGGGGCGGAGGGTGTCTCATCCACCTGAGAACAAGGATGAGAATCACCCGGCGAGTCAGCGGGTGCACGTCCCTGAAGCCCCATTCTGGGTATCATCGTTTTCAAAGCTGCAGTAGAACCCTAGTCCCTCCGGATTTGCTGGGAGAAAGTAGTTATTTACTTCCTGGGTTTATTAAAAATGCACCCATTACCTGAATGCCTCCAGGCAACGGTACAAAAATACATTTTTACAGGGTGGGAATTCAATTAAGCAGACATGCAAATGAACCTCCAGCAAGTAGGCCAATGAGGCTAGCCCCTGTCAGGTGGATGACAGCCCAGATGACAGGTGTCCTCAGTACGTTCAGGCTCCCCCAGCCAGGAGCGGAAGAACCATGCAGATGTAAAGGTCCACGGGTGATTTCTCCTCTCTCTCCTCTTTTTCACTCCAACCCGGGGCTCCTACAGTGCTTCTCAGCCTGGGCGTCGTGTCTGTGATAAGGCCGGGAAGGGATGGGCCGTCTCGGGGAGCTGAGGTAGAAACATCTGGGAAGGGGATTTGGAAAACATTGCTTGGCAGCTGCCTGTGTAGTCTTTTAGCCTCATGCTCAGCTGTAATCTGAAACCGGTCTGTGGTGAGGCTGCGACTCTTTCTGCAGAAATCTTGTAGGGTAGGTAGCAATGTTTCTAAAACTCAGATGCGATGATGTCCATCAGGATCTCCGTAGGTCCCCGATGCATTGGGGTCCAGATCCCACCCTAACGTGGTATGGGTAGTACTTTATGATCAGACTCAAAGTAAGAGACTAAGCCCGTTGAACTTCCTTGCCTAAAGTCACAAGAAAGGTAAGGAGGTGGCAGAATTGGAATACGCACCTGTGCTTAGCCAACTGCAAAGGCCCTGCCCAAATGTCTGAGCTCCCCACCCCCACCCCCACCCCCACCCCCAGGGTCTTCAAACCAGAGACACCAACCCCCGGCTGGTCTCTGCCCAAATGGCAAACCCATTTCCTCGACAGGGGAAATGCAGACTTCTGGGTTCTTCTGGCTGAAGAATTCAGGGAACCTTCTTCACGCTAATCATCCAGGGCAGCGATTCTGAGTTAAGTTTGGTATAGACGTATTTGTTTATATCCGGAAAGCATAATAGTTTAATGGAAGGAGAAGCGGACTGAGGTCAGCTGCTAACCGATGAGACGATGTTACCATATCAGTTCCTTTCTAACCCTTCCTTTCTCCACTGTGATATAAAGATTTTGGAATCAATTACCTCTGTGGTCCCATCTATCTCTGATTTTCGGTGCTACATAAGTGAACTAAAAGAGCTAAGGCATCCCAGAGTCAAAATCAGCCCTGGGGTTGTCCGCTCTTGGATAACACACTGCTTCTGTCCTTGGGCTTGGATAATCAAAAGCTGGCGGTACGTTTCCCACGACCACCAAGGTGAGGTCACGGTGGTTAGGTGAGCCACAGGGAGAAAACATTCGTGCCAAGCGAAGATGGTTCAAGCCTCCCTGAGCTCCACCAGTCTCCTGGGGAGAGGGAAGCAGGTCAAGACCCAGGGCCTTCACCGTCTCCCCACACGGTGCTCAGAGACCAGTCCGTCCCTGCCCCACGGATCTAGGGAGGTGCTTATCTTGGAGGAGGAGACACTTAAGGAAACGGACACTCTCCCATCAGCTATACTGCAGGAGATTGATCAGCTGCTGGCCAAGCAGTTGCTACTAAGAGACCATTCTCCACTGGGGATCACAGCTGTGTTTACACTAACCGTCTAGGGTGACCTGCCTTCCCCAGAGGCTCCCCCGCACACTTCGCACTGAGGCTCAGCTCCGAGAAGGCTTTGCTTTCAAGGAAAGGCGTGTGTTTACCATCGATGTGATCATGCAACAGGGAGCCTGAGACCTGCCTGGCTTTGCCCGCAGCTGTGCAAATGGCTGTCATAAACTTTTCTCCTTCTGGCCCGGATCACCTAGAGCTGTTAGATAACCCTCCCTACTTAGCAAGTGGTTAGCGTCAGGGGCAACCATAAAGGCGTCGTCTCCAAAAGGCTGCCCTTTGCTGACCCCAAGAGAAAGCCCCGGGTTGTAGGCACCCTCTCTGGAGCTGTGCAAAGATGGCGCTCGGCGGGCTCCATCTACCATCGTCTCGTTGGCATTTATCCATAACAATGCCTACCTTACAGGTTTGTTACAGAGGTGAAGGGCTTAAAACAGCGTCTGGCACAGAGTATGCTCTTTGCAAGCAGTAGCTGTTATTTTTCTTCCTCAGTCCCCTGAATATTTAGGGAACACCTATTAGGTACCAGGTACTGAGCCAGGCACGGGAGATAGAAAGCGGGAAATGAAGACCCAGTTCCTTCCTGCCCTCGAGATGCCTCAGCTCTATGGGTGGCGCCCACAGGCATTCTTGGGGACCTCCTCCAGAGCACAGCCACCCACCCTAGGGGGGAGGTAAGAACAGTCACTCAAATCCCCACCTTCCAACGTAGTAGGTGAGAAAAGTCGCTCACACTGACGTCAGCCTGCAAGGCAGGGGCCGGTTCCCACCCTCTGAGCCTCCCCTTGGGCTCTCCAAAGCACCAGTGGTCAAAGCTGTCCCCATGGACTGAAATCCTATGCCATTTTTGTCCCAACCCCTTACTTATCTACTGAAAAACTGCTTTTCGTCAAGGCTTTCAGATTTCATTTCCTAAGCAATCCATTCTAGTTAAAATTAATCCCCAACCCAACCCTGTCAGTTGTCCTTTGTCTATAAGAAACAAGCTAAATAAATAAATAAATAGACAAACAAACAAACACACAAACAAAAACACTGAGAGAATTATCCCGTAGCCACCTTCTAATATCTCATTTCTGGTACCGCTTAAAACCTTATTGTTAGGTGATGCTCTGATGTTAAATGGCTGATCTTCCTACTGCAGCTAAAACATCTCAGGCTGGCCTCCTTCTCTGCAGGCGTGGAAAGGAGCCACTCCATGTCCTCGGTGGGGTGGATAACCCTGGGGGATGGAAGGTATCCAACGCTCTGAAATGCCAAGCCCATATCAAGGAACGTCTGGGATTCTTCTTCGGAATTAATTTTAATTGATCCACCATTCAACAAATATTGACTCCATAGCATATACCAGGCACTGGAGGTAAGGAAGATAATAAGAAACATCTCTTCCTTCAATGAGTTTGCAATCCTCTAGGAGACGACAAATATGGAGAAGTCACAATACAGATAGATGAGTCTGATAATAGTAACATGCATCCAGTGACTCCTTACTGCCAAGTCATTTGTTAAACATGTTATCCCACTGCTAACATGCTTTCCATACGCAACTATTCTCATCTGTTCTCTGGAAATTCCTTGAACAGACCATGTTGATTGGTTCCTTCACCTGCCATGCCCTTCTTTCCCACTCTGGGTCTGTATGGCAAACTCCTTTTCATCCTTTAAAACTTTTTTCAGACTATCCCAATCATTTTAAGCATTCCTTTCCCTAAACTACTTCTCTACATTCTTTTCATGTTTCTCTTTTTGCACACATTATCTTATATTCTGATCAATCATTTGCATATCCTTATTCTTTGCTAGAACATATGTTTCCTTAGGACTTTAATAAAGTACCTGCCTATACTAGATATTCTTAAACGTTCATTGAACTGAACTGTGTATAACACTATAATGATATTACTACCATGACCGCCATCATAACTACTATTTTTTTTGTATTTTTATGAATCAGGAATTATCATAAGTACTTCACATATATTTCCTCAATTTTTCCTCAAAACAACATTGAAAGTGGGAGGTATCGTAGATGGTTTCTCCAGTAAGAAGTGATACCTAACACAGAGTGTATTGTATGAATTGTTACTTTTCTTTCCTTCCTCACCTCTCTCTCTCTCTCTCTCTCTCTCTCTCTCTCTCTCTCTCTCCTCTCTCTCTCACACAGACACATACACACACACAATCTTATAAGCCATGCTTGAACCTCTTTTACTATTTTGGAGTTGATATCTGACTTAGATACCTCGTTTCTGTATTCCCATAGTACCCTTCACGTGTCCATATAAACACATAGGAAGCTGCTATAACTACAGATTTAGCACTTTGCTTCCTTAAACTGTAAATTCTTTGAAGTCAGGCATGTCTCATTCATTTCTTTTACCCCAAATAAACATCATGCTGTCTAGTACACAGTAAGTGTTCAATGAGTATTTATGGTAAAAGGAAGGAAGGGAGGAAGGAAGGAAGGAAGGAAGGAAGGAAGGAAGGAAGGGAGGACATCTTCCACAGACGAGGTGAGTTATTTGGATAGAAAATACTATTTCTCATAAAACCCAAGCACTCTTCAGCCAGGCAAAGGAGAAAGAAGATCAGTGAGCATACTAGAGCCTGGAATTACTGATACATGGCGTTTTTTATAGAACCCCCATTTTGTAAAGCGAAAACTAAGGAATGTTGGTGAAATAAATGGCCTTCAAATTCTCAATTGACTTTGAGGTCTTTAACTTCTAGCCTGTCGCTTTCACTATGGAACCCAACAGTCTTCAAAGGCAATCCCATTGGCTTCTTGTACCCTCTAACTCCTCAAGCAAAAATGGGTAAGAAATGGAAATTGTGTGTCCACTTATTTAGGAACACTTTTTTTGCCACTCATTCTGTGCCAGGTTCTCTACTAGGCGCTGGGGACGCGGAGCCCTGTTCTCTGAGAGCTCCTATTTTTAGAACTGTCATCCACACTGCTATCTTATGCATCCTTCTACCCAAATCATCCAAGGTGAGCACATCAATATGATAACATCCATGTACTCAGCTAGCCGATACAAAGTTTCAGTACTTAAGGGACAAGGAGAGAAAAATAGTAAACATTCTGAAATTGAATTGGCGTCTGAGTTTAGCTTACATATTGGAGTGACTATGGGAAGAAAAGTTAGGCGTAGAAAATAAATGTAGAGTGTGCCCACTTTATTTTTCCCTGCAACATATTTAACAGTTATTTGGAAGAAAAAATATATATAAAAATAAAAAATCAGAGGCTTCTGGGTGGCTCAGTCACTTAAGCATCTGACTTAGGCTCAGGTCATGATCTCACATCGTGAGTTCGAGCCCCACGTCGGGCTCCGTGCTGACAGCTCGGAGCCTGGAACCTGCTTCGGATTCTGTCTCTCTCTCTCTCTTTTTCTCTCTCTCTCTGCCACTTCCCTGCTCACGCTCTGACTCTCTCTCAAAAATAAATAAACATTAAAATTAAATAAAAATTAATTAATTAAAAAAAAAAACAAAAAAAAAAAACAACAGTAGAACAATCATCTGTGATAAATGCCTCTCCAGAGAAAATCTCCAGATTTGTCAGAGGCTGCCTGTGGACTAAAGATAGGCAACCTGCCTCCCCTCCCTCCCATATTCTATCATTTGACTTACAGGCAACCTCCTGCACATCTCATGGTCATGGGATAAAACTCGTCCTTCTCCTGAGACACTGGGGGTGGGAGTGGGGGTGTCGTTGTTTGTGCTGAGACGCCCATGGGTGTGGATGCTCCGAATGGTCCACCAACCTCCTTGATCACTTTCCCCATCTTCTCCACTAATAAGTGCACGGCTCCCCTCCCACCTTCTGACTTCTATGGGAGAGTCACTCAAGGTCAGTCTAGCCTGTCACCACTGACTCTCAGGTGGTAGTCGTTTACAGGATGAGCCAGATTCCCACTAAGCTGAGGGGAAGGAAATCCAGCTTCTTTGAGGTGGAAGCAAGCCCTCCCCCGCCCCCCACCCTCCGCCCGCGTGCAGAGCCGCTGCTCACCTTATCCTTCACCTTGCGACCTCCCAGACACCTGTGGCTACAAAGCCCCAGGCAAGTGTTAGGTTGTCACACCAAACCTTGATGCCCAACGTGCCCCCCACCCGCCAGGGCTGCTCAGGCAGCGGGGAGGCGATTAGAACCTGTAATTTCTCATCTCGGTTAGCAGGTGACAGGCTCCGATAACATGGCATCCATATGGTGTCACCCCTTCTGTTGAGCACAATTTTAGGGCAAGATTCATACCGCTTCTCTCTGTGCTCAAAATAGATGCCCAAAATTGGGATAGAATTTACATAAGTTGGCTGAAGAGACTGTGTTCAATTAAAAAGCTTTTGTCGCCAAGAAATTTTTTTAGTGGATACATATGCTCCTTTATTGCAGTCCTATGGTGGGGGGAGAGTTTGGTTCTCTCTCTCTCCTTTTCCTTTCTCCCTTTCTTCCTCCATCAATTAATAAATAAGGTGGGAGTGGTTATCTTCCCCAAAGGCTAAGTGAGCAGCAAACGAAGGTGCAACCCATATGGAAATAACAGGGAACCAGGCCCATGAGAAAAAGAAGCAAATGGTGCCCTCTTGCCTAGCCTGGGGCAAGGCAGTCTGCAAATCTCCTCTCTGCGTAATCTGGGCTGTGTCCCAGAGAGAATGGGCTGCCCCACTTTGCAGCCACCATAAATTCACTGGGATGCATTTTCTTTTTTTTTTATTTTTAAAAAAAAAATTTTTTTTTTCCAATGTCTATTCATTTTTGGGACAGAGAGAGACAGAGCATGAACGGGGGAGGGGCAGAGAGAGAGGGAGACACAGAATCGGAAACAGGCTCCAGGCTCCGAGCCATCAGCCCAGAGCCCGACGCGGGGCTCGAACTCACGGACCGCGAGATCGTGACCTGGCTGAAGTCGGACGCCCAACCGACTGCGCCACCCAGGCGCCCCCACTGGGATGCATTTTCAATTGCACTGACACTGAGGCATGAATTTAGAAATCTACAACGTGTTTTTTTTTTTTCAATCATGCAAGAATAGTATTCTTGGGCAAAAATTGGGAAACAAAAAGTATAAAGAAGAAAACTCACCCGTGATTTTACTTTGCAAAGATGAAACTGTTAACATCACCGTGTATTTCCTGTAAGCCTTTGCTGGAACTGTGTACATTCATACAAACTTGGGATCCGAAGACACAAATACTTTTGTGTCTCTGCATTTGTGTTTTTCCGCTGTATCATAATTTCCTGAGCATTTTTCTATCTCAAGTACATTTCCAGAACATCACTTTTCATGGATATACTATCATGCAGTTAACTATTTCTCTATTTTGGAGATTTATGTCATTTCTAAATTTTTAGCTATCTTCCCACAAACACTGCTGCAATTAACAGCCTTGACTTTGTATGCACCTCCGATTACTTCCTTAGGATAAATTTGCATGGGTTGTGATTTGAGGTGTCTATTCCATCGTGAAGACAAGTTGCACAGAGCTTTTCACGTGCTTTGGGACTGGTTCATCTTATGATTAATGCATGCACTTTTTACAATGCCTGTTTAGCATCAGAAATGAAATCAGTGTTTAAGAAAGTAATTTGTTTCGAGTGTTTTCCTATGGAAAGCTAAATAACTCTGGATTGGACATCTGTTGTTTTTGCCTGTTCAGCATCCACCCCCTTCTCGCCTTTTTCTATATAAGAAATGTATTTACGGTTATATCCAATCTCCATTCTTGTGGCTCCAGTGGAGCTAAGGACCTTTGGATTCAGCAGTGGCCAATCAGACTCACAATGAGGGGCAGATTTTGGACTTTCATTAGGACTCAATCTTTCCTCTGAGTTTGCTGAGTGGGTAAAATATAAGCCCAGAGATGCTAAGACTCATCTTTGCTCTGACATGGAAATAGTCCATCCAAGTATCAGGTTGGCATGGAAAAAAGAAGAGGTAAGAGAGGGAGATGAATAGACTCCTGACGACATTTACAAATTCTGCTCTACCTGTGCTTGAAGCTAATGAAGTTACCCCCACAGATGTTTCAGTTATGCGAGTCGTCAAATCCCTTTATTACTTAAAATGATTTGAATTGGGTTTCCATCAGGTACAACCTAAAATGCCCAGCTAACATAGGCCACCTTCAGGAATCAAACTTAGAGACTTGGGTTTCATTGCGTCTATGTCCTCTGCAAATAAGCCAACTGGTAAACCACACGATTATCCGACACCTGCTGTGGGTGGAGTTGTATGCCAATATTCATTGGCAAAACCCCAGCTCCAGGCTTACAACAAACTGTAGGGCAGGACATAGGATCATGAGGGCGTTTGAAACTGGGCATTCCAAAGGATGTGTAGGTCATGCCTTACTAAAAGGGATAGAAATAGTTTGGTTTCGGTGGGATTTAACTTGAGCCTGGAAACACTGATAGGATTTTCATGGGCGGAGCTTGGGAATGAAGGGATAACAGGACAAATTAAAACTGCATGAGAAAAAGGACCTAGGCAGGAAAGTGCTCATGGTAGGCTGATGGCGAGTGAGGAGACGTGTCCACACACCATTAACTGAAGAGGGAGCCAACCATTACCTGGAGTGCTATCATTATGGATTGATAATTGCCCTGGATTACATATTGCAATGACCTATTCCAATTGTTTTTTTCACCTACCGAACTGGAAGGCTACTTGAGGCCGGGCACAGCCTTTCCTTTGTACACCAAGCTCTTGGTACATTGCCCTGTTGTACTACGCATATTCCCAGAAGATGCATTGACCAAAAAAATAGCGTAAAGCTGATTGCAACGTTCAGTTGAACATGATCTATCAGAAATTGAGAGATAACATCCTCCACCTGGTGTCAGTACCTCTCCTTGGAAGTAGGTCAGGCAAGTGAGTGCATTCATCGCCTTAACCACCAAACGGCCGGTAGCTCTGATACCTGGCTCTTTTGTTTTCCAGGACATTCCTGACCTGACATGCAGGACCTAACAAGGCGCCTTGCTCAGAAATAAGAACTCAATAACTATTTGGTAAATTGAATTGATAAGCCCTGGACTTTGTTTGTTCTTCTGGTCCCTCCAGCTAGCCACACTCTTTGCCTCTCCCCTCATGACCTTTTCACGTCTTCCTAAAACAGCTATTCCAATGTCTGGTGCAAAGCTGACCAGTGAGTGTTACGGGCAGAATTCTCTGGCCCAAGGTTTATTTCCCAGCATAAGCTGATCATGAGAATCAGCTATGAGTGTACTCAATACACAGATTATTGGGTCTCTCCTCTGGGAATTCTGATTCATAGGCTTGGATTAGGGTCCAGAAATCAGGGTTCTGGATGAGCACCTGAAGTGACGCTTTTGGGCAAGTTTGAGAAATGCTGCAAATTAACAGAGCTATCCTGCTGTAACATGTTAACTCGCCATAATCACAAGCAACTGGTTAATGCGTGGAAAAGCAGTCCTGCGGAGTGGGAGAGACCACGGTCAAGGGAATCCACTATCTTGGACTCAGGGCCTAACGCTGACACTTGCCGGCTGGGAGGCTTTGAACAAATTATGTAACCTCTTTGAATGTGTGCTTCTGCCTTTGTGAAAAAGGAAGGGGCACTTGTCTCTTCCCCTCCAAGGAATCTAATTAGGTGGTGCATGTAAAAGTGTATCATATATGGGAAGAGTTTTTAGTTTGGTGTCTTGATTGGAAGCGAGAGCCGAAGGATCATCTGTCTGATGGAGGAGACAAGCCTTTTGCCACTGGTTATTTGTAACTATCAGCCCCACAAAACCACTCACTGCATGTTTCACCTCTTTTATGCCAACACACCGACGCCGGAAGGTCATCTCGATAAATAACAATTAGCATTTATTGAGCACTTGCTCTCCATCAGGCATAGTTCTTCTAGATGAATTATTCAGACTGATCAATGTAATCCTCACAACAGCTCCATGAAATAGGTACTATTTTTATTGCCATTTTTTGTTTTGAGTTGAGAAGAAACCGAGAGGTACCGAGGTATATTTAAATCATCTACCGTGAGGTATCATCGGCGTATCGTCAAATAACCTGTGAGAGGCCGCACAGTTATTAAGAAGCAGAGCTGGGCTTTGGATCCAGACAGTGTGACTCCAGAGTCCCTATTTCTGACCCACGAAACCACATGACTTCTCAAGATGTTGGGTGGTCCCCATATTGATAAGCAGAACATTCAGGGTCTCCTATTATTTACCTCATCATCCCTCTTTTAAAAAAATGCAAAAGGGATCAATAAAAGAGGTAAGTAGACAGGACACAGAAGATTTGAGGGCAGCGAGGCACCCTGTATGACACTACAGCAATGGGTCCGTGTCATTATACATTTGTCCAAACACACAGGATGGACAAATTGAGAGTGAACGCTAATGTCAACCGTAAACTGTAGGTGCCAATGATGTGTCGACGTCGGCTCATGGATTGTAACTAAGTCTCACCTGGTGGGAGATGTGGCTCGTGGAGGAGCACGCATGTGCGGGGGCAGAGGGTGTAGGGCCACCCTGTTCCTACGTCTCAGTTTTGCTGGGAGTCTAAAACTGCTCTAAAAAAAAAGCGTATTAAAATAAAACTTCAAAAGGTAGTACTTTTCCTATAGACCACCCTATTGGTCAATAGTTATTACAGAGTATTAGCACTTGATGGTGTGCTGGCAAATGATGAATCTAGGAGGGGGTCACAGAATAGAGGCCCACCTACCAAATGGGTCCCCACAACCTCCGAGTGCTCTTCAGTTTAAGAATGCCTTTTAGGGGCGCCTGGGTGGCTCCGTCGGTTAAGCGTCCGACTTCAGCTCAGGTCATCTCACATCGTGAGTTCGAGCCCCGCGTCGGGCTCTGGGCTGACAGCTCAGAGCCTGGAGCCTGCTTCCGATTCTGTGTCTCCCTCTCTCTCTGTTACATACACAAATAAATAAAACATTAAAACACTAAAAAAAAAAAAAGGATGCCTTTCAGAAAGGCACACACTATGCACTTGGGTATTGTCTACACCTGGCCATTCACACCTGCATTACCTGCCTAGCCTCTAGAGGCACTTGAGTTAGCTCCTTTAATCCCATCTCATCCTTCTAAGAGGAAACAAAGAGCCCAGACAAATGAAATGCATTGCCCAAGTTCAAAGCAAATTAACAGCAGAGCCTGGAATAGATCCCAGCTCTCCCAATTCCAAACCACAATAAAGGAGAGACCACAGCAATGTCCTGGCGATGAGAAAACAAAACAAAATAAAGCAAAGCGAGCATGAAGCACAGACAGAGAGAGTGTGAGGGTGGCTGGAGGCAGGGAACAGAGGCCACTTAACGGTTCCCAGCGCCCCTCCGAGTGGACTTGTCCTCGGCAGGGTTGGAGGACAGGACAGGTGCCCAGAGTGGCCACTCTGCCCTCACAGCACCCGGTAATTGCGTGGCCCCCCAGTCCCTTTGTCCATCAAAGCACCCCGCCGGGAAGGTGGGAGCACTTGGAAGGGCCCCTCTGCCCAGTGAGGCAGGAGAGGCGAGGCCGCACTTTAATTGAAGCCGGCAAACGAGAATTCTGGAGCCTGGCCGCCTTCTCTTTGCCCTGCGAAGAAAGGCCGGGGGAGGAGAGCGGCACAAAGCCGTGCACCCTGGGCTGCCTTCAGATTGCCGCCTCAGAGCGGCTTGTAGCTCTGGAGAACTTTTAATAGAAATCTGCCGAATGAAATGGGCTACAGCTGTTTGCCTTGATAAATATATTTTATGCTACATGCCTCAGCCGCCATCTGTTTGCTGATACGAGCACTTCTTCGTGGCAACTAAGGAGAAGTCATCAAAAGGAATAGCAGGAGCCGGGTTTCTGAGCAGGTAGAGAGGGTGAGGCAGACAGGCAGGGAGCAGGTTCCAGGCTGAAAGGGACCGGCCTGGGGATAAAGGAGGCGGCAGAGGGCAGGCGCAGAATCGGGGTGCACTGGACAAGTCAGATAAGCCACCCCACCCCATCCTCTGTCCCAGGATTTTCCAGCGTGCTCGCCTAGAGTCCTCAGTCTCTCTTCCCTCCACCTCCCGCTTTTGGCATCTAAAACGGAAAGCGAGATGACAGGAAGTGCAAGGTGTCTGCCTCGGAGCCAGCACCGGCTGGTGAGCACGTCCAGTGAGCGCCCCACACCTGAGTCAGTCCTGGCCACCAAGAAATCTGGGGTCCTTGCACTGATTCCACTGTCTGCTGAGCCCACGTCCAGATCTGGGGTGGGTGCAGACCAGTCCCAGGGAGGGGTCGAGGCCAGCGCCCCGAGAGTCATATCACCTATTCTGGGACCACTGAAATCAGGGAGTAGTTTCCCATCACCTCTGCCAAGCCCTGTGGACGCACAGTTACCCAGCCCTGTGAGGACTGAAGAAATGGTCCATTATTTGCTTAGAATGGATACGAGGGAGGAGGGGTTTACCTGTTCTGGGTCTCTAAAGCAGACAACAGATTTGAACGACAACAGATTTGTTTACTCTTGAGCCATCAAAGCAAGAGAACACAGGAATATCCTTAAGAGAAACCAGCTTCTACAGGGAAAGTCTTCAAAGCCTCGAGATTTCCGATTTCTGAATGCAGAACCTATGTGAATTTCCTCCCTCCCTCCCTTCCTTCCTTCCTCCTTTCCTTCCTTCCTTCCCTCCCTCCCTCCCTTCCCTCCTCCCTTCCTCCTTCCTTCCTTCCTTCCATGCACAGGGACAAATGTGAGAGGCCAATATGACACACAGCTGTCCTCAGTGGCTCCTTATTTCTGGCATCTCATGGCATCGCCCTTGTCTCCCACCCACCAGCTCCTGTCACTCCACGAAGAGACATGCAGCCTGCCTGGGAAACAGTGAGCACCACACAGAAGCAAACTGCCCCCCAGCGCGTCTCCCCCGCCCCTTCTCCTTCTTCCGCCCCTCCCTGAGTCATGGCAGGGACTCTGACCCCTCCTGTTGGCACTAAAAGGGGCAAAGTGTCCTGACCAGCTGCATCCTGGCGCTTCCTTCCTTCTCCTAATTGGCTCTGCAAATCCAGAACGGCCAGGTAGGAGCAGGTTTTGATGCTGCGGGGGAAGAAGAGCAAAGCAACAGCCCAGACACAGGCTGCAGCGAGAGGAAACGGGGATGTGTAATCGTGGAAAACAGGGCACAAGCTTCCAACACATATTAGTCAAAAACAAACTGGACGAAGCACCTGCTGCTCAGTGCACCTCCTCCCAAGGACGTGGGCAGGGTGACTGCTGGTGACATGCTTTGAGACGCTCTGACGGAAGGCACTAAATCATTGTGTACTGAGGATTGTGATTTTCGGTCCAAGAAAGCAAGTGCTTTGGACGCGCTTGTGAGCTGCTGGCTGTTCATCGGAGCCAGAGCGGGCCTCCGGCTCCGTCGGACCACCAGCCCCCGGTATTGATAAGTGTTTCCATGGCACTTGATATTTTACGATTATCTTTGCTAACATGTCTGCCTTAGCAGAAATAACCGGCCAAATGTAAATCCTTCTGCCCCCCGCCCCTGCTGCCCGCCAGCCTTGGAGGAAGAGGTCCCGGCTCGCTCAGACACCTTGAGAGGAGATTAGTAGGTCTCACCAGATCTCTGAGTTAGCACCCGCTTCCATCCACACCCACTTGCTGGCTCCACACTCATGCTTCCACTCCTCAGTCCTCATTCCAAGTCCAACTCAAGACAAACTCCACGCACTCATTCACCCTCTTACTCATTCCACAAATACCTGAGCACCTACTGGGTGCAAAACAGTGTAGGCCCTGAAGATACAGCCGTGAACGAAAGCAACAAACACAATAATCCTGTCCCTGTGTAACTTACATTCAGTGAGTTGCCCCAGCTGAGGGGTAGAGAGTAATTGAGAAGGATGTTATTATAGATCTAGCGATCCAATGGCCTGACATCCGAGCAGATATCTGAATTAAATGAGGGAGTAAGTTAGGCTTCTGGGGAAAACCACTGTAGGCAAAGTAGCCAACAGGTGCAAAGGCTCTGAGGTGGGCACACAGTGTTGAGGAATAGCAAGGAGGCCGATTTGGTTGGATTGGAGCCAGGGCAAGGCATGTGTTTCGTGTCATAGACATGGCGAGAGATGTAACCTTTCTCTCATCAGATGCCCTTTCTTCTCCCACCGGTCCGGCCCCCCGGGCTCACCCTTTTTTGAAATTCTATACTGGCCCTGCCTTCAGTGGTTCATTTGGACCTGCCTAACACCTATTTTGTGGTATTGCCATTTTATGCCTTTATGTTTTCTGTATACATAGAAAAGCGGATGAAGGCTCCCCAGATTTCCTCCCGGATTGCTGTGTCTTTCCTGAGCCCCGCGGTAATCCTACCCATTCTTCCTTTTCGAACATCCTGACCATCTCTCCATTGCCCCCTTGACACCAGGTGTTGAGAAAGAACCACATTCCATCAGGAGCATGTTTCCAGGCACCCATCCGAGGACTCCTTGTGGAGCACATAGTACTCTATCTGCTAGACATTGTGCCAAATTCCGGGGATGAAAAGATGAGCAAGACGGGTTCGCTCAATAAGCAGCAAGTCTAGTGGGCAGGCAAGTTATCATAAAAGTAAATGCTCACAAAAGAAAAAAAAAAAAAAAAAAAACAAGTAAAGGACAGAGGACCAAGCAATTAGCTGTTAACTCTTCCTGGAGAAGACAAGGAAAGCTTTATGGTGGGAGGACAGTAGAGGTAGGCATTGAAGATGAGTCAGTATGTAACAGGGAGACAAAGGAATGAGAAATGTTAGAATAGGGGCTCTCAAACGGGGGTGATCACAACTCCATGGGACATTTGCCGAAATCTGGGGACATCTTTGGTTGTCACGGCTGGAGGGAGGGAGGCGCTCCTGGCTTCTCCTTAGGTACAGAACAGTCCCTCCAGCAAAAACTACCCTGCCCCAGATGTCACTAGCACGGAGGCTGACAGACCCCACATTAGAGGCAAAGCACCAGGAGAAATGAAGAGCGAATGAAGACAGTGGCAGGACGTGGTCCTGGAAACGGAGGTTGAGCCAGAGAAACGTCTCATGCCAGACTCTGAAGTTTTACTCTACAGACAATAAAGAGCCAATTAAAGAAAAGTCAGAAATAGATAAAAATTACAGCTGCCAATTACTGAGCCTCTACTCTGGGCTAGGTGCTTTACGGCATTACCTCTAATTTTCCAAAAGAGAGACAGAGACAGAGAAACCTAGAGGGCATCTATTATTATTTCTACTTCACCGATGAGGAAATAGGGAAACCAAGGCTCAGAAAAGGGGAGCTGTTGGCTCAGGGGTAGTGACAACAAAAGATCCAGATCCAGGTGAGATCCATCCAGTTCTGGAGTCAGCAACGTTGGGCCAAACAGCCTCTTGGGGTCTGATCTTGGGGGGCACTGTGAATCCACACGGGCTCCGGTGGAGAGCTACTCCCACTCATGGGTTAGGACCACAGTCCTCTGAACATGGCAGGCACTGAATAAAACCCTTCTGCAGGAAAAGAACACTAGGTAACCCACAGATTTCTTTGGGAATCAGGTGACACGACATAGTCTGTGTCCCAGGAAACATGCTTTAATTATTTCTGGAGAACAGTTGAGCATTTGCTGATCTTTCCCTCTTCTTTTCCTTCCTTCCTTCCTTCCTTTTTCGTGAAAAGATGTGCTTGGCAACCTATGAACATTCACCAAAACTCATTTCTGTTTCCTCCTGGGCACACAACCAAACGACATCCCCCAGCTGCCTTTGCGGCCATGTGACTGATTTCTGGCCAATGAGAACTCGGTGGAGGAGGCTGGTGCAGTAGCTGGGTGTAGCCCACAAGAATCTCCCACATGCTATCCCTGCTAGCTTTCCCCACCCACTGCCTGCATAAAGAGGACACGGAGGGCATATAGTTCAGCAGAGATGGAAGGGGCAGAGCCGCCTGAGTCCCAGAAAGCCTGCCCGCTAGCCCATTATCACTGCATTAGGCTTAATGTGAATGGCACTAGCATTGGGTGAAGCCAATAGGATTTGCAAGTTGTCGCTGTAGTTGGATTTACTTGCCCCACCTAAGACAGGGAGCACGGGGGAGAGGTAAGTAACATAGAACTGAGTTTCCCACTTGTACAGAAAATTCAAACACGTGGCTTCTTAGGCGGAAGTCCCAAAGGCAACTCTGGGCAGCGATAGCAGTCATCCAGGAATCGGTGTCCTCCTAAATGTCTACTTCACTATCTCTAGTTACGTGATTCTGTCTTCGTATCAACCTCCAGATACAAACAGATGCCCACACTTCGGGCAGAAAGAAGGAGGAAGGGCACATAGGAATTGCCCCCCTCCCCCCCCAACTGAAGTCAGCCCCGTTGAAAGACTTGCCTAAAAGCCTCTCCTAATGACCTCTGCTCACGTCTGATGAGCCATGCATCCTTGCAAAGGAGACAGGAAAACATCATCTCTTTCCTGGTATCTTGCCACCCAGGATAAAATCAGAGACGTACAGGGAAGAGGAGGAGTGGATGTTGTGTGGGAAACTAGGAGTCTTCATTAAAAGAAGGGAGAGAACAGGGGTTTTGAATCAGAAGATTCTGTCCCGGGGCGCCTGGGTGGCTCAGTCAGTTAAGCGTCCCACTTCGGCTCAGGTCATGATCTCGCGGTTTGCGGGTTCGAGCCCCGCGTCGGGCTCTGTGCCAACAGCTCAGAGCCTGGAGCCTGCTTCAGAGTCTGTGTCTCCCTCTCTCTCTGCCTCTACCCTGCAGGCGCTCTGTCTCTTTCTCTCTCTCAAAAATAAATAATAAAAGCATTAAAAATTAAAAAAAAATAAAATAAAAAGAGGATTCTACCCAGACTGGTTCTGTGACTGCTGGCTTCCCCTCTCTGCGCTGGACTGTCTCTGGTTTCAGTGGCCTGTGGGGTAAACGTGTGGGTGGCTAACATGGCTCTGCCTGAGACAGAACGCTTCCCCCACTCATCCCCTCCACTCAGGCCAAACCTTGTGCACGCTCGCTATCACCTCATCTCCTGCGAGCCCGTCCCCGCACCGCAAAGCATCCCTCCTCTGCCCCGGTACCCCTTCCAGCACATACTCCCACAGCACAGAGCACCAGGGCTCCTGGGAAGGAGCTGCGTTTGCGCTCCTGAGCGCCGGCTGCTTTTCACCCCTCCACGGTTAACACCATAAAAACACACAATCTCCTGCCATCAGACGAAGCCAATTTCCAAGTCCTGCGTGAAGTTAACGTTGCTCTCTGCCTCTCCCTGCTTGGTGTTGCTAAACGCTGTTCCCTGTGGCACTCGGCACAGGCCTGCAGGGAGAAAATAACACAGAATTAACCTCGAACATAGGTGTGGGGGAGAAACTACAGCTTTACCAAAATGAGGGTAATAAAGGGCCGGTAATCACCCCTTTAACGCCAGCGCTTTGGGGTGCCACGAGGGAAAAGAATCTGTGCTAGATTTTCCAGTTGTATAATAGGACTTACTGCAGTCAACTAGTCCTTCTTCTTCCCACCTGTGTGCCCAAGCTGCACTAGCAAAGAGGCAAGTGGGGGAAATGGAAGTCAGCCCGGCCTGGCCTGTGACCCCCCCATGAAGCAGGTATAGGAGAGGGGCCATCTGACTCCACGGTGCCACGGGTCACGGATGAAGAAGGCAGGCTCCTATAGCCTAGGCTCTGGTAGCAGCGTGCCAGGATTTTAGAAATAGACTTCCCATAGTTTGGTAGAATGCAATGATTTCCCCAAAGATCAGAACGCCTCCTGAATTCTCACGGGCTCCCCGAGAATGCCAACGCTGCTGGTCCACGGACCAGACCTTGGCCTTGACATCCTGGACAAATGAACTTGGATTGAATTAAGCAACTGAGACTTGAAGGTATGTTTGTTAGAGCGCGGTCTAGAGCACTGTCAGGACCTTGGATGCAAGAACCTATGACCTTTTTTTTTTAAGCTTTGATTTAAATTCCAGTTTGAACACACAGTTTGATGTTAGTTTCGGGTGGACAAGACAGGAATTCAACACGTCCACCTATCGCCCGGTGCCCCTCACAAATAGTGCCCTCCTTAATCCCCTATGTAACACATCCCCCCCCCCTTTCTGGTAACCATCAGTTTGTGAAGACCCCTATGACTTTTATTTTTTTAACGTTTATTTATTTTTGAGACAGAGAGAGACAGAGCATGAACAGGGGAGGGGCAGAGGGAGAAGGAGACACAGAATCTGAAACAGGCTCCAGGCTCTGAGCTGTCAGCACAGAGCCCGATGCGGGGCTCGAACTCACGGTCCGCGAGATCATGACCTGAGCCGAAGTCGGACGCTTAACCGACGGAGCCACCCAGGCACCCCCCATGACTTTTAGAATTGCTAATCCCTACAACCTCAAAAGGTCACGAGTCTAAGACTTGGAGGCATATTTGAAGTCGGAGTACTCTGACAAAGAGCTGCTCACTACACCAAGGCGTGTAGGATATGCATGCGTTGTTTCCGAGGGGCGCTGCTGACTTCACACAAGCTATGGGCAGCTGACTCTTTGTTGTATGGCGGACCCGTGGAGAATTTTGTTTACGAGTGGCCTCCCAAAACAGAGGCGTCAAAAGACATAACGGTGTTCCCCAGAACACAAATCTGAAGGCCTTTTCCTTTTTTTGTTTAATTTTTTTTAATGTTTATTTATTTTTGAGACAGAGAGAGACAGAGCATGAACAGGGGAGGGTCAGAGAAAGAGGGAGACACAGAATCTGAAACAGGCTCCGGGCTCCAAGCTGTCAGCACAGAGCCCGACGCGGGGCTCGAACTCATGGACCGCGAGATCATGACCTGGGCTGAAGTCGGACCCTCAACCGACTGAGCCACCCAGGCGCCCCAAGGCCCTTTCCTTTTAAACTAGCTTCCTAGTGATCACCTGACAGTGTTAGGAATCACAGTGCCCAGCTCGGCGCCCACAACCATCTTCCAAGCACATACCAGGCGCTATGCGAAAGGGCTTCTCAAGGCTAGAGAATCCACAACAATACACTGAACCACTTTTTCCGCCCAGCACTTCGCCCCTCATCTGACCTTCCTTCTCTTGTCTCTCTTCTCGTTCTCTTCCTCTCCTAGATGCTGCCAGTCCTGCTTTATGTTGTCTTTTCTTCGCTCTTTGGATAGGACATACCCTACCGCCTTCGCAATTACAACCGCGTTGCTTCAGTTTCTCTTGTCTCCCATTTCTGACTTGGGGATGAGAACTCTGTCCCAGCCACCTCAGGTAGGCCTCTTCCCCCTCCAGGCTTTCTCCCAGGTGATCCCAACCACCCATGGTTTCAGGTCCCATCTGTGTGCCGCGGTATCCCAAACTCCCATCTCCAGACCAGAGCTGTCTTCAGCATCCCAGACACAAACACGCGCAGGCGCATCAGGTTCAAGGTGCTTTCAACGGTGCTGGTCATTAGATCTGAGAGAATAAAGGACAAGAGGTAGGGAAAGAACTTGCTCGTTAATCTCCCGTCTCATGAAGTGACACTGTCACCTTCCCACCTGCTCTGGACTTCTGGGAGCCATCCCCCACTCTTCCTCCTTCTCAGCCTCCTACAGCTCAATCGACAGTTAGGTTCTGGAACCCCCATTCTCCGCATTTTGCTGTGGAACCTGTCATGTTTTAACTATTTCCGTGTCTTCACACAACCTTTCCTCTCTGCTTGGGTCATGTTCCTCCTCTTAAATGGCTTATTGTTAGCCACCTGGAGGACTCTGAGCCCATCTTCCTTAACTCTCCTGCAGGGTTTTACTGTCTGTTACAGAAAGAGTAGCATGGGAACACGAGGGACGAGCGACTCAGCCAGGAAAGGCTCTTGGTATCTTAGAAGTTGTACCTGGAGCTGTATGGTCCTTGGCATTCCTGCCATTTAGCCAATGCAGTCGGGAACACTGATATTTTCCCCAGGAGAATAATTCCCAATTATTCCAAGAAAAAAAGAATCACCCCCATGACTCAGCATAGAACAGTAAACTCTGTCCACTCATGATTTTTTTTTTTTTCATCTCTAGAGAGCTTGTCCCTGCAGGTGAAAGTTTGCCACACAAATTCCCCTCTGACTTATTTCTTGTCAACAGGGAGACAGGAGAGATTAGAGACTGTTTGGCAGAGGTTAATGAGCCCATGTGCCCGCTGTTCCAGAAGCATCGTCTTCCTCCCCTTCTTTATGCCTCTTCTGCCTCTGCCTAGAACACTTCGCACGCAAGGGTCCTTCTAGGCTGTCAGTTTTCTGCAGTGCCTCCTTTCCTGCATATCCCCCAATGCTTTGCAGGAGCTGATAAACGATGCAGACAAGTTACATAATTTCGTGTGAACTAGAATCTCAAGACTTGATTTTCAAATGCTGGGTCTGCCACTTGCCCGCAACGTGCAGGTGGGCAGGTTACGTAACATCGCCAAGGCTCAGTGTGTTCGTTTATAAAACGGATCCCTGCCCACCTCAGTTTTCATGCTAATTATTAAAAGTATTATCAGCATTTTACAAACTCTAAAGTATGCAACCAAAATAAATGCTACCACTAGGGCTGATAGCAGCAATAAGTTATAAACAGGCTTTTATTTGTGGGGGTGGTTACAAACGGCTCCAAAAGCATTAAACATTATGAAGAGGAGAAGATCAAGCAGGGAGAAGACGACGGTGAATCATAAAAAGAAGAGAGGTTGATGATGGGTGCTTCAATTCTGGAAGAAAGGTGACAGGAGGTAGCTATGGGAATACAAGCAGCATCCGTTCATGTAGACCCGTGGAGGCCCCATTAAGGAGTTTAGATGTTTTTCTGGAGACCCTGGGAGCCATAAAGTGCGCTAAGCAGCAGAGCTTCATGAGGAAGGTTTTATCTAATTAAGTCATTTATGCTGCATTGTGGATATTAGACGTGGGTGGGTCAAGACTGGAAGTAGGGAAAACAACTGAGGACTCTGGCAGTCACCCAAGTGAGAAATGGCACTGGCACGGCTTGGAGAGCGCGGTGGGGATGGGAAGTGGTGGACGGATTCAAGAACTAATGGCCAGTACCGTCCACATGTCACAATCTCCTCTCTGAAATCTCAGCTCAGCAACTACAAAGGACCGTCTCTAGGAAGGAAGGCACTAGACTTCTAATCAAAAGATCTGCGTTGTGTTCGATCCCTAGACTGGCAGGTCATTAACTGGCATTAGCTTCAGGCATTTGGGAAATCTGCTAACAAGCCTCAGTTTTGTCATCTGTAAAATGGGGATAATAATAATTGCCCTGCCTCGCTTACCCGATAGTTGTCTCAAGTCAGATGTGACACAGGAGGTCTGCTTTATAAATGGCTAAGAACTGCCTACGTTATAAAGCAGCCACCAAACACAAATGGAATAGATAGAAGAGGAAAAGAACATTCAGCTCCTCATCTGGGCCTTCTGCCTGATGCTTCCCTGGCCCACCTTGACTTGTATTAGGCCAGGGCTTATTTCCAACGTTCTTTAAATTTTATAAAGCCTTTCGTAATGAGAAAACTTCACGTGAATCTTATTAGACATAGCAAAGACCAAAATCAGCACAAAGCTCACATAGAAAAGCTTTAGGAAAAAAATAAGGATTTCTCTAGAGGCTCTATATGTGCTTAAATGGCGCAGAGAGCTAAATTGTGAAATTACAAATGAGATGTGCAATGGCATATTTGATTATACAGAGTCATCTGCAATGCCTCATAACATGTAAGAAATTTGAGAGACTGTTTATCTGGCACTGAGCTCCAGGAGGAATCTGCAGGAGAACTGGGTAAGCTCTAATAGGGCATTCAGAAGACAGAGGGTGTGCTTTGAGGGGAACCGCATGGGCTCATCTACCCACCTCGGGTCTCAGATCCACTTTCTCCCCCAAATTCCAAAGGCTCACGTGGACTTTAGTTGAATTGCCATATTTGAGAAGAAATGGGAAGATTATCCCTGTTTCACAAGTAATGAGCCTGTGTCCTAAGACAATTACAAGAGACGGTCTCTACTCTCAACCAGCTGACAGTCTAATCGGGTCCACACGATAGGCGTCTGCTGCAAATACCCAGCCTCCGTGGCCTGGTGCCAACACGCGGTGGAGAATAGAGGCGCTGAAGACAGGCAGACTGTAATTACGTCCTGACCGCTGCTTACTGGCCTTGAGGCCCTGGATAAGGTGCCTTAGTCTCCCTGAGCCTTGACTTCTTCCACTGTGAAGCAGGGAAAGCAACACCTTGTCCTGCAGGGTCAGTGGGATCGAATAAATTGGGCACGTGGGGTGCGTACCCAGTGTCCCCCTCCATTAATATTCCGTGTGCGTTGGGGGTGGTTACTACTCTACAGGTGTAGTGGGGAGCCATGCAGCGAGGCAGGGGTCGCACAGAAGGGAGTACTGGGCCTCCTCTGATTGCTGGATCAGAACCATTCTCTTCATCAAAGTCCCAAACATCACTTAGGTACACCTGGGTCCTAGCCGCGGTAGCCCAAGATACGGATGTTTCGGTAACAACCAAAGATTTCTGTATTTCTCAAATACAAAGCAACAGGATCAGACAAAAGCAGGTGACCGCCCTGACCCAGCTTCTGCTGGAGCATCCAGACCCGGTCTTCTATCCCCACCCAACTGGGCCTCAGAGAGGCCCAAAGCTATTTGGCCCGGCTGGCTTCGGAAGACCAGCTTCCAGGGTTGCTGATGTTGCAACAGCACCCAGCAGGCAGGTGTGCGGGCGGGAGGTGCTCACAGGAGGGAACAGATTGAGAAGGGCTTCGGGAAGTCTCCAGCACAGATGCCAAGGCAGAAGGGAAACTCTTCCCGCGCTCCATCCTCCTACCCCTCCCAGCAATTCTGGGACAGAGGCAAGGAATTTGAGATTGGAGCTGTTCATTTGAATCCAGCAATGTCTAGTGCCTTCTCTTCAAATCTGGGCAGTCAAGGCTGTGACTGTGACCCTGGAGGCCAACGTCAAGGCATATGTATTAAAGCCCCTGTGTGGCGTTCTGCACCACTCCTGACCACAAGGATTTATAATCTGCAGAAAGCACAGATGAGTTCTGCACAGGTAACAAACACGTAATGTGTGTGTGTGTGGGGGGGGGGGGGGAGAGAGAGAGAGAGAGAGAGAAAGAGAGAGCATGTACTGGGATGGAGGGCTAGATTTTAATTTGACTTAATTCTTAATCATTTATTAAAAGAATGAGGATGGGGCACCTGGGTGGCTCAGTCGGTTAAGCGCCTGACTTCGGCTCAGGTCGTGATCTCATGGTTCGTGAGTTCAAGCCCCGCGTCGGGCTCTGTGCAGACAGCTTGGAGCCTGGAGCCTACTTTGGATTCCGTGTCTCTCTCTCCCTCTCTCTCTCTGCCCATCCCCCGCGGCTCTATCTCTCTCTCAAAAATAAACAAACATTAAAAACAAACAAAAAAGGATGAGGTTGGGACTTGGAGAAAATAAGGAAATAGGACAAAGGCTAAAAAAGAAGGATTTTTCCTTTTGGACCCTCCTGTTTTCCCTCAGGCCATAGATACCTCCCAAGGAGAACCTACAACAACATTTCCTCATATTGTCCCATTTTAGAATTCATACACACCCATGCACACATGCAGGATTTAAGTAACATTTCTCAGCTTGGGGACACGTTGCTTAACCCTTTGTCTTAGAACTTGGCATAGAAATATACGTTAAGAAATTTTGGTTATAAGACCCTCCCAGATAATCAAACCACACACCTTTCCAGATTCTGCTGTCTCCCCTAAATCAATCAACAGGCAGGTGTTAAATGCCCACCAAGGGCAGTGTCCTGTACAAGAACTTCCAGAAGACACGAGAAGGTCTGAGATTATTTTCTCCGCAGCTACAATCAATCACAAAGCTCTACTGATTCACTCCGCTAAATTTATCTCTGATCTGCCAATTCCTCCCTCTCCCCACTGCCCTCATCATCTTATTCCCAGACCTCCAACTGGTTAGCCCAGTTTCCAGGTCCTCCAAGAAGACTCCCCCCAACCCAATCCCAATCCCTGGCTTTGTTCAATGTTCCCCATCGTTGTCCTGAGACCTTGAGTTTACATTTCTTGCAGTGCTTACCACATGATATTAAAATAGTGCTATTAAAATAGCTTTGGGGTCTGTCTCTGACGCTAACCTGGTTGCAACTTCTTAAAGGGCTCTGTAAACCTTTAGTGTATAACACGGTGCCTCCACTCAGTTGACGTTCCAATGCTTAGCCTCTGTCATAGCATGTGTTACTGTGCTACAATGACTTATGTAGCCGGCCACCTCACCCAGCCAACTGTGGGCTCCATCAGGACGACACCTGATTCATCTTGGAATCCCCAGCGTCGAACGCAATGCTTGGTGCCCAGTTACAAACAAATGAAAGAATGAATGAATTACACATGAATGAACCTCCAGATTCCCTATGATTTCTCTGAGGCTCTTTCTAATTCTAAAATAAGAGTTGATGTGTACCACATGAGTGCACAGACAATAAGCACTATTATATCTCTCGGGAGGGGAAGATCACGTTCAGTTGGAATGATTGGGGAAGATTTCAAAGAGAAGATGTGAGTTCAGCCAGGACTGAAGGATGGGTAGGATCTGGGGGTGTGGATGGGGGGGGTGCGGGTAGAGGGAGAACCTTCCAGGAGGAAGGAAGCGTAGCAGCAAGGGTGCAGAGTTGAGAAACAACAATCCTGATAACCACCAGATTTGTTTTCTGTGTCTGATCCATATGGAAAAGGGAGAAACAGCATGCACTTCAGCACTGTCAGAGCTAGTGTGTTACCTGATGTGCTCTTCACATCTGATCTTTCATAATTAAAGTTTCTGGGGTGGGGGCGGGAGGGTTGTAGCGTGACCGCCTGTCCCAATTTGCCTGGGCTTCATGGGTTTTCGGGACTCAGGACTTCCAGCACTGAAACTGGAAAACCCCAGACCAACAGGGATGAGGTGGTCACCCTAGCCCCCAGGAAGCTACGGAGCCACTGAAAATAACCAAATGAAGCTTCTAGAACCACTTCGCCCCTCTCCCCCTCCCGTGGATCCTGGATGCTGATGTGTTTTCTCCTCTACAGACAACAGGAAGTGGTTTTACAACTGAAGGAAAATGATTTACCCTCTCCAAGAAACTTTCTCTCATGGCTTCCCCTCCTGATTGAGGTGCCCCACCTCAGTGCTACCATATGAAAATTGCCATCGTGCGTTCACCAATTAACATGTGGCAGTGATCCGTCTACATTCCCCCAACCCACAATAAACCCTTTGCTGCCACGGACTGTGCCTTATTTATTCTTGCAGCCTCAACAGAGAGAGCACTGCGAACCACCCCGTGCATATTTGTTGAGGGACTGGATGCATTCATTGGTTGGTTTCCTGGCTGGCTAGGTAATTGTGACTCGTTACTTGAATATTCCACAGAAACTAGTGGATCAATCTGACAGCGACTAGTGTAGACCCTCCTGGGAACAATCAACTCTACTCGCAGTCCTCCATTTTCAAAGGAAGATTGAGGCAGCTTTTGCTGTTGAGTAGAAATACATCGTGTGACACCAACTTATAGTCTCAGGTACCAGTTCTGTGAGGCTGAAGGGCTAAGCAAGCCTTAGGCCACTGAGGCTCCTAACTCCCCAGACGCTCTCTTAGGTTCAATGATGAGCCACACAGCTTTCATAATGGTCCCTGCTGGTGTGGCAGCAGAGCCCAGAGGTGGCAGCCGGTGGCCAGCCCTCTCTGCAGACTTGCTGGAAGCCTTGGTCCCAGTGGGCCATTAGGCTCCAAGCAACTCTTGCTATATCATGCTGAGATTTGGGGGAAGAGATGAGCTGAAAGGCGAGAAATTCCAATCTGGATACAGGAAAAATAACATAGGGATGAACCAATGTCAGCTAACTGTATCCTGCCTGGTTTTTATTTCTAAAACCTTCAAACTGGGGCGCCTGGGTGGCTCAGTCAGGCAAGCGTCCTACTTCGGCTCCGGTCACGATCTCACAGTTCGTAGGTTTGAGCCCCACACCGGGCTTGGTGCCGGCAGATGAGAACCTGGAGCCTGCTTTGGATTCTGTGTCCTCCTCTCTCTCTGGCCCTTCCCCGCTCGCACTGTCCCCGTCTCTCTCAAAAATAAATAAACATTAAAAAAAATTAAAAATAAGTAAATAGATAAAACTCAAACCTATAGAAGTTCGAAAGTATAGTAGGAGTGAAAACGCGTATACCTTTCTTTCCATCCCATTCCCTAATTGCTAACATTTTTGCTCTATTTGCTTGAGATGCCTCTGAATGTTCTTGCTAAACCTCAGGAAAATTAGTTATAGATGCTTTGAAATTTGACCCCTGAAATAGGATAGCATGCACCTCCTAAAAACTAAGCATTATCTTACATAAACACAACTGGGTTTTTTTCACTCCCAAGACTGTTATCTCCCAAGACATTGATACAGTAATAGTATCTAACAGATCGCCCATGTGAAAATTTTCCCAATAGTCTTAGTAACAGTCTTCATAACATTTTGTTCTGACCCAGCATCCAGTCAAGAATCACCTGCTCCATTGTTGTTCTCTTTGGTCTGGTTCATCTTTTGATCTAGAACAGTCTCCTACTTTGTCTTTTGTTTTTGTTTTGTTTTTTGCTTTGTTTTGTTTTGTTTTGGGTCTTTTATGATGGACAGTTTTGGCATCCAGATGAGTGTCTTATAGAATACCCTGTAGTCTAAATTTGGGAGTCTCTTTCTTCACTATCAGATCTAGAGTAGACATTTTTGCTGTAAGGACTGCATAGAGGATATCGTAGCTTTCTCATCCCAGCTCCTCAGGGAGCTCATAATGTCATTTTGTTTCAGCGTTGATAGTGATCCCACCAGGCATGGAAGCCTGGGGAGCAAGACTGAATGAGGCAGCCGGGCAGGTTATTCTTTTTCTGTCACTTGGTTAAGGTGATGTCTGCCAGATTTTTCCACCACAAAGGATCTTCTACTCTTTGTAGGCAATAAGTCATCTATGGGGTGAGACCATGTGAGAAAGCTGTTCTGTAGCAGCATTCGCCCAATGGATTTATCATCCGTTCATCGATGGTCTTTGTTCGCGTGGATTATGGCACTAGTGATTGCAAGAGGCGATCTATCCGATTATATCACCTCTTCTACACACATAGGCTAGCGTTTTTCCGTAAAGAACACCATCCCATCATCCACACACGTACACGCTCATTTGTTAGCTTTTTATCTTGAAATCATTATAGATCCACACAAAGGTGTAAAAATATTACAGATGTTCAGTGCACCCCATACCTAGCTTCCCCCCCCCCCCCCCATGATAACATCCTACATAGTACATTATCAAAACCAGGAAGTTGACCTTGGCACGATACGATTAGACTACACATGTCACATGGATTGTGCTACTTTATTTTTCATTTTTAAGTTTTATCTTAATTTTGCATCACCACTTTAGACTCATTTTTTTCATTGGATTATAATCCATTACCATCGTTATTGTGTTTGATGCTTGAATGGTCTCAAGTTTGGCCTGTGAGAACCCCTACAAGCCAGCTCATGTACCTTGCTGTAAGCCACCCGTCTTTGAACTGTATTCTTTGGTTTCTGGTACAACAAGGTGTCTCAAGCTTCACACCTGTAATTAGCTATTTCTCCAAGGACCCCAGGTTTTTTCTTTCATTTTTTTTCCCCTCAGAAACTCGATCCTGATTCCAAGCCTGGGTTTCTTTTACCCAGGAATGATATTTAGATATAAGATCTGGGTACCAGGTGAGGTCGTTGCTATTGAAGTTTTGTTTCAAAGCCTTTTCAGTGGACAGACACCGGAGTTCCTCTGAATTAGAAATAGCACCAATGTATTTAACTCATTTGTGCATTCCTACAATATACTCAAAACTCTTGGCATTATTATACCAATACCATTACCAACAGCAGACCTACTAAGAAAGTTCAAGGTGTCCTTACAGTGCTTTTTTTAATAACCCAGTCAAAATATACAGTTGAAACACTGTGCTTGAGTGTTTTGAATTAATGCTTTATTTTCTGTAAGCTTATGCTATCAATTTGATATGTGGTTGGCTTCCTTTGTTTCATTTTGTATTCAGCTTTAAGACGTATTTTGTATTTATCCTTACTGATCTAATTTTATTTTAAAATATAGGAAACATTGGTATGATTTATAAGTCAAAACCATATGGAAAGATGTATTCCGAGAAGTCTCATGATCACCCTGAATAATCCCTGTTCCCTTATCTCTGTGTATCCCACATTTTCTTTGGTTTCTGGTTCATCCTTCCTGCATTACTTTTTTTGAAGTTTATTTATTTATTTTGAGAGAGAGAGAGACAGCATGAGTGGGGAAGGGGCAGAGGGAGAAGGAGAGAGAAAGGGAGAGGGAGAATCCCAAGCAGTCTCCACACTGTCAGCGCAGAGCCCGATGTGGGGCTAAAACTCATGAACTGTGAGATTATGACCTGAGTTGAAACCAAAAGTTCAGCCGCTTAACCCACTGAACCATCCAGGCGCCCGTGCATTACTTAAAAAGAAAAAAGCAAAGAGCGCCTGGGTGGCTCAGTCAATTGAGTGACCGACCCTTGATTTCTGCTCAGGTCACGGTCTCGAGGTTTGTGAGTTTGAGCCCCGCCTCAGGCTCCACAGCTAGCAGCACAGATCCTGCTTAGAATTCTCTCTCTCTCTCTCTCTCTCTCTCTCTCTCTGCCCCTCCCCCACTCACACTGTCTCTGTCAAAATAAATAAATACGCTTTGAGAGAGAAAAAAAAGCAAGGAAATAAGTACGTTTTCTTGTTTCCCTCTTACATAAAAAATAACGTACTATATTTACTCTTTCTCATCTTACCGTTTGCTCTTAACATATCCTGGAAATCACGCTCTATCATTTCACAGAGAGCTTCCTCATTCTGTGTTACATTGTGTGTATTCTCTTGTGCGGGAATACCATACATTATCCACCATATCTTCTATAAAAGAACATTTAAGTTGACTCTGACGTCTCCTCACAATAAACAGCATCGCAATGAATAACCTTATCACAAGTGGTTCGTATTTGTGGAAATGCATCTCAGGATAAATCCCAACAAGAATAATTGCTAGCTCAAAAAGTAAATGCACGGTTTTGTTCAATATGCCAGATTTTCCTCCATGGAGACGGATCATTTTGCTTTCCCACCGCAATTTACGAGAGTGTCCGTTTCCCTACAGCCTCGTCAAAGTGTGTATTGTCAAACTTTTGAATTCTGCCAACCTGACAGATAAAAAATAGCATCCGAGTGTAGTTTGATTTTGCATTTCTCCTATTAAGAGTAAGTTTGAACAGTTTTCTTTAATATGTTTTAAGACCGTTTGTGTATACTTTTCTCTGAAGTGTCTGCATCTCTGGCTCATGTTTCTTTCCAGTGTTTGGTCTTCCATTTCTTGATTTTCAAGTATTCTTTAGTATTAGGGAGGAATTAGTCCTTTATGATATACATTGCATAGACTTTCTCCAAGTTTGTTGCTTCTTCTTCTGACTTTGTGCATTTGTATGTGCATGGTTTTCTTTTAGCTATGCAAATCTGGGTTTTTTTTTTTTTTTTAGTATTTAAACATTTTTTAAAATAGGTACTTTTATCAATCTTTTTTTCTTATTAAGTCTGGATTTTTCAATCACGGTTAAAAATACTTTTTCTATACCCGGATTATAAAGAAATTCACTCACTTGTGTGGTTTCTTTTTTTTTTTTCACATTTAAATCTCTGATCCATTTGGAGTTTAATTTAGGAGATGGTGTGAGATATGGATGCGTTTTTATCTTTTCCCAAATGGCCATCCGATTGTCCCATCCTTTATTAGGAACCTCATCTATTTTCCGGAGTTGCTTCAATTTGGTGGCTTTCTGCACACACAAGAAGTCCCACCATCAATATATTAGGCATGCCAAAACAGAATTCGACACTTAGAGAATTTTCTTTCTGTGCCTGGTCCATGTGAAACTGCCAAATTCTAAAAGGGCTGAGGGTTGGGAACTCAGAATTTCTAGCTTATATATTTTGTTTAATTTAAAAAAAAATATTTTTTTAATGTTTATTTTTGAGACAGAGAAAGACAGAGCATGAACGGGGGAGGGGCAGAGAGAGAGGGAGACACAGAATCGGAAACAGGCTCCAGGCTCTGACCCATCAGCCCAGAGCCTGACACGGGGCTCAAACTCATGGACCGCGAGATCGTGACCTGAGCCGAAGTTGGACGCTCAACCGACTGAGCCACCCAGGCGCCCCTGTTTAATATTTTTTAACGTTTATTGATTTTTGAGAGAGAGAGAGAGAGAGAGCATGAGTGGGGAAGGGGCAGAGAGATAGAGAGAGGGAGACAGAATTGGAAGTGGGCTCCAGGCTCCAGGCTGAAAGCACGGAGCCTGACTGCGGGGCTTGAACTCAGGAAACCATGAGATCATGACCTGAGCTGAAGTCATGGGCTTAATCGACTGAGCCACCCAGGCTCCCCATATTTTGCTTAACATGTCTCAGAAGCCTATGTTAGTGACAAAAATTTCAAATAGAACAAAAAGCTGTATCGTGAAAAGAAAAATCACCCTCTCATATCAGATTGCTCTAGAGGCCACTACTGCTTCCAGATTCTTCTGTGTCCATTCACATAATATATGACTGTGCAGGCAAAGCAAATGAAAGAGAGGGGGAGAGAGAGTGAGAGGCTTTTATTTTATTTTTTTTTTAGTTCATCTATTTATTTTGAGAGACAGACAGCACGAGGGGGGGAAGGGGCAGAGGGAGAGGGAAGGAGAATCCCAAGCAGGCTCCGTGCTGTCAGCGCAGTGCCCGATACGGTGCTCAAACCCACGGATCACGCGATCACGATCTGAGCCGAAGCCAAGAATCAGGCTCTTAACCAACTGTGCCACCCGGGGGGCCCCAAGAGATAGTTTTAATGAAAGAGGAGGAAAGTGAGCTCTTATCTACTGAAAGATCCTTAAGCACCTGCAGGGTGTGGGTGGTCACCACAGGGAAATGGTTGCTCAGCGCTCATGGAGGGATACTAAGGAGCAGTCACAGCCCTCAAAAAGGACTTGGCGGTAGGAGGAACAGGATATTCAGATTGCACCAAGAAATGAACATGTCATGTCATACTCACGTGCTCCTTGATGTGGAGCTCCTCATGATCGTAAGGGCGGTGCATACATCAGGACAAAACCTCCCATCCCCACACACTGAATTTTTTCTGTAAGCTCTGCAACCAAGAAAGAAAAGAAAAATCAAAAGAAAACTGGATTGTGTCAAGAAACGTTAGCAGCTATGACTCAGGAATACATGGGGGGGGGCAGATCTGTTGACTCAGAGGGTCCATTTCTTAGTCACTTAGCAGCTTTTACCACACTTTAATCTTTTAGAAAAAGAAAGTGATTTACAATGTGGGGGGGGGGGAGGTAAAAATAAAGGACTGTAACAGAAGGATTTGCTTCACAACAGCAGTTCCATGGCAGCATGCAAGGAAAATATAGAGGAGAAAGCATTGTTATTCTATTCTAGAGAGAGGGCTTTTGAATACCGAAGTAGATGGGTGTCAATTTCTGTATATTAAAACATTCAAAACACAGCTCCATTCTCACAGAAGTTCCCTCTATTGTAGCAGAAATGCATTTTTTTCTCATCTTTATGGATTACAACTCTGTAGAAGTGCACATGCTAGAAGGGGATGGGGGAGTGGGGGAACAGCTCTCCTGGAAAGTTCACAAGCTGTTTTCCATTTCCCTGGGGGTTTTACTTCTTCTAGACTCAGGCGCTTGAACTGCTCCATGCCTTGAGATACTGGAGTATCTGATTGGGATGGACTCTCCAATAAGCACTTCATTAGCACGTGGCAGAGTTCTAGCTCATGATCAATCCTACCTAGGCCCACTCTGTCCCCTTTCCACTACCCCCAGTTGTCACTACCACAATTTTGAGGCACTAGAATTCTGGATTCTATAGCTGAGCTACAGGTGTGTATATTCTGTACCTGCACTTCTCTTGCAAAGATACTGTAGGCCTTGCACAGATGCCCATCTTTGCATGGATGCCCATCTTTGCATGGACGCCCATTCTTGCACGGATGCCCATTCTTGCACAGATTCCCATCTTTGCACGGATGCCCATCTTTGTATGGACGCCCATTCTTGCACGGATGCCCATTCTTGCATGGATGCCCATCTTTGCATGGATGCCCATTCTTGCACAGATCCCCATCTTTGCACAGATGCCCATCTTTGTATTGACACCCATTCTTGCATGGATGCCCATCTTTGCATGGATGCCCATTCTTGCACGGATGCCCATTCTTGCACGGATGCCCATTCTTGCACAGATGCCCATTCTTTCACGGATGCCCATCTTTGCTTGGATGCCCATTCTTGCACGGATGCCCATTCTTGCACGGATGCCCATTCTTGCATGGATGCCCATCTTTGGATAGATGCTCATGCAATGAGCTATTTGCTCGAGGACAAGTTTCCCTCCAGCACTTAACCTCTGACCTCCCAGCCTTACATTAATTCTCCTCCCTTTCTCCGTCCTTTACTTACTTCCCTTCAACTTCTATTCTACTCAGATTCTAGCCGAGGAAATATGCTATTCCCACTTATCTCTACAGTCAGGAATACTTCTCTGCTATTCCTAGCAAGTCTCCACACCCCTTCCCATTTAAAAATTCTATTAAAAATCCATGATTTATAGCAAACCTCCTTGGAATTTTACAAATGTTTCAAGTAACTCCATTCTTACCCTTTAGCATCCATCTACCCATCCCTCAACGAGCGCATTTATTGGACACTTGCTATGTGGTAGACACTGCTAATATGAGGAAAAATGACATTTGTGTAACGCCTTACAGTTCGCAAGGCAGTCTTACATCTTTTTTCCTCTACAATCTCCGCAGTAACCCCCAAAGTAGGAAGAGTAGATTTAATTACTAATCCCACATTACAGATTCGAAAGCTCAGGCCCAGAGAGGTCAGGTGGGTGCTGTGAAGTGACAAATCCAAATTTTCAAACACAAATCTTGTTGGGAGCTTAGGCTCTTTGTATTAACCACAAAGCCTTAAGCATGTGACCATCCACGAACCCCCTCCCCGAAGCCCACACACACCAACACACGCAGAATCTATCTTTAGAGCTGCAATTTGGTTTAAGCATGTTTTTTTTTCTGTTTCTCTAATGTGTTTGCTCTGTCTTCCCTTTAATCAATAAGGTCCCCATAGACTGGAGCCCAGAGTGGCTCTCTGAGCATGGTGCTGAAAGGGGTAAGGAAAAGTCAAATAAATCCACAGCTTCTAAGAGCAAAGCTGGGTAAAGGTTTCGACTTGCACAGATGCTATCCCATCTGAAATTGCAGCTAGAGGTATTGAAAGCCCATGCAGGTGAGCTCCTCGGTGCTTTACCCATTTAATAAGCATTAGTGTGTGTGTGTGTGTGTGTGTGTGTGTGTGTGTGTGTGCGTGCGTGTTTGAACGCAAGCGCCATTCCGTCAACGAAACCCAGAATGAACCAGCTCTGCCCTCCCAGGCATACTCCCTCCCCTAACACAAAAGCCAGTGCACAAGAAAAGCCCCCACCGTGGGCATATAATTATCATCAGACTGCAAGCCCATTTCTCGAGGATCCTTTCCCATTGCTGGAGAACTGGATTAATCAGCACAGGCACAGTGGTTTTCGCATCTCTTAATTTACTACCAAACACTCTTTCCCTCCTGAGAGGAGATGTTTTGTTACGTGTAATTAGACCATGTACGCAATCCTATGTGGGACTTGTTACTTTTGCACAGGAGGATTACAGAGCTGTCTCCAGGTGCGGAACAGTGACATGCTGTACGAACAGAGGTATGCTGCATGTTCATTTGCAAACCTCGTCTGGCTGGGCGCAGGCTCGAGTGGGGAGATGTTAGGGCTGGAGGCGCACGTGGGCTCAGCAACTCTGCCTAATTGTCTGGGGCCTACAGGGCCAGAAGAGAAGGGCTGAAGCATATGGTCTCTACCGCTTCTGAGGTTTTCTGCCTCCTGAGAGCACGACTGGCGACAGCCAGCGCGAGGCCGAAGGGTCTGGCAGCGGCTTCGGAGCCCCTCCTTCGTTGGACACGTGTTGGGGACCATGGAATCTTTATGTGGAGCTGCATCTGATTTCAGGGAACCAAGGGGTGACCAGACTTTAGACAATGAGCATCCGTCTGGGTCTTGAGCTCTGATCTGGGGGCTTTTCCTTGTGAAAGCCTGAAACCGGTAACTCCCAGCATCACCTGAAATGCAACTCTTGAAGCTCTGTGTTATACCAGAAGCAAAATGAAAAGAGAGTACTGAAGCACCATCCAGGCTGCTTCAAAACTTCTTCGCTAACTTGCTTGGAACCTCCACTCCTAACTCAAACTGTACTGGAAAAAGCCGTTCGGAACCCAAGTCTGTCGGTAAAAAACACACTACATTTCTGCGCTGGTCCTCAGCCGTCCTGATTTTCCTGTTAATGATGGAAAAGCAAGACCTGTTGGGGTGACTTGTGGTCAAGTACTTCTCAGAAGCCAGAAGCACGCTGGTCAGACGGGAGGAGGGAGGTAATTGCTACCAACCACTAAGGCCGTGGTTAGGGGGCCCCAGAGTGTGGACGTGCCTTGGATCAGAGGTTCCCGGTTTCTGCTTCATCACCTACTAGCTGTGTGACCTTGGGCAAGTCATGAGCTCTCTGGGCCGCCGTCTTCGCAGATACCCGAGGATGGTAATAGTAATAACATCCGACCTCCCTCCCAGGGCCCTGGTAAGAATGAAATGAGATAATGGCCATGAAAGAGCTTTGTAAACCATATTCTGCTACACAAAGGAAGGGCCTTGTTATTAAGAATAGTGACTCTTCCAGCTAGCAATAGCTCTACTCTGGGAGTTGGGGTGGGGGTTGGTCCTCCCACGCTGCCTGGCTCTGTTAAGTCTCTTTGTAAAGGAACAGCACTGAGGAGCTCCGCGTGTGCCTTGTCACTCACCAAGGGACCGCTGGC
This sequence comes from Herpailurus yagouaroundi, assembly GCF_014898765.1. NCBI lineage: Eukaryota > Metazoa > Chordata > Mammalia > Carnivora > Felidae > Herpailurus > Herpailurus yagouaroundi. Next base: position 18,326,081 of record NW_024412402.1, on the reverse strand, counting down.
AGAAGACGCTGGAGGAGAGGCGCCAGGGCCTTGTGTCCCTCAGGTTTGACACAGCATAATTGTTTTGACATATGATGGAATTTGTCCTCGCCTGGGTCAGAAAAAAAGCCCAATACTGATGCTTTTCATCTAATTTCAATCACAGTCATTAAAACCCTTATTCCTGAGTCAAACCTTTCCAAAAAGCCATCAATGACAGCCCATTACAGATGAGTTATTTATAGCGGCGCATGTTAATTTTACAATACCACAGACCAATGATTCATGGCTTGGCATTGGTGAGAGACATCATTCACCGGGCTGAGTGATCTCTGACATAACAAGCGCTGCTCTGTGTCTCTTCGAGGACGACTCAAGGCCTCAGACGAAAGGGCCAGACCCTTCACAGAGCAGAATAACCAGAGTATCTTGGCCTTGGCCCATTCCACCTATGGAGAAATTCTGCCCTCAGTGGGGAAGAATGGTACAATCTGCGTTGGTGTTGGAGCGTGACATCTATAGGATTCTGGCTGAGATGCTATCTCGGCCTGGACCAGAGTTTCAGCTTTTCTTTCTCACGATTATAGCTATTGGCCCAGGCATTCAGTAGAGTTCAGATTATTTGCGGCTATTCAGTTAGCCTTGGGGGATCTGATATTCACCTGGACTTGATAGACGAAGATGGCTCCGAGGCCATCGAAAGCCCAGCATCCTTTTATCCAAACTACTTCAACCTCAGGTTCATAAGTGCCACTTTGACCGATCAATATTGGGCCTCTTGATTCTTGGTCTATTTGTAGCTGAAATTCTCCCCCTTGATTAAAAATTCACCAAGAGGCAGCCTGATGTGACATTTATGAGTTCCTGGAAGTCCATAAATGTTGAATGTTAGAAATTAGCACCGAGTTTTTTAGATGATAGAAAGCAATAACAAAGCAAGAGGGCTAATATTCAATACTGGTATTTTTATTGTCTGTCTGTGGAAACTGATAGCCAAGTGGAACAACTAAAACTTCATACAAAGCACTTCCGTGTGGGATGAAGCTTTGTACCGGTCGGTTCCTACCTCTAAATTAAACCTCCTTGCAATGAAACTGTGTTGGTCTCCATGAAACCAACTGCCCTATTTCCTTCTGAGTTGGTAACACTTCACGATGGGATGCTAGCCCAAGTTCCCTGCTGTATTTTCTTATGGGCCGTGAGAAATACTGAAGTTAATTACTTTTGCTCTTTCTTCATATAATAGTAGCTCCAAAATCATTGAGAGGATAGGTTGGTAAAAAGGAATTTGTGACCTCAATATTTAGGAGTTTTAACCCACAGCACTGTTTTACACTCTGTCCTTAATGATTTCTTCCAAATTATTTCCTGCCCATATCCCAGCACATTTCTGAGACGCTTTTCCCTTCTTTTACGTGACTTCTTCGGGTATTTCTATAATGTTCTCCCTGTAGACCCTCCTGGGCCATTGATCATGGTTCTGGGAGCTTTGCACACTTCCTGGGAGGCCTTGTCTAGTCTAGGCTGAAGTCAATGATGAGACAGAGAAGGTTAAATGACTAAGGCTCTAATCACTACCCTGAGTGCCATTCTACTTCTTTTACTGCACGGTCGTCCGAAGAGTTTGTATCTGGAATTTCAATTCTGCCAGGTTGCTGGTACATTTTACAGAATATAATGAGATACTCTTCTTGACTCTCGAATGGAGAAAGCTTGCTATATTATGCATGGATGGAGGAGCGTGCAATGGGAAGAGGACAGAAGCTAGAGCCAAGTTGTTTGACTCGTCTCCAAGCTCTACCATTTCTCAGGTCCGTGACCTTGTTCTCTACCCTCTCTTTGCAACAATTTTGTCTTCCGTAAAATGAAAGTAATGCTGGTACCTATCTCAGATAGTAAATGAACTAATATTTGAAGGCGTTACCTAGCACACAGTAGATGCCAGATAAGTGTTTGCTAAATAAGTGGCTTTTTAATTTAAGAAATATTTATGGGCTACCCGCCGTCCACCCGTATGGCATGATGTCAAGCAATGCGGGGATGTAGAAAATGAACCAAGCATGTCAGCCTTTAAGGACAGTTGTGGGATGGGCATAGACGTAGACGGAAATAACCAAGAGAGTGGGGCTGGTACACGCTGTTTGTGGGTCTATCACACAAAGGTGATGATGGACATACAAAGGAGGGCGGGACCACTGTACCTGGGAGGGGACCAAGAAGGTTACACAACAAGAAATGGTATTCGAATTGCTCCTTGAAGGATGAGTCGTATTTCCATGGGCACTCAGTGTGGAGCAATTGACAGAAGGCGACCCCACATGCACCCGGCACCAGCACAAGGCCAAACTTCTACCCTCCATGTTCCCCAATGCCGTATGTGTCTTCCCTATATGCCTCGCTTCCTACGTCCACCTTTCTTTCTTCCTTTTATTCCATCCTTCCCTCCACCTGCACGTGGCCTCCACCGGCCACACCTTTTTCTCCAAATACTGTCTTATTTTTTTTCTTTCAAGTTTGTATTACAATTCCAGTTAATTACCATACAGTGTAATATTAGTTTCGGGCACAGAATTTAGGGGTTCATCACTTACATACTACACCCAGTGCTCATCACAAGTACCCTCCTTAAGACCCAACATCCAATTAGCCCATTCCCCACCCACCTTCCTCCAAGACCCTCGGTTTGTTCTCTATAGTTAAGAGTCTGTTTTCTGGTTTGCCTCTCCTTCCTCCCTCCACCACGTTCATCTGTTTTGTTTCTTTTTTTTTCTTTTTTTCCATATAATTTATTGTCAAGTTAGCTAACATACAGTGTATTCAGTGGGCTCGCAGCCTCAGGAGTAGATTCCCATGATTCATCGCTTACATACAACACCCAGTGCTCATCCTAAGTGCCCTCCTCAACGCCCATCACCCATCTTCCCCTCTCCTCCACCACCCCCATCAGTCCTCAGTTTGTTCTCTGTATTTAAGAGTCTCTTACGGTTTGCCTCCATGAGTTTGAAACTATTTTTTCCCCTTCCTTTCCCCATGGTCTTCTGTTAAGTGTCTCAAATTCCACAGATGAGGGAAAACATGTGATATCTGTCTTTCCCTGACTGATTTATTTCACTTAGCATAATACCCTCCAGTTCCATCCACGTCGTTGCAAATGGCAGGGTTTCATTCTTTCTCATCGCCAAGTAGTATTCCGTTGTATATATAAACCACATCTTCTTTATCCATTCTTCAGTTGATTTTGCTTTATCTCTCTTTTAATCTCAAAAGTGCCACAAGGAATTTTTAAATAAACCAAATGATAGAGAAGGCCACAACATGAAAAGCTAAATCTGCTTTTTCCACCCCCCTGCTCCCTGGAGGTGACAATGGTGTGGTGGTTATGACACGTGGCCACGAATTCTTGATACCCCTCCCTCTGAAAGGAAGACCTTACATCCCTCCCCCGGAGTAGGCTTACAACTGCTTCCGCCCAGAGAGAAGCACAGAAGTGATGGTGTGTGTCCCCCAAGGCTAAGGTGTAAATGGCCACGCATATATTGTGGGCCATGAGCTGCCGTTTAAGAAAGTCAGCTTCCCTGAGATAGCCCCGCAGGAGAAGCCACATTTGGACACTCAGCTGGGTTGGCCCAGTCTCTCAGCTGTCTCCAGGTCTTACATAGCCACGCCTCTTAGTTAACGTGTGCCATCCCACAAGTACACCACCCGTCATTTAACCACCTTTTAGTGACATCTATGTGGTAGTAACTTCCAGGGTTGTTAGCAGTACAAAAAAAAATCCAGCAATGAACACTCTTATCCGTAGATCTTTGTGCATTGTAAGCGTGTTTCTGCAGGAGAAACTCCTAGAAATAGTGTTGCTGAACCAAAGAGTATGTGATTAAAAAAAAAAAAAAATTTTTTTTTTTAGTAGATACTACCAAATTGCTTTCCAAATAGGCCCTGCCAATTGAGACTTTTCCCGATGGTGCGTAAGAGTACCTGTTTCCCTACAGCTTCACCAACACTGAGTACTGCCCAACTTCTGCATCCTTACCATTCTGATGCCGTCTCTGCCTTTGTTATGATGTGCCCTAGCTGTAAGCAAGCTATCCCAAACGTGTCTGGTCCAAACCTGCAAATCCATGGGGTTTAGGTGCTCATGGAAGCGGGGAGGGAGCATTCGGGATGGTTAAGGACAAAGGTGGTACAGAAGGGCAAGCTATTAATAACTTAGGGGGCAGAGAACTAATTTAACATAGAGGTGAGCCACAGAACATCACAGACTTGCAGAGCAAATGTGTCAGAATATAATGAAGTTCAGCTCAATGGCATTCTGCTAATGGCAGGTGTTATCCGAGATCCAGAATGACCCAGATGGAAGAAGGTTAGGGGCTTATGAAATGAGGAGAGAGGAAAAAAGGAGGTTCTCTCATTCATCGGAGTGCTCGCTGCACAGCTGACTATAAATGGAACATTTTATAATGATCGATTTCAACGTGGGCAAGTCCATAGTACAGTCAAGAAGAGTGGTTCTCAAACCTAGCTGCCTAGCAATGTTACCTAGAGTGTTTTTTAGAAAAATATGCATATTTCATCTTCCTCACTGTCACCTTCAAACACATAGACAGTCATCATGGATTCGCATTCATTTGGCTTGCCCTTTTGACCAGTGCATGAGATAAATCTGAGACAAAGTTAAGGACAAGTTTCGTGGATCAGAGCTTCTTAAATTTGAGCACGCAACAGCTTCCCTCGGGGGCCGGGGAGGGTGGGTATTAAAACACAGATTGCTTGTTATTTTGCAGAAAAGTGGGGCTGTAGTATCAGTTCTGTATGACTGTAATGGGTTATTATTCCTATCAATGAAACTTGACTCATTAGTCTTCTTTGAAGCAAAACTAGCAATTAACTAACTTACCCTTTGACAAAGGGTCCCCGGTAACATATCTGGGAGAAGGAAAATAAGTAAAGGTCAAGAGAGCCGTCATAATAATGAGGATGATGATGGGAAAAATCAAGACATGCTAGTATTTCTTTAGATATTTTCCCAGTGATTTTGTGGAATCTCCTTCACTTAAGATCTTCCAAAAAAGACAGATAAATGTAAACTATAAGATATCCATTTCCCAAGAATGGCAACAAGAATATTCCACTAGGCAGCGAGTTCTCAGCGGCTACACAAAGACAGGGGCAAACCATGGTCGCTAACGTGTTGCTCAATTTTGGCAAGTGTATGCGAATGTTTTATGGATGTGGTCATCGAAAAGCCGTTGTTAATACGAGACCAAAATCCTGGGGCCACCTCAGCTTTGGTAACAAATCTCCAGGACAGTATCCCTTGCTGTCCAGTTTACGGGAAATGGTTGGTTTATGATTACCGAGTCCCTCCTGAGATAAGTTTAGAAGATGTTTCTCATACTGGCCTTGAAGCAAACTCACACTTTAGTAAGCAAGGGCCAGGACCTGAAGTTCCCCCAAGACTCTTCCAGCTCCACAAGATGCAATTACAACGTATTCATTCAATAAACATCGATTATGTGCTGAAAAATAAGAATAAAGCACAGATTGCTAGGCCCCACGACAACCACCTCTGATGCGGTAAATTTGCAGTCGGCCTGAGAATTCGCATTTCTAGCAAGCTTCCAGGTGACGCTGGTCCAGAGTGACAGCTTGAGGACCATCGCCACAGCAGCAACACCTGGGAGCTTGCTGGACATTCAGAATCATAAGCCCCTGATCAGACCTAAAGAACCTGAATCTGCATCTAACAAGATCCCGCAGGGATCTGTGTGTTTATCAAAGTTTGGGAAGTGTTCCCCTGTACGTTTTATGTCTCTTGCTTTGGATACTGTCCAAAGGAGAGAAGGCCTGAGGGAGTAGACACCTGAAAAGTTGCAGGACAGACCTGGGTTCCAATCCCAGTGCTACTACTGATAATCCCAGTGCTACTACTGATAACAAATGACTTCACTAAAAAAACAAATCATTTCATTTCTAGTGGTTTCCTATTCCTTGTAAATAAAATGGACAGACTGGGCTAAGTAGTCTTTTAGATTCCTTTCCATTTTTCCTATGATTCTCATGTAGCAATTTACCTGTTTTTATGGGCTGAATTGTCTACCCCCAAAATACAGAGGTCGAAGCCCTAACCCCTAATACCTCAGCGTGTGACCATATGTGGAGATGGGGTCTTTAAAGAGGTAATTAAGGTCAAGGGGAGGTCCTTAGCCAGGCCTCTAATCCAGTATGACAGGTGTCCTTACAAGAAGAGGCGATTGGGACACACACATTTACAGAAGGCAGACCATGTGAGGACACAGTCAGAAGATGACCGTATACAAACCAAGAAGAGAGGCCTCAGGAGAAACAAGCCCTAGCTGATACCTTGATCTTGGACTTCTAGCCTCCAAAATTGTGAGGAAATAAATGTCTGTTAAGCCACCTCGTCTGTGGTCCTTTGTTCCAGCAGCCCTAACAGATTAAGACACACATATTGAGCTTTGTAGCTAAATCCCGTTTAGATTCTAAACACTGAAGTCCAGCTTCTGGGGCGCCTGGGTGGCTCAGTCAGTTAAGTGCCTTCAGCCAGGTCATGATCTCACCCTCTGTGAGTTCGAGCCCCACGTTGGGCCCTGTGCTGACAGCTCAGAGCCTTGAGCCTGCTTCGGATTCTGTGTCTCCCTCTCTCACTCCCCTTCCTCCACTCACACTCTGTCTCTCTCTCTCTTTCAAACATAAATAAACATTAATCTAAAAAATTTTAAACACTGAAGTCCAGCTTCTTATTACAGCTCATCTCCCCCAGCAGATAGATTAGCTCCCATAAGCAGGTTCTCCAAGAATGCCAGGGCCCTCCCATATGCAATTCATCAAGTGTTCAAGGCAATACGCACACTGGTGGAAATTCATTTTCCTGGATTCCTTATCCAAGAACCATGGAATCCCATTTATGACCGAGCCCTCATCCACTTTCCCTGATCTTGTCACTCCGACACCAGCTCCCACCAGCCCTTCCCACCCTACCTGGGGTCAGCTTTACATTTTGATCTCTGACCTCTGATCTCCGTAACCCCCTCTTTTCACAAATCAAGCAAATGACACTTCTATGCCCTGATCCTGGCTGTTTCATAATCCTTTTGCCTAAGAACAGATTTACATTGATTGCTTCTTCATTCAGGTCATTTTTTTTTTCCTGCTAAACCAAGGTACTCTTACAGTGCAAATATAAATGAGAAACATGTTGAGGATGTAAACCCTCCAGTGTAGGTGCATTCAGATTATTTTCCCTCTTCACTGTAGCTCCTAGAGTAATACAGTTTCAAACAGGGTTTCTAGGGTCACCTGGGTGCCTCAGTCAATTAAGCAGTGGACTCCTGATTTTGACACGGTCATGATCTCAGGGTTGTGGGATCGAGCCCTGTGTCAGGCTCTGCTCTGGGCATGAAGCCTGATTAAAAGTCTCTTTCTCTCTCTCCCTCTGCCTTCTTCCCCTCCCCACTCGAAAGAAAGAAAGAAAGAAAGAAAGAAAGAAAGAAAGAAAGAAGAAAAAATAGGGATTTTAGAATTATTCTAGTCAAATGCAAAGACCAGGTATCAAAACATTAAGAGAAGAATCACCATTGTTTTGAGAGCTCTAAGGTAAGGCTATTTTTCTTTTTTTTTTTAATTTTTTAATGTTTATTTTTGAGAGAGAGAGAGAGACAGAGCACGAGTGGGTGAGGGGCAGAGAGAGAGGGAGACACAGAATCCGAAGCAGGCTCCAGGCTCCGAGCTGTCAGCACAGAGCCCGACACGGGGCTTGAACACATGGATCCAATCTCCTTGCTGTTCAAAGTATAACCAACAGACTAGCAGAGAGGGTTTCCACTTGGCGATTCTTGGAACCCCAGATCTACTGACCAGGACCCTCAGGCAGCATGCATGCATGTACATTCACATTTGAGAAGCACAGCTCTAGACTACCTGCATGAAAAAAACAAGAAAAAAAAAAGAAAAAGTTTTGACACTTTTCTCATCGCTCAGAAAAAGTCTAAACAGTTTTGCTTCTGTGGGACTTTGACTATTCTGTGTCTCTACTGAAAAATGCTTGAGGTACGTATTTCCTTTGCTTATGAAAAATAGCCTTGGGGCACCTGGGTGGCTCAGTCGGTTGAGCGTCCAACTTCGGCTCAGGTCATGATCTCGCTGTTCCATGAGTTCGAGCCCCGCATCGGGCTCTGTGCTGACAGCTCAGAGCCTGGAGCCTGCTTCACATTCTGTGTCTCCCTCTCTTTCTGCCCCTCCCCTGCTTACACTCTGTCTCTGTCTCTCTCTCAAGTAAATAAACATTAAAGTTTTTTTTTAAAAAAAAGAAAGTAAATCTAAGAAATTTACATTTAAAAAAAGTCAACAGTTTTTTAAAAAACAAAACTTAAAAAAAAGCTGATTAAGTTCAGATGAAATATAAAACCAGGAATAACAAAGAAAGCTCTGGAAATTAAGAATCATGCAAGAGGGGCACCTGGGTGGTTCAGTCGGCTGAGCGTCCAACTTCAGCTCAGGTCATGATCTCACGGTTCGTGGGCTCGAGCCCCGTGTCGGTCTCTGTGCTGACAGCTCAGAGCCTACAGCCTGCTTCAGATTCTGTGCCTCCCTCTCTCTCTGCCCCTCCCCTGCTCGTGCTCTGTCTGTCTCTGTCTCTCAACAATAAATAAATGTTAAAAAAGAAAGAAAGGAAGGAAGAAAGAAAGAAAGAAACGGCAATCATAGATGTCCTTTATATCTCACCCAATTTTCTGAGTAAACCCATTGAGCAGTGTTCCAAAGTTGTCCGTATATTAGGGTCACCTGGGGAGCTTCAAAACTTGCTATTGCTGGTGTAATCCCAAAACACTGTGATTTAATTGGTCTGGGGTGTGCCCTGGGCTTTAGAATTTTCTTAAAGACCCCCACACCAACATGATTCAAATGTGCAAACAAGTTTCAGAATCACTGCTATAAGAGTATACGGATTGAGTGCAAGGATTGGGGGGAGAGAGGAGCTATAGTTTTCTGAAGAGACCTGCCTCTCAATTTTTTATTCATTCATGCGCTTATTCATACACACATGCAGACCCATATGCAACAAATAATTAGAACAGATTTTGTACCAGTGCTACGCTGGGTCCTTAAGGTTCAAAGAGGAAACACGTAGCCCCTACCTTCTTAGGGTTTAGAGTCGAGGTGGGAGAGGTAGATGAGTAAACAAACAAGGAGGGTACCGTGAAAGGGTTCTAGGTCGGTGCCCTGGAATATCTAAGGGATGGGCACCTATGATACAGAGCCATGTCTCTTGTGCAATTACCTTTGTCAGATTCAAGAAACCAGGTAACACTTTTGATGGGACGAGCATGCTGTTTTCACTCATTCAACAAATATTTAGTGAGCACCTCACATACCTATCATTGAGTGAGCTGCTGAGTAGGTTGTAAACGAAGCAGTCGATCCAGTAAGCACAAAATCTCACGCCCTTCTCAGAATCTCTGGACTTCCTGGTAGAGGAGATCTTTCTCGCCTTTACCTGCTTGCCATCCATTCTCCCTTCTGCTACTAGCACTCAGAATTTCCTTTGAGGAACAATTGATCTACCCTCCTCAGTCCCTGTTATCTAGGAGAGCTCCTCTCCCCTCCGTGGAGCATCAGATCTGCCTGGCTCTGATTTTATCCTCGGACTTAAACCAGGTATGTATGTAGACACGGAGCTGCTGGCCGCCATCTTGCAACCAATGGATAGAGGAGGAGGATGAAGGCAGCTTGGAGAAGAGAGCCAGGAAGTAGAGGCTGCATCCGACCACACTGTTTGCCTGGATGGAGCCATGCCTTTATCCCTACTACATATGCTCATAAATCTCCTTTGGGGCCTAATCCAGTTTGAGTTAGTGTTTCTGTTATTTGCAACCTGAAGTGTCCTAGCTGCTGTAGCTAGAATGGAATTTTTTTTCAGAAACATTTCCATTTGTGATTAAAAAAATAAACAAACCCATTACTATCTGTTCGTGAATTGCTCAGTTTCCTGTTTTGTGAAAATGTGTTTTTTACAGATTCTATTCTAATATGTATTTAGGCATATAAATGGAACTCTGTAAAGTAAGTCAGATCATGAGCTCAAGATGTTTTTCCGAGAAGTGTTTAAATGATGCTATACCTAGTTAGTGGCTGCCAGCTAAAAGCTCAAAGAGCAGATGGTGAGAAAAATTTCAGATTGTTCTATTCATCTTCTAACCGGTACCTGAGAAACCGAGGTTTCAAAGAGACTGAGTTGGGGGTTTTCACTTCCTGGATAGCATGGCTGTGGGATTGGGACCACAGAGGAAAAAGAGCTGGGAATTACAGAGATGCCACAGCCATCTGGGAGTCCCAGAAGAAGGGCGCGCTCAGCTCCTAGAGGGGTAGGATGTCATGAGCCCCAAGGTGCACAACGATCACCCGGAAGGTTGCAAAGGTTTGAGGTGAGCCGGACGACATATTGCTAAGCAAAGTGTATCTCTTCACCAAGTACTATTGCTCCTTCTAGGTGTCTCTATAACTTACAGGCTTGATTCCAAACATACCAATATTTTGTCCAAATTCTCATCATCACCATCCTAAACTAAGAAAACTCCTCTTCAACCTTCAAAACCAACTCCTTCTTCAGGAAGCCTTTTCTAGAATCCTCCCACCTTTAAAGCCAACTTCTCCATCTTCTGTACTAATTTCTACTTACATCTCCCCCTGGCATTCTATTATATGTTTGTCCTTCTGCCTAAATTTGAGCCCTTTTAACATAGGACCCGTTTCTTATTCATTTTCCTGCCATATGGTAAGCACTCAGTAAATGTTCAGTGAATTAAACCGATTGCCTTTATGCTCAAGTCAGTGTTGAGAGTGAAAGAAACATCCTGATAATCTGGGATAGGATCCAAATTAAGTTGAAACGTGATGGGTAATAGCTAAGAAACAATAACAAACTTTCCCCACATGTTGATGTCTTCTGTTAAGAATGATCTAATTTCACATGTAAAACTTACATATTTGGTTTTTGCACTAGAAGTAATACATTGCGACGATATCGAAAGAATGTGCATGTATAAAGTGTGTAGGTTTGAGTCGGAATCACCACAGAAATCTCAAACACTAACACCTTCTACTTCACTCTGGGGGAAAATGGGATTCTAATTACCTACTCTAAATTAAGTACAAATGTCTAAGAGAAAAAGGAATTCTTTCAATAAATAAATAAAAAGACATTCCCTAATTCCTAATTATGCCAAACTAAAATTAACTAGTTGGGACAATCTAGGCTGAATCCCAGAGGGTCAGAGAAGGCAAAGAGAGAGAACAAATCCTCATCACCAGCCTGCCGCCCCGACGCAGGGGACGATGGGGTCCCTGAGCAATGATTTCCAAACAACCTAGCCCAGAGCCAGGGGCACGAACCAGATGGCCCCTCAATTTGTTTTTCTGAGCCCACATTCCCCCTGCCGTATCTGGGTTGTGTTTCCTCCTAGTAACCATTAGAGTTACAGCCTCACATCACACCAGCTGCAGTAAAAGAGAGAAAGGGAAAACGGCAAGCGAGAAGGAGCCAGAAATTGTCTCGTAAAATTGCGGAAGACTTGCACTTGCTTTTTGCCGGGGCTCTTAAGTTCAGAGCTGGTTTTCATGTTCCGGGGGCCCTGTTTTGTTACTGACCGACACGCAGCTGAAAAGGTAGGGAACCAGGGGGCATTTTCCCCCTGTGTTACCTCTTTGCTTGTATCACAACTTCCTCATAACACAACATTAGCCTTTCCCTACAGTGCAGGTGGCCCCCTCCCTGCCAAGGACGCAAGCAGGTTCGTAAGTACATTCAATCCTTAAAAAATAAAAATCAGCACTCAAGAGACAAATGTAACAACGTGGAATTTCTGGGTTCCCCGCCAATTTAATTACAATGGCTGTGAAAGGACGTTTCCCTAATTAAACTGCCAATCAAGCCGAAATGATACGCATCCTATTTATACTAATGTTTACCCCTGGTTTCAACCAGTCCTTTTGACAGAGGAAGCAGCAACCAGTGAGTGATTCAAAGAGAAGAGAGATCAGGCGTCTCCACCAATGAGGAAAAGTAACTTAGCCTTGGAGGCTCAAATACTTCAGATTCTTCTCCTTTCCCTTAAAAAAAATCGTATCTTCTTATGGGAAATGCACATCATGTGTGTAGTTTGGTCAATGTCCCCAGATTGAATGCATCCATTTCCTAGCACCAATCACAGAACATGTCCAGCACCCCCAAAGTCCGCCACTTTCCCCTTCTGGTAACTCACCCCTCTCCCACCCCCAGGATAGCCACCATCCTCACTTCTGTCACAGAGCTTAGTTGCGCCTGTTTTTGTCCTTTGTACACGTGGACCCGTAAAGAATGTCCTCTTTTAAGTGCCTGTCTCTGCTCCTCGGCATGATGTTGTGAGATCCACCCACCGTGCTGTGTTTACGTTGTTCATTCCTGCCGCAGGATAGTATGATCCTGGGACTGTACCACAGTTCACTGATCCATTCTGCTCTGGGTATTTGAGTTGTGTCCTGTTTGGAGCTATCATATGTACAGCTGACCCTTGGACGACACAGGTTTGAACAGCACGGGTCTACTTCCATGTGGATATTTTTCAGTGAATATATTGGACCGTCTTTTTGAGATTTGAGACGATTTGAAAAAACTCCCAGGTGAACCTCGTAGCCTCGAACTATTGGAAAAATAAAGAAAAATTTAGGGATGTCATGAATGTATAAGCTATAGACAGAGATTGTCTATTATATCACTTACTACCATAAGATATACACAAATAAATAATAAAAAGTTAAAAGTTATCCAAATTTACACCCAGAAGCACAGATCATATATTATCTTTTAATTTGTGATGTCTAGTGTAAGTAATACATGTAGCTTCTTACAGGGCTTTATATCCCAGGAGACAGTATGAATGTAGCTACTGACTGATGATTCATCTCATAAACAAATGACGTAAACTTACGGGTATTAATAAATACAGTGTAGTACTGTAAGTGTATTTTCTTTTCCTTATGATTTTCTTAGTAATATTTTCTTTTCTGTAGCTGACTTTGTTGTAAGAAGACAGTGTAGAATACATACACTGTACAAAATACATGTTAATCGACTGTTTATGTTATCCATAAAGCTTCTGGTCAGCAACAGGCTATTAGTAGTTGAGTTTGGGGGGAGTCGAAAGTCATATGCAAATTTACAACTGCAGAGGAGATTGGCACGCCTAACTCCTGTGTTGCCCAAGGGTCAATTGTATTGCTACCATTCCAGTACATGCCTTTTGGTGAAATATGTTGTCCGGGACGATTGAGTATGTATGCAGGATTGTAATTGCCGGATCATAGATTATGCGTATGGTTAGCTTTCATTGATATCGCCACGATTTTCCAAAATCGGTTGTACCAGTTCACACTCCCTCCAGCCCGGGGACGCTAGCTGCCACTCGAATGCCCCCCTTGTGGTGCGGACTAGCCAGTGTGTCACAGCCTGTTTTCAGATGAAACAGAGAGCAAGAGACCTGCCGAGATAATGCTAAGTAACATCTAGGGCTCCAACTCAGGTCCTTGTCACCTGAAAACTGGGGCTCTTATTCTCTAAGCTCACAGCCTCCCAGGGGTTCTTATTTGGTGTGGTGGAAGGTACCAACTACACCTTGTTCTTAAGGGAATTCCCAGGCTCCCTTCTCCTTTGTCTCGTGCTGTGGGGCTTGTTGACTTTACTCACCTCTACCGGTCATTTCACGCTGTGGAAGACTCTACACCGAAGTGGCAAAAGCATCACTTGCCTTCCAGGGACCCATGTCATTCTCATGCTCCTTCTCGATCTCTTTGCTGGTTCCTTCTCGCCCCCTCAAACTCAGTGTCACATGATCCCAAGACTCATCATTTGGCCCCCTCTTCTTCTCTCTTGAAAGATTGCAGAGACCATGACCGCCCAGACTCCAGATGTTCCTGCCTCTCTGGCTTTCAGGCACACGCCGGGACCACTCTTGTGGTACTTCCTGACGCCTCTTGCACTTGGCTGTGTGTAGTCTGGCCAGTGACTGAGCAGAAGTGACGCGTGTCTCTCCTGAGCTAGAACATTTCATTGCCGATGCAAACCTCTCCAGAACTCTCCTTGCCCTCTGCCCGCTCTGTCAGCCTGAGTCCCGGAGTGAAGAAATACAGAGAGGGCTCGCCATCAACTCACAGTGGACATATGGCATAAACAAGAAAGAAGAATGTTGAAGTTACAAGCCACTAAGATTTGGGAAGGTGGCGGGGGGGGGGGTATTTGTTACCTAACATAACCAAACCTGTTCTAACCGATACAATGAGAACGTTTAGTTTTGCGAATTTAGTTACAACATATTTTGGCGGTTCCTAAATTCCCTCAGCTGATCTTGAGCCCTTAATTCCAAACTCATTTATCCTACTATCTTCTCTAAATTATCTCTTGGAAAAGCAATATATGTCTCAAATTGGACATGTCCAAAACGGAATTCCTGATCTCCACTCACCAACCCCCCCCCCCATCATCCACTCACAATCTTCCACATCTCAGTGAATAGCAGCTACCATATTCCCGTGACTCAGGACGAAAACCTTGAGAATGTTCTTGTCCCTCCTTTCTCTTATACCCCACGATGAATCCATCAACAAGTCATACGTACTGACTTCATTTTCAAAATATATCCAGAATGTGGCCCTCCCTTGGTTATCTGATTCTAGCTACCGTGGCTTTTTCAAAAATGCATTCTTCTCTATATTAACATTTGTAACTCCCCTTTCTTTGAAACTTCTCACAACACGCCCTCTTACCCTAGCCCCGACCTATTTGCCATAACATCGTACCGTGCAGCTCTCCTATACTTCCTTCTTTCCTTGTAGTTCTCTACCCACAGTCTGTCCCTCACTTGAGCTCTCCTAATCCTCCTGTCGCTCTATTTCTATGAGAAAATCGGTGCTTCTTACGGCTTTAATTTTCATTTTTATCCACGTTTCACAAGATGCATAAACCACATGGGATAATGGTACCAGGAACAATTTTAGGAGGTATATGGCTGAATATTTCTATTTTAACAGTTAGTTTATTTTAATGTGTATTAGACAAAGTACAACTAGCACATAAAGCCTGAGGTTTCACAGACGTTACAATTCACGGGAAGCCAAATAAATCAGCTTAAGTCAAACTACAGTAAAATACTAAATAAACAATATTATAGGAAGTATGAGATAGGGAAGAAACGTAAGTACGCAAATGAAGTTGAGAGAACACAGTATGGATCCTCAAATAACAAATGCAGTTAGTTCTGCTCCGTGGACAAATACTCCTGATGGCCACCCGGAGAGCTCCGTGTGGACGATGCCCTCAACATTAGTAAATAAACCTCAGATGGATTCTTCCCTTAAAATCTGTGCCTCCATTTATTCAATGATACCACTCTTCCGGAAGGCCATGCCCACTAAGTGGACATCAACTTTTATTCATCTCTATCTTTTGTTGCCTTTACTCACTATGTTTTAAGATCCTGAAATGATTGTCAGGTTCACCCTTTCCTTTTTCTTCTCTTTAACATCATTCCAAGCCATGACCCGTGTACCCAAATGCATACCCAAATCATCGCAATGACCTCCACACTAGTCTCTTGTCTCCATCTAAATCCAACTGCATTCTGTCAGTGCCCTAAAACCATCACTCCCATGTTCGCTGCCTCCAATAGCTTCCCCCAGAGGCAATGCCCAAGATCCCTAAGCCCATGCTAACAGTAACTAACATTTGCTCAGTTTTCTGTGCTAAAGGCCTTCCAGGAATTTTCTTATTTAATCCTGACAACCCCATAAGGTAGGTCCTACGGATGGGAAAGTCAAGTTTAGAGGTTAAACGACTTGCTAAGAGCTAGTCAGTGGCAGAGCAAGAATTCCATCCCAAAGAGCCTGTTCCCATTATCTTCAAACAACCACGTTGAGGCCTATTGACAAACTGAACATTATTTCTCATTATAGACCATCTATATAGACCATGTGTGGCCTTTGTTCTATTTCCCTTTCCCCCCCTCATTTAGGTGAGTCTTATCCCTGCATATACCAGGGCTTTTTCTTTTTTTTTTTTTAATTTTTTTGTTATGTTTTGTTTATTTTTGAGACAGAGAGAGACAGAGCATGAACGGGGGAGGGTCAGAGAGAGAGGGAGACACAGAATCTGAAGCAAGGCTCCAGGCTCCGAGCTGTCAGCACAGAGCCCGACGCGGGGCTCGAACTCATGGACTGTGAGATCATGACCTGAGCCTAAGTCGGATGCTTAACCGACTGAGCCACTCAGGAGGCCCCAGGGCTTTTTCAAGACCCACCTGGGCCTTGATATTCTTCCCCTCTCATAGTGCACACCATCTTCTGATACAACACCCAAAAGTGCCTTCCCTTTACTTAAGGCCCAGCTCAAATTTGACCCCTTGTGTGTCACTAAAGCTAGAATCACCACTGAAAGAAACAGATGGCTGTCCTCCCCGGTCTAAAACTTATTTGCCTGGACTCTGAAGTATCCAGCTCCAGTCCTGATGTTAACCTGGCACTGTGGGCAAATGGCCATAAGGGAAAAGCCAACACGCCACCCACCCTATGAATAGGGATGGGTCCCTCCATCTCTGAATCTGGAATGTTTCGAAGTAAAGCAAGGGGACACAGTTCAAGGCATTGTTTTTCAACGTTCTATTGCGCCCAGGACCCGTTTCAGCTCCCTATTCTTTGTGTTCAATGGGCACTCAGTAATTATAATAACACAAGCTAATTTCCACATGTGTTACTGCTTCAGAGAAACTGAGTCAGACGTGTGTCCTGCCCAGAGAAATCATGGGCTCACTGAGCATTTGGTCCACCCGGATTTTTTTTTTTTTTTGCTCTCTCAGTTTCTTCAATCTGCCAACTTCTTCCTTGAGTTGTCCTTCCTCCGGGAGAGCAGGAAAAGAAATAAAGATGGTAAAGATAAGCTGTCTCTTCTGTTCTTTTTGCATAATAGAAGGCCACCAAAACCCCCCCAAAATGAACACAAAACAAAAACAAAAGCCCTCACCGAATTGGAAGGGAACCCATCATCTAGTCTCACCCGTCTATTTCAGAGAAGACAAAACTGAGGCTCTGGTAGGTAAAGTGACCCACGCAGGGTCACACAATTAGCAGTTCTGGGATTGGAACACGGGACTTTGAACCCCAGCGAAGTCTTTTTTAAATCCTGATTCTACTTAATGGGGTTATAGGCTTTTAAACATGGATTCGCCGCAGAGTGTCTCTGGGATTCTGTGTTCTTAACTCCGCAACGAGGATAATAGGGATGATTACATCTATTTTGAAGGATTGTTAAAAGAATCAAAGTCAAATGAAATAAGTAGTGAGCAAGTGTTTAACACATAATAGTTGTTCAATAGATGTTCATTTATTCACTCAAGTGGTTAAGTCAGCTGACGTGAAGGAAGATTCTGGAAACGACATATTTTAAGAAGATAACTGAAGGATTGGAGACCTAAGCACACAATGTTTCTGAGAAGCCGAGAGAGCTTTAAGATCAGGGTGGGGAGAAAGGGAGGCAGCAGTGAAGGGGGACTGTTAAATGGTGAAGGTGTCTCGTTTGTTTTTTAAAGAAAAAGGTGTGTGTCAGCTGGGTGACTCATGAAACACTAATTAAATTTTTGCTTCTTTTCATCCCCATAAAACAAACAAACCACTTTTAGCAATGCCGAGCTTTCTGAAGACCCAAGAAAATCATTGCCTGAGTCTCACATTAATTGCTCCAAAAATTAGCTTTAAGTTTTAGTTGTGACTTTGTTTTTCAAGACGTTAGAACCAAGCCATGGGTTAGGTGGTGACTCCTAATCCAGAAGAACGAGGGGCAAAACTGAGGGGACTTATTCCCTGCTCTGTCACGCTGTCTGAATCGAAGATGTTGTCCCCTTACTGGGTCTCTATTCAGCACAGGGTGAGTGTTGTGCCTGGTCCCAAGGCTGGGATGTCACACCCAGTCTCTCTAGAGACTTGAAGGCTTAGAATTGGCTTCTGAGTGATCATATTGAATGATCAGGATAATTCTGATCTTGCAAAATATCCTGAGTTTTTTAATTATGAAAAATGTGTATGTGCAGGGAAATACATAGAATCATTTAGCAGATACTCATGTACCACTCAGATTTGACATGGTAAGTGGTTTTTTTTTTAATATATATATACTTTAGAAAAACAAGTTTAAAGCAAAAATTTACAGATAATTGAACCCCCCCCATACCATTTTGCACCCTTCTCAGGGGTAACCAGCAGTCATGCAGTTGAAAGTCAAATCTATATTGTTGATATTTTTTACTGTTTGTATATTCACGAACAATATATAGTATCAATTTGTTCTTCCATTGTATATAAATGATATCTTCTGCATACATATTTTTGTAACTTGCCCTTCTCACTGCAGCACATGTGTTTGAGATTTATATACATTGACTCATTTGAATCTAGTTCATTTTGTTGCAGCTACTAGAAAATATTTCTCTGTATGAATGGACTACACTTTACCCATCATATTATTTATGGATATTTAGCTTGTTTGGAATTTTTCACAATTACTAACAAGACTATAATGAATTATTTTTGATCATATCTGCTTGTGTACATGTGTAAGATTTTCTCTAGGATATACAGCTAGAAGTCAATTCCTGGGTCATAGGGCATTTATATCTTAATTTTACCAGATATTGACAAATAGGTCACACTAATTTATACTCCTATTTCCAGTTTATGACAGTTCTGTTTTCTTTGCAATGCTTGATATGAGGAGAACTTTAACTTTTTTCCTAATCAAATGAATGTAAAAATGACCTTTCTTTGTTCAAACAGGTATTGTCTCTTTTACTAACAAGTTTACACATTTTAAAATGTATATCAGCTATTTGAATCTTCTGTTCTGTAGATCTTTTCATTCGTGTCTTTTTTTTCCAACTCTCTTTTTTTTTTTTTTGACACATTTGTAGAAAGATATTTTCAATATTCTGGGAAATAATCCTTTGCTGGCCATGCAGTAATGACTTGCATGTTCCTGGACTCTGTTACTTCTACTAGACCCAAAGACTCCAACGTGAGTGCAGCCACAGATAAACCCTCGTGTTCAGTTGCCCAAGTGCATTTTGTATTGGATAACCACAACAGATCTCTAAAGCAATATGGCAGAGTGGCTGGAACACCGGGTTTCTGAAGCCCTGGCTTCCTAGACTCAGTCTGACCCTTGATAATCTGAGAATTTTCAGGCCACTTTTTTTTTTCGTCTTTGAAATCAGATTAATACCAGCCTCAAGAGCTTTTGTGAAAAGCAAGTAAATAGATAATATGTGAAATCACCTTTGTAAATGCTCTACAAATGCTAGGTGTAATTAGTAACAGCAACTCTACTTCAAGGTCACTGTATTATTTTATGCCGGCTGCCATAACGGAATACTATAGACAGGAAGACTTAAATAATAGAAATTGATTTCCCTAGAGTTCTGGAGGCAGGAAGTCCAAGATCAAGGTGCCAGCATGATCTGGTTCAGGTGAGAACTCTCTTCACGGCTTGCAGATGACTGCCTTCTTGACGTGTCCTCACACAGCAAAGAAAGCAAGCTTTTCTGTTTCACCTCTTTCTTACCAGAGCACCAGCCCTATCGGATTTGGGGCCCCCCCCCCACCCGCCTCCTTAAGTCCTCACTGAATCATTATCACCTCTTCATAAACCCTTGTCTCCTCCAAATATAGTCACACCGGGTTTAGGGCCTCAACATAGAAATTTAAGGACAGCACTCAGTCTACAGCAGTAAGGGTACATTGATATCCACTCATTTATTTCCAAATGGACCTACACTTTTTAATTTTTCACCAGGACTAGGTGGGAGCACCATTAGTTTTGTGAAGAAGTTATGTATGGCTTGCTCTGCTCAAAAGTGTTATGTTATCAAACCGAAGTTTGACCATTTCTGTGACTGTCATTCATAAGGGACAAACTCTATCAGTCCTGTTCCCATGCTTGTCAGCTTAAGAGTGATTGGGTAAGCAGCATTATTTACAAGAACCAAGATATGGAAACAGCAGAAGTGGCTGTCGATTGATGAATGGATAAAGAAGATGCCGTGTGTGTGTGTGTGTGTGTGTGTGTATACATACCCACACACATATATACACATACAAAATGGAATATTATTCAGCAATTAAAAATAATGAAATCTGGCCATTTGCAACAACATGGATGGAGCTAGAGAGAGTATTATGCAAAGCAAAATAAGTCAGACAGAGAAAGACAAATACCATATGATTTCACTCATATGTGGAATTCAGGAAACAAAACAAACAAGCAAAGGAAACAGTGAGAGCGAGAGAGAGTGAGACAGAGACAGAGAAAGAGTAAAAGCAAGAAAAAGACGGGAAGCCTGGGTGGCTCAGTCGGTTAAGCGACCGACTTTGGCTCAGGTCATGATCTCGCGGTTCATGGGTTCAAGCCCTGCGTCAGGCTCTGTGCTGACAGCTCAGAGCCTGGAGCCTGTTTCGGATTCGGGGTCTCCCTCTCTCTCTCTGCCCCTCCCCTGCTCGCTTTCTCTCTCTCTCTCTCTCAAAAATAAATAAATATTAAAAAATTTAGTTTTAAATGCAAGAAGCAAACTCTTATAGAGAAAAAACTGATGATTACCAGAGGGAAGGGGTGGACGACATGGGTGAAATAGGTGATGGGGATTGAGGAGGGAACCTGTCGTGATGAGCACCGGGTATTGTATGCATGTGTTGAATCACTATATTGTACTCCGGAAACTAACATAACACCGTACGTTAACTAACTGGACTTAAAAACTTTAGAACAAGCGATTGGGTAAAGAGACTGCATCCGTGCTGTCAAACAGAACGTCCTGTGACATTAGAAATGGTCTATAAAATCCATAACAACAGAAGCCACTAGCCGCATGTAGCTACTGAGCGCTTCACATGTGACTCGAATCACTGACGAGGTGCATTTTTCATTTTACTTAATTTTAATTAAAAGCAAGATTAGGCCTATAAATATGGAGAACAAACTGATAGCCGCCGGGGGGAAGCGGGGTAAAAGGGATGGGCGAAAAAGGGATGACAGGGAGTGGGAGGTCCCAGCTTCCTGTTCCAGAACGAATAAGTGACAGGAATAAAAGGCACAGCACTGGGAATAGAGTCAGTGGTGTCGTAATGGCCTTGTACGGTGACAGATGGCAGATGTACTTGTGCTGAGCACGGCCCAATGTAGAGAGGTGTTGGGTCGCTACGTAGTGCACCCGAAGTTAATGTGACACTGTGTGTCAACTATACTCAAGTAAAAAAAAGTTAATTAGGGGCGCCTGGGTGGCGCAGTCGGTTAAGCCTCCGGCTTCAGCCAGGTCACGATCTCGCGGTCCGGGAGTTCGAGCCCCGCGTCAGGCTCTGGGCTGATGGCTCAGAGCCTGGAGCCTGTTTCCAATTCTGTGTCTCCCTCTCTCTGCCCCTCCCCCGTTCATGCTCTGTCTCTCTCTGTCCCAAAAATAAATAAACATTGAAAAAAAATTAAAAAAAAAAAAAGTTAATTAATTAAAGGTAAAGGCCACACATAGGCAGCGGCTACTGCATTAGGCGACACAGGCCTACCTCATAGGAGCTCCCCACATGTGAAGCGACTACTCCAGGAGAAGTCCTGTCTTATTGCGTGCTCCTAGACCCCAGACTCTGTGCACAATGGTGCTTGGATATTGAACAGGAATATCTGATGACGAAAAAGAGCAAGAAGTCGGAAGCTCACAGAATTCCAGACTAAAGTATGGGCGTGCATAGGCCGAGGCTTAGGGAGGCAGGAGTGGTCCAAAGTACGGAACAAACAAATCCTGGATGGAAACACTCCTGCAGAAAATGCAGCACTGGCATGTGCTTCGAAGGCCAAGCATTTGGAAAACATCACATTTTTAGCTTTCCCAACTTTTCTTTTACTTTCAGGGAGTCTGTGACATAATCCCCAACGATAGAGGGTTTCCAGATTTATGATGGAGAGGTCCCCTTGCAACCACTCCGGACTAAACCTCGACACGCCTGAAATGAGAATCGAAAAGAAGCAGCCACTCATTACTTCAAAAGGTTGCAGCTTTCAAAATGGTTTTCCCAGGGTCCCAAAGGTAAGGGGATCGCAGAGCAGAGACAATTCAATCACCGGTCAGACTGCAGGACCTGTCACCACCCCATCCCTTCCGGCTCCGTATTCTGCCCTCAGCTCTGGTCAGGAACCCCATGGAAAGTTACCAAACGTAAGTTCCCAGAGCGTCTGAAACCAAAAACAATTAGATTCAAATGAGCAAGGTCCCCTGGGCTCGTTGATAAGAAAGTACAATATCATAGATATTTATGGAAGCCAAGATCCTGAATCATTCGTCAAAACCGAAGACAGGTCCACATCTGTTCCAGAAAAGTAGGCTTTTTGACACCGCGTTTAGAATCTTGAAAGCTACCTCTCCAAACGCTGTGTCTGAGTTCCCCCTCGCTGTCTCTTCTCTTTGGCTCACCCCTGACACAAACTCCCGAATTGTGTTCACCGGGTTTGTGATTTGGCAAATGCCTTTGTGTGTCTGACAATATAGGCGTTCAAGTTATGAGAACTATCTATTGTGTTCAGATCAATAAGCCAAACCCACGCTTATGTTTTCGCTCAGAAAAAGCTTTCCGTTTGCTCCCCTCAAAGCCTTGAACATCTGGGCCTATAACCATCAGGCCAGGACGAACTGTCCCAGAGCTTGAGAAGGGAGGTGGGACAGAAGCCACGGGTTATCCGTTCATACGATCTACCAGAATCTTAGAGGTTCTGATGTCCCAGAGGAAATCTCACACTTCAAAGTGTCCAGCCCGTAATAAAGTCACCCATCACTCCATGCTGCATTGTGCAGAGTTTCCAAGGGCCACTGTGTGCCCCCTGCCCGCGTGCCCTTGCTCATTGCGGTGGCTCTCCGAGGCAATGTCAGGACCCAGGTTACCACAGTGACATGATCTGGCCACCTCTGGGAGGAACAAAGCATGGAAGAATCTCAATGACTTTCCCAAAGTCTTATTCTAACCCTATTATTGACTCGGTGGACAAGAAGAAGAATAACCAGCCAAGTTTGGAGAGTGATCTACAATTAACAACACACTTTTTTTAAGTTTATTTACCCATTTTGAGAGAGAGAGAGAGAAAGAGAGAGAGAGAGAGAGAGAGAGAGCACATAAGCATGAGTGGGGGAGAGGTAGAGAGAGAGAATCCCGAGCAGGCTCTGCACTATCAGCCCAGAGCCCGACGTGGGGCCCAATCTCATGAACCATGAGATCATGATCTGAGCTGATATCAAGAGTCAGATGTTTCACCAACTCAGCCACCCAGGCACCCTAACAACACACTTTCTGGAGAGGGCAAGTTCTAGTGGCCACTCTAGCCAGTCCCCGCTTGGCCTTGGGAAACACTACTTAACCTCTCTCAGCCTCGTACCATGGGGATCATAATAGTAACAGATCTCGTGTGGTTATTGGGGCTTTCGAGAGAGAATTCTCCTTCAAGGGGCCTCCACGGGCACGGCGCATGCGCTGCCTATATTAAAACTTACACAAGGTGAGATAGCGCTGTTTCTCACCACCTCTTCTCTCACCTAGACTCAATAACAACAAATCATGATAGGTTTAACACTATCCATGGTGGCATTTGGCCACGTCTTGCACCTATAAATTTGAAAAAAAAAAAAAAAAAGAAAGAAAAGCAGCAGCCTCACTCGAGTCGTGCCATGAAACGAGCACAGCAGAGCTCAGGGGTGTGCAGTCTCTCGCCTGGGTGCCTTCCGTACTTCTCCCTCCCCGGATCCCCTTACTAACTTTCTTTACAAACTCACCTGCACAACCCTGTGGGCCTCGGAAGGCCCAGCCCTGGGGGCCCCAAGGCTTCCTCGCGGCTCGCAAGGACTCCTTGGCCGGTGCCTAAGAGCCAAGGTGTCCCTGTCTCCTCCACAAATCCCCCTTCCCGTGAACTCCTAGAGACTTCGTGCCTCTGCCCTTGCTGATCCCATAGCAACAAGCAGAGGCAGCAGGGAGCAGCGGAACTGTTTCTTCGTTAGAGGTTTGGCACGTGTGCCCTCGGCCTTGGGGGGTCGCCAACCAGCGGCCCACTTGGCAATTCCTCCTGGGGATCCCTAAGACTGTGCTGCCGAATGTGCTGGAAATCCTGTCTGTGCCGAGCCGGTCTGTGTCCACCTACTGGTGAGAAACAGGAAGAGACCCTCTGAAGGAGCCCGGGAAGCAAGGCCAAGTCTGTGCAGGAAACAGCCAAGAAAACCAGCACTCGATCATCGGAAGAGAGAGAACACCAGACAAAGAAAAATGCTTTTAAAAGGAAAGATGGTATGTTTGGGGGTAGAATTTGCTTCGAATTATCATTGCACATGGGAGGTTTAGAAGGAATTCCTTTCCAGAAAGACCTGAATTTAAAACATCGGATTCAAATGTTAAAAATAAAGGGGGGCGCGGTCGCAAGGGGGTGCCGTGTGGAGAAATCAAGGAGCACAAAATAATTATGGGTTTTAGAGAAGCTGATCGTACTGTCTCCTTAGATTTTTTTTTTTTTTTTTATTGGATGAAAATCAGGTGCAACTTGGTTTTTTTGGAAAAGTCTGGCCACCAGTACTGATGTACAACCCAGTCCAAGGGACCCGGTGCCCAGTGTGCTGTGTGTATTTCCTCCAATCGTTACGTACCTACAGCGCGTAGGCAAAGCCCATTCCCAACCACAGATCAGCAAGCAGGAGAGAGAGCTATTTTTCCCGACGCATATGTTGATATGCAGAAAGGGGGACAGAGCTACTCGGTGCAAGCTGTCCTATTGAAGCCTCGTTTCCTGTCAATCTTCCTTTTTTTTCCCCCATGAAGCTTTAATTTTTTGCCACAGCACTTTCTGCATTTTAGTTTCCTGCAAACCTCAGGAAATAGCCTGAAATTAATATCGTCAGATGCTTCTAAAAGTGCTGGCTTGGCGGCATTGCAGAAAGCTTTCGGATGCCATTTTTGGATTGAAATATACCAGTTATGCCCCCATTGTTTGTAGGAGGGATCTGTGAAAGGAATTGTGTCTGGGATTGGACCATATCGAAAGGTAGGTGCAGCAAAGTGTGAATGGAGACCCGACTTCTCAACACCGGGCAGAGCCGCAGGTAAACAAACTAGAAGAGCAAGCCGAGAGGAAACACACCTCCAGGGATCCGAAGGCTTTCTCAGCACCCCACCGGCGGGCAAAACTGAGGCCAGAGCACCTCGCTCTCATTTTCCAGTTCGAATTTTCAAGCCCCGGGTACGACGACATCGAGGGCTCTAGTGCCTCGAGGTCTGGCTCCAGAGAGAACGACAGTGTGTCACGAGAAATAAAAAGAGGTAGAGAGATCGTTGATTAGCCCGTGTATTCCGGATCTAGTACTGAGCTGGAGGAGGAAGCACCCAAATCCTAGCTTTTCTCTCGTCTCGAAGGCCCTAAGGAGTCAGGTCAGTGGGCAGTTTTGAGGGCCAGCTCTGTCCCTGACCCGCCTTGACACTTGAAACGGATCCCTCTCCTCTCTACCAGGGAGAGGTGACAGGGTCTTCCCGCTTCATCGTGCAAGGGCATCACAATTATAAACTTGTAACAACTATCCAAGCATTCTTCAGGCTCTTGAGGGGGGACATGTGGCATGAATTGAAGTTATTTTTATTACTGTTGGCTTCTGCATCTATGACTTTCTAAGAGTGTTAGATGAGGTCACACTATTGCAACATCTCCAAAACTCTATTTTGAAATCTTTGTAATATTGAAGAATACTTGGTCGTTGATAACATGTCCTTTGCGTTCTCTTCACCCTTTGGATCAGTCGGCTACAGCATCTTCCCTCTACAACACACAGCCTCTGTCCAATCAATCTGGGAGACCTACTGATGGCACAACACTTCGTCTTGTATCTCCCGGCCCCTGGTTCAAGTCCTCACTGCCTTCTTTCTCTTCAAGTGTACAAATCACGTAATTGGCTTTCCTGGTTTGAGCTCTTACTTCTTCGGGCGGTCTCCACGTTACCTCCTGCCATCTTCCCAATATGTTGCTCTAGTAAGGAAACAATGGGTCTCAATGGCCTTTCAGAGATCTTCCAAGAAAAGCTGTATTTTATAAGCAAGGACATCGTTCCCAGAAAGGCTAAGTGAACCACCCTGAGTCACCTCGCTAACCAGGGGCCAGAACTGGACTAAAAGGCAGCCAGATCATGGAATACCATCTCTATACTATTATTTTTCATGTCCAGGGATAGAGATGGGCCAAAAGCAAAGTCCCCTAATACCAAGTGCATACGATGTCTTATTGGCCTACAGGGGTTCCACATATCCTACAGAATAAACTCACGCACTGAACTAGTATATGCAGCTTCATATAACAGAAATCTGACTAGAGAGGCTTAAGAATTGGGGTCTGCTTTTTTCACATAACAGGAGGTCAGGATGTGGGTATTTCACCACTGCTGTGGCCGTTCCAGGAAGTCAAAGAACTCAGGTTCTACCTTGTTCCTTTTCTTCTCCCAAGTGTGAGGCTTTGCTTCAGGGTTACACGATGTCTGTTCCACTCCCAGCCCTCAAGTTCACATTCTAAACAGGAAGAAGGAGAGACAAGCAACAGGCAAAAGGCATGGGCCAGATGAGTCCCATTTGACCCGTCATACACTGGCTTTCCCAGGAGCGGCCACTAGTGGGTTTCTGTTGACCTGTGGGTGGTGAGAACTAGGTCACGTGATGCTCCTCTAGCTGTGAGGGAGCTGAGGAGGTTCATGGCTTTAAATGGAGGCAATGCCACTCTGAAAAACATTGAGGTCCTGTTAGAAAGGATAACGAGGATAAGGAATACTCAACAGGTAACTGGCCATCTCAGCCCCAAATGCCTTCGTGCTGCCATTCAGACATTCCAGGGCTCCACCCCGACCGATGTTTCTGGTCCCACTTCTTCCTGCCTCTTGCCACCTGCTCCCCAGAGACTCCCTGCCCTCCCAGGCAGGTGCTGTGTTTGCCCACCTTTCAGCTTCGGCCAGCACGTTGCCCACCTCTTCTTTAAAGTTCACCTCTTCTTCAAAACCCAGCTGAGAAAACCACTCCGCTCATCCCAACGCTCACAAATGCAGTCAAAATTAATCTCCAACTTTTCTATTCTCTTGTAATGTATTGTATTTATCTCTATTAAAGCACTAATCACATCCTACTTGGAATTATCATTTGCCATGCACATATCTGCCTCACTGAGCAGAATGTAAGCTTCAGAAGAGCCAGGATCATATCTTGTTCATCCTAAGCACAAAGTTTAAAATGCTCTGTGTCCCATTGCAAACGCCTCAGTGTTTATAACTGAAATGGTGGGTATTTTTTTTTTTCATTTTGCTTGCATGGCTAATGATAGGTGAAAATGAACAACTCACAACATCGTGTGAGTAAAAGCCTAGTACTACCCCCTTGGAGGCAGAAGTGTGAATTCTGGAATCCTCTTCCAGCCTGTGGAGTCTGTGATAGTGTCCGTACCCAAAGGATCAGGGCTCTACAATTCAATGACTGGTGTTTTTACTCTGCATTCTTCAAGCTCTAAGCTCACTAGGTGGTATGGACCACACGTGGTTCTTTTGGTTTGGTTTTCCCTTTTGATTTGAGCTGAGCCTCTTGCACCTCTGCCAAGTTTTTCTGCCCTGACCTATTTTAGTTTCCAGTCTGAACCTGTATGAAGCTGAAGCGATGGCTATTCTCTGTATCCCCCTCACGGCTATCACACCACGGGGATTCCTTCTCTGACCTTTGTCACCCTGCCCTGTGCCCTGAGGCACTGCCTCTGTGGCATTCATCTCCAGATTCCTTTTCCTTCCAGTTTCTAGATGGAGTCACCAGAACGAGACGGGATTGCTGGGGGAGAGAGAGAGGGAACAGTGTTTCTTCCACTGGTTCCCTTCTGCTTCAGGGCTACATCCTGGCGTCAGCGGCGGCCTGTCCCTCTAGGACTTGAGCCCCTGCCAGGTGGCTCCCCTCCAGGCTTCGGTCCTCAGAGGCTCCAGTTACTGGTCCTTCCTCTCACTACTTCAGGGCTAGGGCAGCGATGGCTTAACCACCGCTCCTCGTCCCTGAACGCCTCAATTCCAGCTCCTATCGGGTCCCTTTGTTCTGTCCACACCTCTGTATATAGTCTATGAAATTTCCCTCAGAATCCCAACTAAGTTATTTTATGCCAGGATGCAGACTGGCGTGACCACCTGGGGCCTTGCTCCACGATCTACAGCAAACTTTTCAACATAACGACTATTCAGAATTTTGAACTGGCTCCACACACTTGCTTTCAGTGACAGTCTCCAGGGAAGCCCGGGGTAGTGTTTTCCTTGCATTCTCCAAGGACTGAGTGAGTCTGCACCAAAGACTCAGATCCGGTGTCTGTTTCTACAACTGCACTACAACCTTCCCATTCAAGAATCAATCCCCTTCTCTGATACAAAGAACCTGACACCTGTCCTGGGGACGGGGACAGGGGATATGTGCCCAATGGACAGTAGAGTGTCTAGTCAACTGGATCCAAAAGCCAATAAGTTAAAGAATGCTTCCTCTGGGGCGCCTGGGTGGCTCAGTCGGTTAAGCGGCCGACTTCGGCTCAGGTCATGATCTCGAGGTCCGTGAGTTCGAGCCCCGCATCGGGCTCTGGGCTGACAGCTCAGAGCCTGGAGCCTGTTTCGGATTCTGTGTCTCCCTCTCTCTCTCACCCTCCCCCGTTCATGCTCTGTCTCTCTCTGTCTCAAAAATAAATAAAGGTTAAAAAAAAATTAAAAAAAAAAAAAAAAAAAGAATGCTTCCTCAAAGACTCCATCCCTCTCCGGAGTCAAAAGGCTTGAATGGGGAGAGCTGATCTAAGAAACATTAGACGGTCACTCTGAACTCGGGAGAAACCCTTTCTTGCTTTGCTTGTGTGCCCCTGGATGGGCTGAGAGAATGGAAGTCCCCAAACTCTCCCCAAGAAGGGGGCCAGAGAAACTCAGCCTCAAGAATGTAAAGGACAGAGACAGGCTTTTTCTCTTGACTTTCTCTCTCTCTCTCTCTCTCTCCCTCCCTCCGTTCCTGCCTCCCCTTTCTTTTCACAGAAGAGGGACACTGGTGGAAAGAATACCACCAAAGCCACTTGCTAATTACAAACTGTGGGTCGATGGGGGTGGAAGGGAGGGGAAAGTGGGCGATGGGCATTGAGGAGGGCACCTGTTGGGATGAGCACTGGGTGTTGTATGGAAACCAATTTGACAATATATTATATTTAATAATAATAATAAAGGAAGTGATGAGCAAGTGTGAGCTTGATATGATTATTTGGAGGGCAAGGCTGTCTTGCCCCCTGAGGCGTGCTGATCGTTGTTTGCCTGTGTGTTTCAAGAGTTAAATTTCTGGTCCTGTTTTCATTTCCTATAGTTGGGCCAGATTAAAAAAAACCCTGCAGACTCAGTGCGGCTCATATTTTCACCTGTGCCCTCACCTCTTCCCTTGTGCCCCCTTTTCCTGATCAGGACAACAACGATTGCCTCACTGGGAGCTTGGATCAGATATGAATGAAAGAAAGGAGTCTTCCCTTGGAAAGCAAGGAACAAAAGGAAATGAATGCTCCCATTTCTGTTTCCTTCAGACATATTAAAGCAGACTATCTTTGGAATCTAAGAGATATATTGTTAAATTCAAAGGGGACATAATTGCAGAATAATATATATCATCTGTAGTTCCCATGCATATTTATACAGAGTGCCTGTTGCTAAACGTGTCTGTAAACACATAACAAAAGACTAGAAGGGTCCACACAAAACCATGAATAGTGGTTACCTCTGAGAGTAGATCTGGGGTGAGGACTGGTGAAAGAAAGTGTTCACATTTTACTCTCTATGATGTAATATTTAATTTTTTTAAATGAGATTGTCTTTTTTAGCTTTTGCTTACATTAAGTAATATATAAATTCAATCACCAGTAGTGGTGAATTCTTTAAAAAAGCAATTTAGGTCTTTCCTTTCTTTCCCTTATGTTCTACAAGGAAGAACCAAATCAATTTTTTTAAGTTGAAAAAATAGAGATTTCTTCACTTGAAATACATTCTCTATCATGTTGGGGTGTCATTGTGCTTCCTGATGATGATTTAAAATAGATAGTAATGAATCATCTCCCACAGCAAGTTTGACTCAGTCAAGTAAAAATGATTCAAAGGAGATCAAAATTAGGAATTAATCTCATTCTCTGTTACAATTATGCTTCTCCTATCGGGTTTTATTGCTTGTGTTCTGGGAGATGGAACATGAAGTGGAAACTAAGGGGGCCGTGGGGTGTCAGCGTCTCTAACTTAACTGGGACTCCTGTCAGACTCGAACCCTGTCCCTTCCTGCTCTAGCTGAGGTCTTTTGCGAAACTTTTCTGCCCACCTCGCCCCCTTCTCAGAGCATCTGTGTCACTAGATCACTGTCAGCTTATCTCAAAAGCTCATGCTATTGTCCTTTATGTCTTATTAAACTGGATCAGCGTCCTAGAGGACAGAATGCAAATCTCCTTCATCTCGATGCTGTCAGCACCTGCATCGAGTGCCTGACACAAAGTAGGTGCTCAATAAATGTACCACATGAATATTTGAATGTAGGAATTAATGGTTGGCTGAATCAAACAATGTGTCTGATTTGTGTCTTCAACTGCGTTGGAAGGTACTTGAGGACAGGGACCTGTCTCTTAAGTCTTCTACATTTTCTATAGTGTCCTAAGAAAGGTAAGCATTCAACAAATATCTGTGGATCAATTTCTATTTTAAAAGATGATAAAAAATATTCACAGAGATTTATGTCTTGATTTTTTTTTTTGCCAACCTGATGACAAGCAAGAGAAAAAGAGATGTATTCTTCCCCCCACTGTAGACAATTCAAGCGAGGTATAGACAAGTGGGAAATTCTGACAAACGAAGAG
Source organism: Herpailurus yagouaroundi (assembly GCF_014898765.1). Lineage (NCBI taxonomy): Eukaryota > Metazoa > Chordata > Mammalia > Carnivora > Felidae > Herpailurus > Herpailurus yagouaroundi. The sequence goes on along the minus strand of NW_024412402.1, from coordinate 18,295,108 downwards.
AATGGAAATTCATCTCCTGACTTTTTCAGGCTACGGTCTCAGAACTTTTCTGTGTCCCTCAAGAGCCCCGTGTTTTCGTGCTGTGTCCTTTCCCCTCCTCTTCAGAGAGCATGCCTGAAGGTAGAGAGTCCATTGCTGAGTGATCTCTGAATTTCAGGTAGTTAAAGTAGAAAGTGGCACTTCCTAATTATATAGTAATGGCATAATTATCTGAAGGTGCCTTATAATTACATCCCTCCTCCCCAAGCTCCTTGAGCTGCTTCAACTGGGATCCATGGTTCCTGACCCCTTCCTGCCCTGTGTCAATGCAATGCCACTGGGCCAATATTAAGTGTTTACCAGGGATGGTTGTATCTTAACAAAGAAGGAAACATCCAATGGATTCTCTCAAAAACTCAGAACTCACGGGCTGTCACCGCTCCTATGTGGAAAACTCTATTCCAAATCATTTGCACGTATAGCTAGATAAATGAGATGGGAGGTTGAGAGATCATGGTGACGCCATTACATCTAGATCCTTCTTATATATTATCTCAGAAGGACTCTGTGACCTCAGTACACCATGCTGGAACACCACGCCCCCTCCTTACTGCCCTATGTAATTCTTCCTTATTTGTAATTTCCAATCCCATGACAACCAGACTGCCTATCGGGTTAGCTCTGAAAGGAGAGAAAAAAATCACCACCGCTCTCCCCCAAAGAAAAATATCTGCATTTTTCCTTCCTGAGGCGGAATATAGCTCCAAACCGCCAACCTCTGAGCCAGCAACACACCCAAATATAAGGACAGAGAGTGAAAACAATCAGCTCAGGTGGGAATAGAAAGGGAACTTGCAGTCAATAGCCTACGTCACTTGCTTTGAAAAATGGCTCTCTGAATGAACACCCCGTCTCAAGAAAGGAAGGGCCAGGGGAGTCATCAATGAAAGCAAGAAACTCAGTTTTACATCTCATTCGAAAGATGGATTCACTGTACTCGTCTCGATCCAGGTGGGTGAGTTAGTTTAGTGTGGAATTTGTCTGCCCTCACTGAAAACTCCAGTTAGGCAATGAATTATTCCAAGTAAATTAAGTGTATCGATCCCCTCCCCTTTCTGACACTTTGCAGATATTGCTATCAAATCATGCTCCATGCAAGTGTCAGTTTTTGCCACAGACATCTGTAGAGGGGAGCAAATATTCTCTGGAATTTCTCAGAGCCTAATAAGTACTCGTAGAGTATAACAGAACTGGAGGGGACCGGACAGTGAGATACCCCTATGATGAGACGGGCTGGTTAACATGGAAAGGTAGCACACTCTGCTGATAAGATCAAGGTCATGGGTGTACCCTTGTACTTTTCAGGGAATATCAGGTCCTGGTCACTGGTTGTATCTTAACTCTGGCCCATTTTCATGCAAATGCAAATGAAGGAACCATAGAGGACCAAATGCAAGAGAAAGAACCATAGGTCAGGCAAAAGAGTATGGAGAAAAATTGGGACTCTATCACGATTCTGGGAAAACAATCAGACCCTCTACCCCATGAGTAAGACGTAGCCTGAAACTTTTATAAACTGTAAGGGGTCAGCCTCTTTCAAGGTGAAGGCGTGCATCATTTCATTAGGATCCTCAAATGGGGCTTGCTTCTTTGACGTTAATTTTTCATCGCCATCATAATGACCAGACTCATCGTTTTCTGAGTAATAATTCTTAATCCAAAAAGAAAAAAAAAAGACATTTCTCTGTCTTATCTAGTTGAGCTGTCTTTTTGGGCCAAAAACCACCATACAAAGGCTGTGGAATGTATTTTAAGGATGAATTGCCTCAAGATGAATGGTCTGGCTCAGATATCTAACAAATGTATACTATAAAGTATTATTTTCATCCACATTAAAGTCCCTTATCACATCGTGAAATACTTACGGATGAAAGGATGCGACGTCTGAATTTGCTTCAAAATAATCCAGCGAGATGGGAGGAAGCAGGGAGGGATAGATGAAACAGAATTGGCCATGGCTTGATCATTGTTGAGGCTGGGTGATGGTCCTTGGAAGTTCTAATAGTGCTTCTCAAACATTAGCAGGCCTCAGAATTATCAGAAGGCTTGTTAAAACACGGGTGGCTGGGCCCCACACCAGGCATTGTAATTCTGGACGTCTGGGGCGGGACATAAGGACTTGCATTTCTTATAAGTCCTCATGGGAGGCTGATGCTCCTGGCCGAGGAGCCCCACACTGAGAACCACTGCATTATACTATTGTCTCCGTTTCCATATGATTAAAGAAAATCAAGGGGGACCGAACTGGGCTGGCACAACAAAGGAAGGTGGAGAAGGAGTTTTTACCTTAGCCCGCTCACACTCTGAGATAGCAACAAAACACAAAACAAAACAAAAACGGAAAAGAGATACAGACAACAGGAAGAAAAACAACACTGAACAATCAACTCAATCCAAACAGGATGGAGTTTGGGGAAAGTGATGTTGGCTTTCCTCACTTACGTTGAATCTGTATCCATATAATTAATTGTTGCAGAGTGGGCTAGCTTCTCCGCCGGTTTGGGCCCGTGCTGTTAAGCAATCTGAATAACCAGGGTTTCTAACTATTCCTTTAATACAAGAGCTAGAGTTGGGGTAGGGGTGGGGGGGGGGGGCGCCTGGGTGGCTCAGTTGGTTAAGCCTCCAACTCTTGATTTCAGATCAGGTCGTGATGGTTCATGAGATTGAGCCCCATGTCAGGCTCCAGCTTGGGATTCTCTCTCTCTCCATCCCTCTCTGCCCCTACCTTGCTCACTCGCGCGCTCTCTCAAAATAAATAAACAAACTTAAAAAAAAAAAAAAAAGAGCTAGAGTTGGGCCGTGTCTTATATAGAATAATGGCACCACTTCCCCTATTTGTCTGACACTTGGGTTCAAAATGTGTACTCAGAAATCTTCCTTTCCAGTTTTTCAGATGTGCCTAGTTCCAGATGATTGATATGGAATTTCCTGGATCTCCTTGCATCTAAAAGCATCAGATGATGAAGAAGGAAAATCTCAAGCCTGAGATTGGAGAGTCACAGGAAGGACACCAAGACTTTGTCAGCCTAAGTGTATTTTGTTTAGGCACCATTTAGCAAATAATTACTATATGCCAGGCATCGACCAATACGCTCTGCAAAAATAAATTCCATAAAGTGGTCCTTGACCTTGAAGATCTCACGTACAGGATAGAAGGTAAACATGTAAATAAGTAATTATAACAATTAATAGTCACATAATAAAAGCTCATAAATGCTGTGGTAACTTAGATGAATAAGCTGGTCATTTTTTTTGACTGAAGGGAGGAAGAGGGAAGCAAGGTTCTCATGGGATGATAGCCCGGCTGGTTCTTGAGCAACGGGCACCTGTTCATAGGCAAAAGAGCGAGTGAAGGCAGAAAATCGCGCCAGGAGAGGAAATAGTATGAGAAAGGTGTGGAAAAAGAAAAGTGTCTCTAACCCATGAAGAGTAATTTGGCTTTAAGGGTGGGTTGTGAAGGAGGGGGCTGGCGATGAGGCAGAAAAGGCATGTTTGCTTGACAAACCCATGTATATAACATGACAGGAAGTTTATATTCTATCATAGGGAACACCCACATTTTTAAGCAGGGGAAGATATCGCAGAACTGAGTTTCAAACGGACTCATGTGGTGCAACAGTGGGTGAGACTGGGCAATGAATTGAGGAGGCTGGGGTTTCAGACAGAGATGAAGAAAACTGGGTCTAGGGCTCCCGAGCTCAGAATATTGGGTAGGAGGTCCATTGCTAGCATTTAAATAGAAAAGAGGTGTGTGTGTGTGTGTGTGTGTGTGTGTGTGTGTGTGTGTGTAAAGTTTGAACATACATGAACTTATATAACTTTATAAAGATGGATGTATAATTCTTATATCTATCTATTAATAGATTTTTTTATATAGATAGAAGGAAGGAAGAAAAGAAGGGAGGGAGGCAGAGATAAAGAGAGAAAAAGGAAAAATACCACACACAATAAGCAAAAGTTAAACTTGTCACCTAGGAAGGAAGCTCTAAGAGGTTTCGAGGGAGGTACAGCTGTTCCCTTGGATGCTGTGAAGGTTCACTAATATATCACATCAGTGTTTGTGTCGGGGGGGGGGGTTATCAAAAAGAATAATGCAGAAAAAGAATAAACACAGTATAATTTCAAAGACTTTGAATATCACCAATGAGTCATAAACTGGAATTTCACTTTGTCTTCCCATATTTCCACAATTAGCCTATTCCTGTACACAAAAAGCACATGGCGTATTCTGAAATGACACAAGGCTTGTTGCAAGCCCTGAAGAGGGATGCTGAGACTCGTCTTCGGTGCCTTCCCCAGAGTCTGGACAGAGGTCCTGGCCTATGCACTCGGCCAACGCTGAGACAAGGCATGAGGGATCTGTCACCTCCTTTCATAACGTTTCTCATATCTTTTCTTCCCTGTAAATTATCCTCTCCAGGCCTTTGCTGAGAGAGAGAATGCTGCTCCCATGTGAATTGAATACCCAGTGCCCTGCATGCATGAGTGTGTCAAGGCTAACCAGGTCTATTGTTCTTAAACAGGGCTGCCAGAGAATTGTCTCCTTGTGCAGAATGATGCTGGAGAGATAAAAATATCTTTCATTTCTATAGTGCTATGCATCTTAAAGTGTGTTCCACATTTTGCAAACTATATATAGGCTCAATTCATTACCCATCCCCATAAAATACAGCCAGAGCAGTGGCAGGCACATGCCAGATGTTTGACAATGGTTTAATAACACAGCGAAGAAGAAGTTAAATTGGATTCCGAAAACAGGAAATGGGATGTGGGGCACTGGGTAAAACTTTACCATTCATTCAACATTATGTACTGAGTGCCTACCGCCCACCAGGGCGAGAGCTGGTGCACCCTTGTGAACCGAGGAAGCCCTGCCTCTGATCGCGAGGAAGATTCACAAGCAGGCACATTTTCCTGGCAAGGATGATTCGTATTAAGATGGAGTGAACATACAAGGTGCCCTGGTCCTTGTTGCCTTCCAAGGGAGTCTCTGGAGCTAGCCACCCCAGTATGCGCATTCCCTTGCTTTAATAAAAGGTCTGCCTCAATGCAGTTATAGAATGTATGCTCAAGAAAGCTGTTCTGGATCTCAGGATCCAGGCGTGGTTCCGGGGAAGATAAGCGGAGGAGGGAAGCCACAAGTTGAGCAGGTTGGGGAAAGACGGAGAGCATTCAGAGTAGGAGCGTGGAACATCTTGGGGAAAAACTGTGACCAGTGAGAGTGGAGGGGGCTATGCAGATTCCAGGGCTGCCCAACGTGTTTTCCCATCAGTCACTCACAATCACCTGCCCTGACATGCGGAGCCCTGCGGAAGGGGCTCCAAATCTCTCCAGGCTGAGCAGTGTAACCTCTGGAGGATAGGCACCAGAGTTTCAGGACTGGGAGGGATCCTGGAGAGTCATTGTCCCAAACCAGTCATTTTCACAGAGGAAGAAAGACATGTCCCAGTTCATTAAGGAGCTACAAAAGTTTGGGGTGTCCGGGCCAGAGCCCAGGTCAATAGACTCACCCTGATCCCCTCACTTAAGCTTGGTCTTAGGTGAATCAGGGGGACAGACTCATCCTGCCCTTTGAGAGATGCTCCTGGCAGCTGGAAACCTGGTCTTTGGGGCCCTTCTGCACTACGGACTCAGCACGGAAGCACAGCTCACCGTCTTATAATTCACCTCTGTAGATATAATCAAGAAATTTGGCTCAGATCATGAAAAAGAAATCAGCTAGAAGGCTGTGACTGTCCAGGCCAGACAGGCTGCCACCCAAGGAGGACCCCTGAAGACCATTTGGTCTCTGGAGGTATATGTGGCTTTGAGCCGTATTGACTTACCTGGGACAGAGAGTCAGATTACCCTAAACTCCCCGGAGGGGCCTGTTCAAGATGTGTTTAAATCCCTGGACAAGAGGGTATTAGCCAGCACTGGCAGGATATATGAAAAACAAAAGGAAATGTGGTTTATAATGTATCTGTGCAACAAATATTGTGAAGAGGCATTAAACAGGAAATGCTCCACTCGTGATGACTGCCTGTCTCATAAAACAGCCTCTCCCTCTTCCTCTCTTTATCCAGGGTGGTGACCCCTTGGGAACACAAGAAGACAGGGAGAGGGTGTCCGGCCATCAGGAGCGGTGCAGGGGAGCCCCGAGGGCAGGGCAGTGCAAACACAGGACCAAAGGTTGGGGCTCTGGGCTACATCTCAGCTGGGCAGTTTCCTGTACTGCCTCAGGCAAGTGGGCCTAGACAGACTCATCCAGAAAGGATCCAGCCTGACAGACAACCTCCAGGGCAATTTCTATCTTATCGAAGAGCCAATGAGATGTTTCCTATTTTTTCCCCATGTGTTTACTTTTCCCCAATTGGAGGACAAACTTTCCAAGAACAGGAATTCATGTATTCATTCCACACGTCGTTATTAAGTACCCAAACAGGCCTTTGCACAAATGGAGGAAATAATAAATATTCCAGACATCGCACTAACATCAAGGAACAGTCACTGGAAAGTAACGATGAGCTAGGGTCTGCATGGTCTGTGGGAACTCGGCCGCTCAGGGTATTGAGAGGCAGTATCCCCACAGCGCTGCACCTGGACCCCTCCCGCCTGGTCTCTTTGTCCCAGACCTCAGAAAACTCTAGGGGCACGCTTGATGCCAGAAGAGCAGGGCTTGGAAGCCGTCCTGCGGAGACTTGGCCCTTCTGAAGCTTCTTGGCCAGCGAGCAGCAGAATTTGGAGCCAGCCCTATTCTCTGTGGGCTCCGGCCTCCGCGTATGTGACGCACGCCAGAGCCGGGTGGTTCAAAGGACACAGGACTGGGCACTGAAGGCCCTGGAGAAGGGGGCTGGGGATTGATGAACTCGGCCTCCTGGGCTATGGTCCAGGACAAGAAATGCTGGAGAGGATGCCACCTGCTGGTGAGGGACCATGGCTTGCGCTGTGGGCGCATCAGAGACCTGGAGCCGGCATGTGCACAAAACAAGAATTCGGGCAGTTTTCCAAGTGTTGGTTTTCTGCTGTCTCTTTAGGGCTGTCACGTCCACGGGCCGTGCCCAGAGCCCCAGCGCCTCCCGTCCCGGGCTCTGGACGCGCAGGCTCCCACGGTGGGATGGGGGTGGGGAGGCGGTCTTCCTCTTTCCCTCCCCTCCATGTCCCTCCCCTCTCCCCTCCTCCCCTCCCCTCGCCTCGCCGCGCCGCGCCGCGCCGTGCACGCCGAGGTCTAAGACTCTCCACTCTTCTCCATCAGGTGGAGCCGTCCGCGCCTCCCGCCTCCCGCCACCCGCCTCGCCCGCGAACTGCGCGCAGGCACCTTGCAGCGCCAGGAGGTTAACCGAACCCCCGGAGGAGGTGAGGCCAAGGACCCGCCGGGCGGAGATGGCCGGGCCGCCGTCGAGGCTGGCGCCAGAGCCCGGCCGGCTGTGGGTCCTGCAGGTACCGCTGTCGTTCTCGCTGCCCCACGTGGTGGCTGCCGAAGATTGCCGTGGTTTTTCCGGCACTCAGGCTTGAAACGCCTCCCGGTCGTTTTAGAGGCAGGCAGCTCACCACTTAATCCAAGCTTTTTTTTTTTTTTTTCCCCTTTCTGCCGGAGACCGGAGGCTGCGGGGAGAAGGGGGTGGGGGGGGTGGGGTAGGCGGAGAAGGGAACAGGCCCAGCTGGCCAGGGGATCAGAGCCAGTTTGAGGGTCAAGAGGCCAGTCTCAGGGACCAGTGGGAGAGCGAAACAAGGTCCTTCCAACCTCAGATTCCTACCATCCATCTCTTGTCCAAGGCTGAGCGTGAGTGTGTGTGTGTGTGAGCCTGATTTTCTTGTATTGCACAGTTCGCTAGCTTCCTGACCCCGGCTTTGCAATATTTCCCTGGGGGCCGAATTAAGCAAATCTGGGCCCCAGGCCACTTAGGAATTAACAGTCAACATGAAGCAGCAGCTTAAGGGATAAATGTTAGTTAAAACACCCAACGTTGCTTTGTGAGGTACAATCTACATTCTAATGTTATCCGTCTTACTCACTGCAAGGCTTGCCTTAGGAATAGTGCCCACACCTTAACATTTCTCCCCGCACCCAGTAGATTTCATGGAAAGCTCATGCCATGTGCTCCCTCTTAATATGTTGTCTGGCATAGGTTGTTTAGAATTATCATTCATCTTATTTATGTGCTAGGTTTGCCTGTTCTGTTTCACTGCGTGGTCTGTCATCAGGTTGGCGCGCTAAGGCTGTGCTGACACTTTGTTTCCGTACCTTGTTTGCTAATTTAGCTGTTAGGGTGCCTCTTTGGGGACCTCTGAGTTTCTGTTGCTCAGCATTTCTTTTTTTTTCCCCCAAAGCTTGCTTACAAATTTCCCTTTGATATGTTTAACAGCCTCTAAGGGATGCAGTTAAATAAACTATTAAGTTAAGAATAGAAAAGTCAACAAAGCAGACACCTACTAATTTGTAGATCTTTGATGTCAACTACCAGATGTAAGCTCTTACCAGCACACACTTTCTCTTGGGGCCCTATTCCTCTTGTTCACCAATACCAAGGGATACATTTTTAAAGTTAACATCCATATGGAAACTTGGAGTTGGAATGTGCCTTGAAGTCAGCAAAATCCCCCAAGTATGTAACACTGATGGAAGGAAGGCTGAGTTTCCCAGAAGGCCTCCCCAAGGTCCAGAGACTGAAGAAAGTAATGCTTGGTTTTATACTGAAAGGCACACATCAAGAGAACATCTTTCATTTTTCTCTCCTTACTCTTTACCCCCCCCCCCCCCCTTCTTCCATGCAATGCTGCATATTAGACTTGGTTGTAACCATCCTTATAGTTTGTATCTTCTGTACATCCTCTGCTTCCACAGTATACCGTGAGCTCTTGAAGACATGGTCTGTGCCCTAGGTTTTATTTCCCTTGGTGCCCGTGTACCCCAGGTATATCTAAATGTCCACCAAGAAAATAGGCCCAGGTAAATTCACTTTGTTGTCACCCAAGACATGGAATTTGATTTGAGTGTAGGTTTCACCGCAGGTAAAAAAGACCTGAAGGTTCTTGGGAGGCAGTTGCCTATGACCTTGGCCTCTCCTTCGCAACAGGATTCACAGCACCTCTTGGAGAAAAGATACTCTCGGAGTGATGGAGTGCTTATTAGAGGAGAGGCTGCAAATGCCAAGACGGGCTCCCGTCTCCTTTTTAGGAAATGCACAAACCACGGTGATGGTAATAATAATAAATGGGCATGTGTCACATACCTGCTTGATTTCCCTCTCGTTCCTTCCTTTTGTTTTGCAGGAGTAGTGCAAAGCAAACTAAGGTTTGCACGTTCAGGTTTTATTACCTACCTCCCCCTCCTAGGAAAGTCTCCAAAAAATGCAAAACGTGCTTATCTCTTCCCCAACTCCGGAGACTCCCGCTGCACACACTGGCCAAGTCCTTCCTGGGGAAAGATGCATCCCCCCCCCTCCCTCCAACCCTCTCGGCTTCCCTTTTCCCTTTCAGCCGGTTCCCAGTCCCCTGTGCAAAAGGCAGGGCATGCATATTTTAATGCGTGTGCATGCATATAGTCATGCTTAACTTCACTCCCGTTGAACAACATTATGTGGTGTGGACAAAAAGTCACAGCCTGCTCCCTGTTCAAGATGCCTTTTGGTCAATAACGGTGACAAAAGCTGAATTTCCCCCTAAATGCGGGGGTGGGGGGTAGGGGGGTGGGGAGAGAAGGCGAGAAAGAACAGAGCCTCCCCCCTCCGCTTCGCATAGATCTCCTTTCTCCAAGTGTTTCCTCTTTAATTATGACCTGTTTCCCCTCCCTCTCCCCCCGCCCCAGCTTCAGTGAAAGGAGCCCTTCTGTCACTCGTCACTGGCTCCCTCGCCCGCCCGCCCGCGAGCTCGCGGTGGGAGGAGCCCGCCGGAGGAAGCCGTGAGCCCGGGCTGCCGAGAGCCACAGAATGGATCTGCTCCGAGCGGGGACGTCGCTGACGATCCCGGCTTCCCGCGGCGGCTAGGAGCCGGCCACTGGCCTCGGCAGGCTGCGGAGACCCGGAGGCCCAGGGAGAGCCGGGGGCCGCGCGCGCGCGGAGGCACGGACGCACGGACGCGCGGACAGACAGATGGTTGGCGCGAACCCGGGAGGACCGCGGCGGAGGCTGAGCACGGCGAGCCGCCCGGGAAGAGAAACTAACTGCAAACCCAAGTTGCCCCGCCGGCTTCCCCTCGCTGCGCTGAGGAATGAAACCTTTCCAGCTCGATCTGCTCTTCGTGTGCTTCTTCCTGTTCAGTCAAGGTAGGATCCCCCGCGCGGCCGGAGTTGCAAAGAAAGTCGGCTGGGTTGTTGTCAGGGCGCGGGAGGCTGAGGGCAGGAATGGGGGGCAGGCTTCGGAAACTCGAACTGAGGGACGCGTCCGAGATGCGCTGGCCTTGCTCCTTTGCCTTCGAAAATGCAACAAAATGGTACTGTTTATTTTGCTTTGGAAGGCAGGGGGTGGGAGGGGTGACTCTCTCCTCTCACTTGTCAACATCCAGCCCAAACTCTCCCATGCAAATGAGTTCTTTATGCTCCCGGTATGTTAATTAGGCGGTGGCTGTGTGGCGATGCCGCTCTGAACTTCTGGGCACCGCGTCTCCGCCAGACTCAGGTTGGAGAAGGAGAGGGTAGCGAAGGAGGGCTTTGTGCAAGGTGGATATTTCAGCTCCAATACGGTCTGACTTGCCTGAGTGTATTCCAAAGCCACTGTGTGCGGCTGCAGATTACCGAATGCACCGTGGGGGTAATTTGCAGCGGTTGGGAAAAGCTTGTAAAGCGTTTTCGTTGAATCTCATCGGGTCCTCTGAATAAGGCTGAATTCTGAATCCTACACAGCCGTGGATTCAGGGTCTCAAGTGAAATTTCGCCCCTGGTGCTGATTGTTTCCTTTCTGCAGCCTAGCAGGGGCACAGAAGCTGGTGGACTTCTCTGCAAAGAACTTTGCTACCTCCGGGCTGGCTCCCTGCCTCTGGGAGCCTCGGGGCCAGGCGGTGTTCCTGAAGGGAGGGGAGGGCACTCTGGGGAGGGATTGCCAGTGCCTACTTAGCCAAAGGCATCAAAAGTCACCTGTGGAATTGAGTGTGAAGGGGATAAGTAAACCGGCTCCTTCCCACTCTTGGAATGCCAACGCTGCCTCTGCCATCTGAGGCAACATTTGTGCCAGCCAGCACGGCTCTGAGAGGGACAGGACTCTCTCAGAGAAATCCACAACAGAGCACGTCCATCTGTTGATTAAATGAAGGGTAAAAGTTTTCAAGAAAGCAGAGCTCCGCCATGGGTGGCTGGCTTTGCGAGCAAACAGTATGTCTCCTTCTCTCTCCCTGTCAGGGAGAAGCCACATGTAAGCAAAGACCCACGCCTCCTTCCTCTGCTTCTTGTGGTCACTGCAGATTCGCCCCCTGTCAAACTTTGCTTATGGCCATCCTCATTACCCCTGAGGGGCTTTTCCGCGTAACAGTATGTATAACGCCCACCCCTGTATGTAATTATAATGTGTATACACACACACAGGCGCACACACTCATGTATTCATGTGGTTGTGTGCATCTCACCAGGGCTCCCTACAGCAGCAGGAAGATAAATTGCCTTCCCGAGAGTTTTCAGGCTGAATGAATACGAACTATCTCAGAACACTGGTACAGAAACAGTTTGGGTTCTATTACCATTTTGTGAGATTACCCTCTTTCTTGGATGCCCCTGTGCTTGCTTATGGGCGCGCGCACGCACACACACACACACATACACACACACACACACACACACACTCCTGTTCTCCTTTGCCTCTTACCAATTTACTCAGGAAGTTGCATGGAGAATCCCTAAAAGGAGGAGCCCCCCCAGACCCCTCCACCCATGTTCACGGGACTAGTGCACGTCTTAATCAGTCCACGCGTTGTTAGAAAGCTTGAGCTCTGATTCCCCTCTAGATTGGCATAAGAAGCCTTTGGTATCTAAGTGCCTCTTTGGCTGTCTGAAGCATCGCAGTGTGTGCATCTTCTGCTTTTCTTATCCTTTTCTCAGCACCGAGCTATTTCTTCTCTGTCTCATATGAATCTTTAAATATTTACCTATGGAGGTTAAATGCTGTGTTTCATCTACCCTTAGCCCTGAGAGCACTAGGAAGAAACCACAGCATCGTGCCGTGCCTGGTTTCTTATTCCTGAGCGTTCTGAGCTTGGTCAGCACTGGCCACCCTCCCAAATAATAGATGTCCTACCTACACACAGGGCTCCAGAACGGGCCGAAAGAAACACAATGAGACAAAGTGAACGTAGCCGGTCAGAATACCCCCTCCCCGGACCCTGTACATTTTGTGAATAGACAGCCTCTAATGACAGGAATTAAGGGCCAAGTGGGACAATTTTTGTGGACTTTTGTGATATACCTTCTGACTTGATCGGTAGACATGTATTTTAATGTGGATGCTGTTGCGAGTATCGTGACCCCCCCCCCCCCAGGAGATTCTGTTTGACCCTCTGTACATACACGATTAGTTCACATCCTGTGCCCACCTCCAGAGTGCCATGTATTTACCAAGTTATTAGCCAGAGCGTGTCCACTTCCAAGAGGTCGTGAGGGGACTAGCCCGCAGGCCGTAGGTGACACCCGCGGACATCCCCCTGATGGAAGTTGCACCCTGCCTGGCGTGCCCCCCGCTGAGCCACCCATCTGACCCACCCCTCCTCCTCCTGGGCTACTTTCGGAGCAAAAGTGCAGAGACTCGGGAATGCCCCCCCCCTCAGAGAAAACAAACGTCCAGGGTTCTTTTTAGGTCTTTCTCTGGCACTCTGGTGACACCTCCATCTGCTTCCCAGCACCTCTCACCCTGGGAGCCTATGTGTCATGTTAGAGTTTCTGGAAACACAATTCTGGTGCTTCCTGTTCCCGTCGCCTTCGTTTGCACAGTGAGGGAGAGCGCCCAACAGTGCTCTGAAGACTTTGATGCCAAAACATATAAGGAAAGACTCCTAGAGTCCCTCTCTTCTAAGTCGTCCATTCCTGGTTCACCTTTACTTTTCTCCGTAACCCTTTAGAGAGTGAAATTCAAGTATAACTGATGTCCGTGTCACGCTGTATCCCCTCTTCTTTTAAAGTTTGGGCTTTTCGTGTAGATGGAGATTAAATATTCATTTCCCTTTCCTAAGGTGGCAGTAAAAGGCCAAATGGCATCCTTCCATTTCCGCCCCAGCCAAGGTCCGTGGGCCTGGCTCCCCCCACAGAGAAATGGAGAGCTGCCAGTCTGTGCTGCGTGTGGGTTTCTCTCTTGCTGGGGTTGCCTCTTCCATCAGCTGTCAGGGCCGCGTGCTTTGTACAGAGAGGGATAATGTCACAGCACAATTTGCCTCCTGCAGAGACGAGGCATGTTCTGCCCCTGGGTGAAAAAGAATCGATTCTCTTGTCATCCATAAAGTTAGAACTTGCTGTATTTTTTTCCCTTTATCATTTAAGTTGGCCCACAACGATTTCCCTCTGTGCCCTCCTTCGTCTTCAAGAGCCACCCCATCCAGCCCGCACATCCACCTCTTAAGTAGCTACTCAACGCCGAGACGGTCTGGGGAAGGGGCAGGGACACAAAGGTGGTGGCTTGAACCCAGACGCTGTTTGGAAACTTGTTCTCCTCCCTGCTCGCTGACCTTTTCGCCTAGCACTCCCACGGAGTCTGGTCTGGCCTAATTACTTTGTGGGTCTGAGGGTTCTAACTCTGGAGAGCCCAGACCTCTTGTTGGGTTGACATGTGTGCTGTGTTGCTCTGAACGTGTTGGGGTGGGAATGAAAACTCGCCTTTACCTGTCCGTGACGTCCCTGAGTTGAGGATTAATCTGGGGTGTCACCTCCCCATTGGGAAGACCCTAAGTGACTTGCCCTCCTGACTTGCTGGCAGGAATCACCAAAAGAGCTGTCAGATGTCTACCAGAGGAGCAGGGAGGTTCGTGGTGACATGACTCTCGAAGGGAATAGGAGAGCCTGAACCAGACGCGGGGCGCATAGCTTGTGAGCGGAGACAGCCGGCTAAGACTTAGACGAGGGAAGCCACAGGGGATGGCAGGAAGCATGGAGAAGAAGGAGGCCTTAACTTGCAAGAAACGCCCTTGGGAACGGGGAGGGGCACCAGAAGATAGCCTGAGCACATCAGAGGCAGCCGAAAGAATGGAGGGATCATAGGGGGTACAGGCTGAGAAGGCACTGGAACAAGAAACTGGGAGTGAACAACTTAGCAGACATTTCCCCTTGCCCAGAACCGTCCTATAACAAAAGATGAGGCAAGTAGCAAGCACGATGCTCCTCCCCCCACTGGCACCCCAAGTGATAGGACGTCTTGTCTAGAGGAGGAAGAATAGCTTCTTTTGTCCTAGAAGGTCAATGCCCAACTGCCAAGGGTGCGGGACCACTTCTTTAACAGAGCTTCTGGGTGAGGGCAGCTGGGACGCGTCTCTTGGGCATGGGGGTGGTCTCTGTGAAAGCCCAGCAGGGAGCTTTCTGTTGCCAGCCGGACCTATTGAGGAAGGAAGAGAAACTCCCCAGGGGAAGAGGGGTGCGGGTGGGGTCAGAGCCTTCACCCTGCACTTACAGGGTATGGAGTGGGGCCTCCCTCTTGGGTTACAAAGAAGGATCTTCCTTGGAACATGGCAGCAGCCAGCTAGGCATGGGACCAAGGAGCCGCTCTCCCTGGTGTGCCTGTGTGGGTGGGAGCCAGGGCCAGCAGGAGACGGGGTGGAGCAGGGGATTAGGCCTGAAGATGCAATTTTTCTTTTTTGTTCAGCCCAGTGGGGGTGACTTAGGCGGCATTATATTGCAGACCCAGAAAAGCACATGAATAATCCAGAGTGAATTCAAGAGATTTCAATAGCAAAATAATAACAATACTAATGATACCTTTGATTTGCGGAGTACTTTTCTTCCAAGGAGATAAAAAGATAAACTGTTTTGGAAACATGAACAAGGAGAAGAAAATTGCCTGCCTAGAGGAGTGCGCTGGGGTGGGGGGCAACAGCATTTCACTTTAGGGTCTCCTGTAAACCAGGGGTGGGGAGGGAGGCACATGGGCGCGGGCATCATCGCAGGCCACAGGCCTCATCCTTCTAAAACCCTGAACTTGTAGGTGAAACTCCAGGGCAGGCATTTTTAATAGGGGTCAACCTAGAAAGAGTGAGACCCTGTACCCCACCTGTGCCTGGGAGCAGGGACGCTCTAATTCAGCAGTGGGGAAGCTTCTAAAGATCATGAGCAGGCTGGACTCTTAACCACTCCAATAATCCGGATCTCATGGTGGTTCTTGCAGCACAGCGATTGGGGCTCCAGCCTCTCCGTAGGTCAGTGGACACCCCAGTGTTCATGGTGCCAGGGCTGGTAGGGGCTCCAGCTCCAGGCGTTGTCTGTTCCCCTTGGGTTTCACGTCCGCCTCACTGCTGTCCACAGGGAGTGAGGCAGTATCCCGTGCTGGAATGTACGAGCTTCACCCTGTTTTCCAAATAGAGAGGGTTTTCATTCCCAGCGAGGGGAGTGATCCAGACAGCCCTCTACCTTGAGGCACACTGCTGTCCCTGATGTCAGTGCATATCACTTTCTTTCCCCTAGGGAAAACCAGAAACTACAGTTAGGTGTGCACGTCCAGTAGTACAGATACCTAGGGGCGCCTGGGTGGCTCAGTCAGTTACGCCTCTGATAGCAGCTCAGGTCGTGATCTCCTGGTTTGTGAGTTTGAGCCTTGCATTGGGTCCTGTGCTCACAGCTCAGAGCCTGGAGTCTGCTTTAGATTCTGTGTCTCCCTCTCTGCCCCTCCCCTACTCTCTCTCTCTCTCTCTCCCTCTCAAAAATACAGAAACTTTGGGGCGCCTGGGTGGCGCAGTCGGTTAAGCGTCCGACTTCAGCCAGGTCACGATCTTGCGGTCCGTGAGTTCGAGCCCCGCGTCAGTCTCCGGGCTGATGGCTCGGAGCCTGGAGCCTGTTTCTGATTCTGTGTCTCCCTCTCTCTCTGCCCCTCCCCCGTTCATACTCTGTCTCTCTCTGTTCCAAAAATAAATAAACGTTGAAAAAAAAATTAAAAAAAATACATAAACTTAAAAAAAAAAAGAATATAGATACCTTATAGATCATTGGGATACTTCTCCCACATTCACGCAAAGAATGTCGTGTCCTGCTTTCTGCCGGAGCTTGGGAGTTCAGCATAGAAGGGCTTCAACATTCCACACGCTCTCAGAACCCACGCTGTTGCCATAGAGTAAGGATCTCCACCACCATATTTACCGTGAGCGTGAATTAACTTCTTGCTCCTGAGCCACTGAAGGAGCTAGGGATCAAACATTGTGCTTTTCCTCTTTCTCTTCTCCTGACTTTAAAAATGAGTACTCTGGCTGTACATTTCTAGAAGTCAGTAAATGTCAATATTGGATAAGTGTTTCCTTTATATCACTGCAATTTAGCATAAGCTGCTTGGAAACAAATGTCTTCCGCAAGCATACAATGTTTCGGTGAGTACACAGTCAACACCACTACGAGGATTAAATAAATGTCAGCTTTTCTTGGGTATGCTCGTAACAAGGCAAACCCATGGAAATAGCGGCCAGCATGGATGAATCGTGCTCCCTGCGGAATCACTCTGTTGCAGCCCTTGCTGGGGCTTGGAGGGGAGAGTTCACACTCCCCCATCTCCTTCCTGGAAATAAAGGCAAGGGAGTAGCCAGATCCGGGTTCCTCGGGCATGCCCCGGGGAGGTTCCCCTCCCCCATCCCGCCCCACAGTCTAGAAGTCTTCTCATGCCCTCTCCAGATTCCTCCCATCTGTGACCCCACCCTAGACGGACACCACTCATTGCTAAAGTGTAGCGATGTCCAGAACTTAGGACAGATCCGCCCTTTTCCTTTTCCTTTTCCTTTTCCTGAAAGGGGAGGTGAGATCCCCCCTGTAATCTTCCACCTGGGGTTGGTTTCCTCCTGGGCAGAGTGAGAGAGAGTTTACCTGAGGCTGTTTTTTTGGAAAACTGAAACCAAAACTGCCAGGGCTGGGTTGTCAGTATGAAAAAGATGCGTGGTTATCAGGCTGAATTATCAAGATGGTCTTCTTACTTGGCCTGTGTTCCCTGGACAGTTATTGCAAGTTCAGTGTCTTTCTAACCGATGCCTAGAAGACAGGAGTTTGAAATCTGACACCGACTTGGAACAGTGACCACCAAGCCTCGCATTCGTCTGTCCACACTTTATCCCCAGGGGCTCCACGTCGCCTGGTGTCTCAGAGAGCCACGTTCTCTCAGTCCGTCCTTTGTGATCAGATAGCACGCTATGACACCGAAGCTCAGCCCTTGACCACTCGGCCAGCGCGCATCGTGGGCCTACTGTGCGGTGGGCGCCGTGCCAGGGACTTTTGATTCCAAGACCCCTCAGACAGTATTTCTGCCCCAGTGGGGTCAGTCGGGTCAGGGAGCAGACACTTTGACCCACGGTCACAACGTGATGGGCTCAGAGTTGCCAGGAGTATTCTGAGAGCGGCCGAAATGGCCGAGGGCATCAGGAAAGGCTGTATCGATTTCAGAGGATGTCTGGGAGCCCTCTCCGCGGGGGGGTTGGGGGGAGAGAGAAGAGTATTTCAGGCTGTGGCTTAGAGCGTATGCAAAAGAAAGAAAGCAGGATAGAATGTCATATATTCGGAAGCAATGGGTAGTGTGGGTGGCTGGAATGTGAGTGTGCTGAGGGTAGTAAGAAGCTTGGGAAGGAGAGGGTCAGCTTGTCAAAAATACCATGCTAAATGTTTGATGATAGACCATCAGGATTAAATCTGTCTTTAGAAACATTGTTAGTATCTCTGGGTCTGTACTCCTCTCTACGCCTTGGGTCCTATGGACAAAAAAGGGGGAAGAATCCACATGTGATTTATTTTTCTTGGTATCCCCTGTTTCTTATATGGGACTTGAATGGAAAAATACTCACTCTTTCCAGTTCCTCTTCCTCCATAGCCAGCCTCCAAAGGGGTGGAAAAAAGTGAGCAAGAGGGTAAGTATGGACGAACCGACCTTAACTGTTGGTCTCCATTCCGGAGGAAGGCAGAGAAGAAGGTTGGGTAAACACACACTTAGGAACAGTGCGTTAGATACAGAATGTGGAAAGAAAGAAAGAGACATGGAAGCTGGGATGGCTGGGGACACACTGGATTGTTAGATGGTGTGTGCACCGAGGAATGGGATTTCCCCATGCCAGCCCCGCATTGAGGACGAATGGTAAACCAGGTAGGGAGACAAGAACAAGAATGAGATAAGGGGAAAATGCCTAGGGACCTTTTGCTGATGATTTCTTTGCTCTTCTGAAGAGAAGCTGTGCTGTCTTTGGGGAAAACAAGGTTACAGGCTAAGTGATTCTACCCAGAAGACGTTAGGGATGTTTACAGGTCTCTCCCACCAAGTAACCTTTCTTTCAAGAGTAAAGAACGTCATCAGATCCTCTCATGTGTTCCATGTTTGAGCCTGCTCTCATCAGGAGTGAATGGGGACTAAGAACAAGCTCGATGGCGAAGCAAAACCTGCATTGTTTTGCAAGAAAATAGGCAGTGACGTTTCTCAGACGGTTGCTATTTAACTCTAGTGTCTAAGGCCAGCCTATTGAATAGTCTCCCATTGCTGAAAGCATTCTAAGAGTAGAATTCGGGCCACCAAGACTTGAAGAGTCCCTTCCCAAGCAGTGGATCAAAGAGTTAGAATAGATGTCATCCAGATCCCCCCCCCCCCACCCACCCAAAGATTCCCTGAATCTTACCTATTAGCCACAGCCTATTGATTTGGGCTAATGAATTCCTAGAAGATAGACGACGTGTTACAGATGGCTCTGTCCGGCACATTTTCTTGCCCGTGCCAGGCACATCCTTTTGGATGGTGGTGGTGGTGGTGGTAATAAGAATGTTTGCATGAGGATGATGAGGAGGAGCGTTGATACCGAGCTTCCCAAGCTGTGGAGTGCTATTCACAAGCACTGCTTATAGCACGAGAGGCAGCTGTCCTGCCCTCCGAAAGGTCGTGTCCCTTGACCAGAGTCACTCTCCTCTGGTTCCCTTTTTCGCCTGCCCTGGCGCTTCTCAAGACGCGGGGAGGCTTAAGCTGCTCCACGTCACCCACGCTGAAAATTGCGTAGAAGGTTCTAGGCTGTGGCACAGGACGGAACAGGTCCTCCTAACTTGTGGGAATCCTCCATGTTGAGGCATAGAGAAGGATTTCAAGGATTTCCGGTGAAAATCAGGGAGCTGACCTTCGAACCACGACCTAGCCCTGGAGCTCTGTCTTTTGATTCCCGACTCTTTCTGAGTGGGTTCCTTCATCTTCTGGCATTCAGCTTTTACCTTGAGGGCACAAGGTTTCCCCAGGGGAATAAGAGGCCAGCCTCTTGGGTTGAATAGCAGTCAAGGAGATGTTGCTTGGGTAGTTCCTCTTGGAGCTGTTTTTTAAAAAAAATTTTTTTTAATGTTTATTTATTTTTGAGACAGAGAGAGACAGAGCATGAACGGGGGAGGGTCAGAGAGAGAGAGGGAGACACAGAATCCGAAACAGGTTCCAGGCTCTGAGCTGTCAGCACAGAGCCCGACGCGGGACTCGAACTCACGGACCGTGAGATCATGACCTGAGCTGAAGTCGGACACTTAACTGACTGAGCCACCCAGGCGCCCCCTTTTGGAGCTGTTTTAACACACACACACACACACACACACACACACACACACACAAAAGGCAATGGCAGTGAGGAACTTTTATTCTCTGTTGGGTGATTAAAATATCCATTTCTTTTATCCATCCACCCATGTGGATGCTAGGCACGCTATTCGGCACATAGGAGACTCTGAATACATATTGAAATATTGGACTGAATGGTGAGAAACAGTAAAAGGAAGAGAAAGCCGTGTTTCTGACATCACACGTGCAGGGGCTGACAGGCCCCCACAGGAGGGCAGAGGAAGGATCCCCACTATTCGGAGTGGGAAGTTGTTCCTCTCCGAGTAAGGCCTTGAATGCCCACTGGGTCACCAGGGACGCTGCCAAGAGAAACATCCTCCGGCAAGCCACCCACTCCTCAGTTTCAGCGAAAAACCCAGCCCTGTCCTTCTGTTCTTTAATGCATGTCAGTTCCCATTTCTGTCAGTCACCTGCAAGTGTCACAGGTGACTCGGCTCTGGTGCAGTGTGACAGTCCACCTGTCACCCTTGGCGATGCTGGGAGCTATGACAGCTTCAGAGTGACACTGGGGCCAGGTTGGCTCATCATGCAGGCAACCAGGGGACAGAAACGTAGAGCTTTTTCCTGGAGACCCATCCCAGGTACCACAGGAGAAGCGACTGCCGCCCTCCCTGCCTGCCCCTTGTGACAGAGAGGTAGCCAGTTAACCTCCCAGTGGCTTTACCCTCCATACTCTAGGACTCTTCCACACCTGGCTGAAGGATGCTACCCCACATTCACAGGGAGTCCCATTTCAGCAGGGAGCTGGCCTCTGAAGCCTTTTTCTTACAGAGAAAAGGCTGTGTGAGGGGCCACAGTCCCTTCTGCACCTGGGTGAGGGGCCACGGTCTGGGCCTGTTCTTCCCTTGGGTCCGCATCAGGCAGGAGCTGGCGGGAGGTTTGGGGACCTAAAATCCCGGGAAGGTTTGGGGACATAAAAAGAGCTGCAGTTCCTACGTCCGCCTGATGGTGGCAGCAGCAGCGCTTACAAAGCCCAGGAGTGAGCTGAGCCGAGGCCCAGGGAGGCCCCTAGTAGCAGGAAGAGCCAGGCTCTCTAGTCAGGGTGCCTGGCCCTCCTTTGCCCACCACGGGCGGGGCTGGGGCATGGAAAAGGCACGGAGGGAAAGAGCAAGCCTTCCGGATGGCAGGAGCTCTCCTGGGAAGCTCGGGTCCTTCCTGCCTGTTTCTGATGGATGTGAGGGCAGAGTGCTAAGGGGAATGTCTGAAAAAAAAAAAAAGGTAGGTGGGTACAATTAAAAATGCCCAGGGATGAGAAGGAGCAGAGGACCTCAGCTAGCTGTCCATTTCCCCGTGGCAGGTGTTTCCCTACGCTGGTGTCCCTCCTGTGGGTGATGAATGCATCATTCCCCTCCTGGGGCGGCTGGCAGCCAGGAGCTCCGTTTCCCCCCTGCCCCCGGCTCCCAGCCTGGGCCCACTGCCCCTCTCTCCAGGTGTCTGCCCCTTGAATGACCCCGGAGCCAATATTTCTGCCCACAGCTCCCCTCTCCTGCTGAAAAAGGCAAAACAAACAGTTGAGAAAATTCGTCCTTATTGTTCCTGATCTCCCGCAGGCTGAAGAGGTGCTACTCTGTTTCCATCCCCGGACAGAAACAGACACCATTAAAACGCACCTCCCTGGACAGTGGCTGTTTGTTTCAGAGTGCAACTTACCAGGCTCGGTAGCCAGGTCCTGATGGCAGGCACTGGAAGCGGGGCCTCCCCTGCGGGGGGTAGCAGCTTGCCTTTTTCACCTTTTGAGGATTGCCAAGGAGGATGTGTGTCAGACCCTGGAGTCTGTGTATGTGGGGCACGGGGTGAGGGAAGGGTGAGGCCATCCCTGGAGCAGCTCTCTCCTGGTCTCTGTGTGGCTCAAGTGGCTGGTAGACTGGCCGTTTATGCTGCTTGTTTGGTAGCTATCAAGTTTGGTTGCTGGTAGGATTTTAGATGAGGTTTGCTTAAACCCAAGCGGCCTTCTACACCTGATTCAGCTTTCTCACTAGCAAGGAGACTTGCCTCAGGCCCAGTCTGTCCATGCTGTCACACTGTCTGTCTTCCTGGGAGCCGGGGTGGGGTGGGGAGGGCGTGTGCAGTGAGGTTGGTGAGAAGGTAGGATCGCTCCGTCCGTGTTATCGGTGTAGTCATGGCAGGTGACGACTCGAGCATCTCACACCAGAGAAGAAAACTTTTTGCCCAGAGTTGGCAAAACCTCATTTCAAACTGCACGGGTCAGCGAGGGAAACTAGAACCGTATAGTCTGAGAATTTGCTGAAAGTCGTGGAGATGGTTCCCCTCCCCGTAGAAAAAGATGTTACACCAATGGGGTACGTGCTGTTGGCTCTGCTTATGTCTGGCCACCTGCTCGCCTTTCTACTTTCATAAACATGACCTTCATTAGGACTATGGGATCCCTCGATGGAAAGCTGAATGGGGGAGAGGGAAAATGGTGAGAATGGGAAAGAATCAAAATGTGTAACGGGCTCCAGATGCCGGCCTCGGAGCGTGTCTCTTCTCTCCATTACTAATGCCTCGTGGTTGCTGCCTTGGAGCGAGCCATGGGGAGGCGTCATTGAGACCTAGAGCTAAGTTTGCTAAGCTAGCTTTGCATGCGTTTCCCTGTATCATCCTCCCAGCACCCCGGTAAAGCAGGGATTAGATTCCCGAGGCTTCGATTAGATTAGATTATGAGGCCTAGATGCCTTAACTTGCCCACACGTCCCGTAACCTTGCCTCTCCCTACTGGCGAGTGATAGGACGGCCATTCAGACACTGGTATGTGCACCCCGAATCCCCCCTCCTCCCGCCCCGCCCACCTCTTCGGGAGGAATCCCCTTCGCACTGGTACCTGCACAGCCATGTGACTTGGCGGTATGCTGCAGAACCCCTGGCCCGGCCAAAGGTCCCCCGCCTTCCTAACTTGCCGGGCTTGGAAAGAAGAGTTGGTCCAAGTGGAAGGAGAGCTCTCCCCCAGGACAGAAGCTGAGTAAGAATTTGAGAAGCTCTGCTCCGTGGCTGGCAGCTGTTCTTACTTTCACAACCCGGCTCCAGTTTAGCTGAACATTTGGAAAGCCAAGTGCTGATTTCTTAACAAGAGCCCATCATCACCTCACTTTCTTCCAGTGGCTTTAAAAGAAAGAAAGAAAGATTAAATCCCATTCTGCTTAGGGAGAGGTTCGCCTGGTGTTAGTTCTGTGCCGTCAGAGCGGAGCTACTCTGCATGAAAAGGCATTCCAGGACATCAAAACCCTCCTTTCTGTCAAGTCCAGGATCGTAAAAATGTCAGGAGACCACATGGTTCTGAAATGATTAATAATGGTCGTTAGGGAGAAATAGAAAAGACTCCTGGAACGTCAGAGGGTCTGAATGCCGTTCAGGCTCAGTTCTCCGCACTTTGGTTCCGGCAGGTACATCTTACCTGATGTCAGCAATCATTTCCGAGATGGCACGCATCCACCTAGGCCATGCTCGAGATCATAGTATTAGGTTAAGAAAGACGCTTAAGATAAACTAGCAAAACACAAAAGTTCCTTGACGTTTTCAAAGCCCCTTTAAGACTGAGTCAGAGGAATACAGAGGAGGAATGTGAGGCAGATCGCTGCGTGCAAGACATAACGTTTCTTCTTTTCATGCCACAGTCTGAGCGTTTCAGTGGGACACACGGATCACATCGGCAGTGCGTTGTCAGCTGTTACCAGGGCTCCAGTTCCACGTGGATGCCCCTTGCTCCGGCCATGAGCTTTGCTTTGGGTTTTCTCTTCATCGAACCAGGGCAGAGTTATTCACAGATACAAGTCCGTACTTTGTGGTAAAAACAACTAAATGTTGGGGCGCCTGGGTGGCGCAGTCGGTTAAGCGTCCGACTTCAGCCAGGTCACGATCTCGCAGTCCGTGAGTTCGAGCCCCGCGTTGGGCTCTGGGCTGATGGCTCAGAGCCTGGAGCCTGTTTCCGATTCTGTGTCTCCCTCTCTCTCTCTGCCCCTCCCCCGTTCATGCTCTGTCTCTCTCTGTCGCAAAAATAAATAAACGTTGAAAAAAAAAATTAAAAAAAAAAAAAAACAACTAAATGCTGAGCTGACCAGACTCAAATACCATCCGGAAAACCTTACTACTTCCCTCCCCTGTTCTCCTGCTAATAATATGAGGTAATCTTGGGATGGCCTGGGTGGCTCAGCTGGTTGAGCGTCCGACTCTTAATTTCGGCTCAGGTCACGATCTCACGGTTGGTGAGTTCGAGCCCCGCATTGGGCTTCTCGCTGACAGAGCAGAGCCTGCTTGGGATTCTCTGTCTCCCTCTCTCTCTGCCCCTCCTCCTGCTCTCCCGCTCTTCCTTTTTCTCTTTCAAAAACAAATAAATAAACATTAAAAAATTAAAAAAAAAAAAAAAAGGAAATCTGCGTTTCCCTCTCATCATCAGCAGTTATTTATTTTCTAAGATCCATACCACCAAATTCCTGCCAAGGAAAGTGAAAATATATGTACTGCTGCATGTTTTCAGTAAAATTGTCTTCTTTTTATGTTACGTCGTCTGCCTTAAATGTTCGCACAGTCAGGGCAGGGATGCTTGTATCATTCCTAAGGACGGTTGCAACCATATGGACTGAAAAAAAGAAAATTTTCCTGGGAAAGTAGGAATGCCCTTTGTACCAGTCCAGTTTGCCCCTGGATCAGTATTCAGAGTATTTCAACGCTCACGTGGCACCAAGTGCATGGGGCATGGAGGTCACAACCTCCCTCTCAGTAATCATGGAGATGCTTGAAAACAGCTGCTTAGTAGAGACTTGTCCAGAGAAAGAAAACCAGTATCTGGAAGGGGCGTTTCCGGTACAGAAATCACCTGCATCCCGACTCCACCCTGCCCGCCCCACCCCACCTGGGCCTCCCCTCCCTGTGAGTATTGTTTATATTCACTTGGGCTGTACAAGTGCTCCTATTTAACCAGAGGAGGTAAGGTGACTCATGGGAGCTGCCTCGAAGAATTTTGATGTCACGTTATCATAGGATGACATATACAGTGAGAATGGACTCGGGAACGACCACGGGTCCACATCAAACAAGAGGTAAGGCCAGCACATACAGTTTGGAGCATGACGGCTTTGCCAGTCTGTCACTGACGTCACTGCTTTCCTCACGACGAAGAATGTGGGTCAGTCCTCTCCACGTGACTTGCTGCCTTGTCCCACCTGGGGAGAGCCCAGGAGGGCAACGTGATCATCTGTGCTGACAGGCAAGAATGTGGTTAAGAGCCACCATAGATTTTCTTCCACCTGCACACTAGAAGGTTTATTTTAGGTCGACGCTGTGCACCAGAGATGCTCATGTCCATAAAGGATGGATTTTCTGCTTTGCACAGTGAAGAGATTCGCAATGTATATAATAATGCACCCCGAGAATTCTCGTTCTGTTTTTTAAAAATCTTCAAGGTCAATACAACCACAGACATTGCTATTCTCTTCATGGTGAACTGGGATCTACGAGCTGTGTACTGTCATTTTATTTTCCAATTCATAAAAAAAGATGTTCTCATCACCAGGCCTCTGGGCCTCTTTATTCAGCCCAGATCACCAATGGGAAACCAAATGCAGGAGCCGATGAATGCAGCAATGGAGAGGAGAGAGAGAGGTGGAACCAGGGCCAGATTTAAAGACACCCTCAACTTCCCTGCTGGCTGCTGTGTGCTTGTTGTGCACATTCCCGGACGGAGCGCGTAGTGATAGAAGAGAAGAAGGGGAGGGGAGCACAGCTGGCTGTGGCTGTCAGTCTAGCGAGGAGGGACAGACAGGTGGAAAGATTGAGCAAGCTGAAATGTGTGTAGAAGACATGCATTTTAGTCTTGTGGAGACCATAAGACTCTAGGATTCAGAACAACTGCTTTAACTCTCCCTCAGCCAGATGGGGACCATGAAGGCACACTCCTGTACACAAGAAGGTTTGGAAGTTTCCATTCATCAGCGTAGCCATGAAGAGAGCCAATGTGCCAGATGTCAGGGACACAGAGGGCTCTGTCTTGGATGGTTGTCTCTTGCTTGAACAGCCATCCCAGCACCTTCAGGAGAAGGATCTTCAGGCCAGATGTCTGGCCTCCCTCCTCCTCCTCTCTCACACACACCCTTCCCTCCAGCCGAACCGAGCTGCTGCTGTCAAGGGTATGCTCTGCTCCCTCACACGTCCTGGCTTGCTCATCTGTCCTTTTTTTCCTCTGGAAGGATGTCAGCTCTCTGCCGTGTTGGTCCAGCTACCTTCTACCCTGAGGATCTTCTCACTTTCCTTCCTGGAGGAAGTTTCCTTACCTCTCCCCTCACAAGCCAACTTACGTGCTCGCTCTTCTTCCTTCCACAGCCTTCTGTGACAACCCCTTGTAGTGCTTGTAATAATATATTAAAGTGGCTTTTTCTTATCCGCCTTCCCTTCTAGACTGTGAGCTTCTGGAAGGCGGGGACTGGGTCCTGTTGACCTCAGTCTGTGCAGGGCCTCTGTCTGACTTGGGCACGTGGTCGGCACTTGACCAGTGGTTCTGGATCATTCTACCTTCTGTGCCTGGGATGTCACTTGCCAAGCTGTGAAAGTGCTTTATCAGAGAACACACTCTACCTATCATTATTATTTCATTCTACAACTAGAATACCTGTGAGCACAAAAGTAATCCTTGGGGAAGAGGTGATAATAATTTAATCCCTCCTTGCGTTTATATAGCACTTTATGCTTTCCAAAACCCTTTCACATTTATTAGGGTCGACTCTTACCCTCACCTTGAAAAATAAGAAAAACGAGACCGAGTGATGTTAAGTGGCCTCTTTTAGGTCATACGGGTGGTAGGTGTGGAAGGTAAGAGGAAAACCCAGGACTTCCTGATCCAGGCCCTGTGGTTCTCCCACCGCCCCTCCTATGTCTCCCCCTGGGTTCCTGCCTCTGAGGAACTTACTCTTAGAGGGTGCCGGGTGCAGTGGGCCCTCGGGGGTATTTCCTGCGTCATCCCATGGAGCGTGATGGGCTGAGTACCGCCACCGTGAGGCAGGATAGCAATGTCTGAGGAGCTCGGACAGAGATGCTGGTGAAATAGTAACAGCTGGTTCCAGCTAAGGCACAGAGTTCTCTGTGCGGAGGCTGGTGAAACACACACACACACACACACACACACACACACACTGCCCTTGACTGAGGCTCTCTTGTAACTGAGGCATCATAAAGAAAAGATAGCAGCTCCATTATAGTAAGGACAGTACCAGTGCCTGGGAGTAGCCTGGGCGCTCCCCCAGGGCAGCCTTAAATCATGGGGCACATTGGCCATGACTCTTCCCATGGTGCATCTGCCATGAAGAGCCAGTCTGTCAGCCTGTCAGTACTGTTGAGTGTCCATTGCACCCTGTGCAGCTCTTCATCCCGAGCCTGTGACACGGGCTCTGGACAAGAGGCCAAGAGGCCACTGCGCTGTCCCATACCGGTGGCCTGACTCTGGGCCTGGCCCTCAAAGGCAAAAGGGAACCAGGCTTTCTCTCCTACCGGCCCTCACAAAGTAGTTACTTACTGAGGTGTGCCTTGAAACATTGTGAAGGCAACATTATTATGAGACACTGCGCAGAGGTGCGGTTCGGTGTTTCCAGATGTGTTGTGCTGGTGCCCAAGGACAGAATAAGACAGCTCAGGAGTCTCCGGTCTGTTTTCAAGGCCCGATACTGGGTGGCTTTCTGGGGGAGCAGGTGAGGCCACGCAGCCCTACTCAGCAGAGTTCATCGGAAGAATTAAGCTCTGATGCCCTAAAGGCATCCATTGTATTAATGAAATAAACTATTTGCTAAGCATCTGAATCAGTGCTAGTTATGAGAAGAAAAAATATTTTATTTATTATTATTTGTATTATCTTCTGGGTTCAGACGAGAAACCCCAGTTGAGAAAGGCGGTGTAGGGTCTATTTTCGTTTCTTGCGTCTCCTGTGGCCACAGGACAAACTTAAATGGCTTAAGACAACACAATTGTATTATAATTCTGGGTGTCTGAAGTCTACCGTGGGTGGGTCTCTGTGGGCTGAAGCTTACGTTGGTTCTTTCTGGAGGCTACCGGGGAAAACTGGTGTCCTGGCCTCTTCAGGCTTCCAGTACATTCCTTGGTTCGTGGCTTCTTCCCTGCGTCATGGCAGCCTCTGGCTTCCATCATCACACCTCCTACTGAAGCTGGCCCTCTTTGCCTCTCTCCTGTATGGATCTTGTGATTCCCCGGGCCCACCCACATAATCCAGGATAATCTCCCCATCTCAGGATCTTTTAGCTGAATCACAGCTGCGGTGCTTTTTGCCTCGTAAGGTAACATCTTCAAGATGTTCAAGGATTACCTTCAAGGAGTAGGACACGGATGTCTTTCTGAGCTCATTATTCTGCCTATCACAGGAACCAGAGACAAGATGGAGTTGGGTGGCCCCCTCCTTTCAGGAAAATGTAGCCATTCTCTCTGTGTGAGAACTCTGTGCCTCAGTCTCCCTGTCTGTAAACTCAAATGATCTTTCTGCTCATTTATATTTATAAATGATAATGCCACTATCATTGGGTCTCATGGGGAAGAGATTAAGGGGAACATCTATTAGATTCTGTAGTTAAACCTCACTAAATGATTCTTAATAGCAATTTACTTTGGCTTCATTAGCGTGGAGTATGGGAACTCTCCTTTAAAATACCATATAGCACAGCCTCCTCCTGTCTTTGGAGTAATTGAAATGAAACAGAGATAAACAACAACAACAACAACAACAACAACAACAACAGTGTAAGACAAAGGAGAAATAGGCACTGTGTTTGTCTACATGTGATCTGCTGTAGGGTAGGAGGTTTATTGCCTGAACTTTGATTTTTCTCTCTTTGCCTCCGTGCCTCGTTGAGTTTCTGGCTTTTGACTGAGGATCTGGCTGGGAAGGAGGCACGAGGGAGTGGATATAAACTGTGTGGAAGTGAATGTAGGGTTGCAGGCTCAGGGACGAGCTCGTGTGTCTTACCTTGTGACAAAGCAAGGGAGAGCGTATATTATCTCGGTATTAGACACCGCTTTGGACCATTCAGGTCATGAGATTCAGTACAAGGGTAGACACATAAGGTTAGTAGCAGACCTGTCCACTGAAACCTGGCAGTTGATACACCTTAAAGGCTTTATGAAGTCTTCCTTGGGTTAGAGGTTTAAGAAATTTGGAAGCTTAGCCCCTCCCTGTCTACCCCAGCATGAGATACACCAAGATGCTGTAGGAAGCTTGGGGCAGAGAGACCCCTTCCCTTGGTGTATGGGGAGGGCCAGACTGACCAATCCTGTCCGAGGCCAGTTCCTGGGCCTCCGGAAGTAGCAAAACTCTAGTCCCCCGGCCGGGATTTGAGTCTGCCCCCATCCCGTGCCCACCCTCCCAGCTCCCCAAGAGTCTTGGAAGGGCAGGAAGAGACACAATCAGCGGACAATGATAGCATCTTTAGATCTATAAAATGTGCAACCCTCCAAGAGCCTGGGCCCAGGAAAGGTTACGTGGTGGCTGAACAGTCCCAGGGAGAGCATCACAACTGGCCCTGGTTCTCAGGGCTCTGGGGAATTAAAGACAAGCCCTGAGAATGATTATAATCCCATTATGCAGAGCTCCCCCTATTTATTTCTTCCTATGGATGAATTTGTATATATTTGCATTTTGTTCTATCTGATAATATGCATAGAATTCAAATTGAAATGACTTGAATAGATTTGAATATTAATGAGGCGTTTAAAGGCTGCCATCCCTGGCAGAGCCCCTGCGAGGGAGTGTGTGGTGCAGGAGCTCAGAAATCTCCTAAGGCACCACCACCACCAGGCACGACCACCAGAGGCCCAGGTGGGCCCCGGGCTGGGGCAGGGGAGGGACCTTCTAGGGTGGGGTGAAGATAGTCGCCTCCCCTACAGCTTCCAGGCACCAAGCTCGGAACCTACTTCACTGAAGGGGTGTGTTGAAAACAGCCCCCCAGATGTACGCTGCTTGAGGTCTTTTCAGACACACGGTGTTAATAACGCCATAAAAGGCAAGATGTTTTTCCGTCTTAAGAAAAGCCTAATTGCCTTTCCCGCATAGAATTGGATAGTCAGGGGCAGAGTCCTGTTTCAGCCAGACAGGTACAGGTGTGGAAGGGGCTGAACTGTCTTCTGCTTGGAGCCCTCTAGCTATAGGATATCTAATACCTCCTGGTTATTTTTCTACAGATAATGGCAGTGAGTCAACATGCTTTCAGTGGGCCTGAAGGCCATCAGTCCTTCTCCAGGCTCTAGTGAGGAAATCGTTTGATGTCGGTCACTGCAGCCCCTCAGTGTTGACATCTACTGTAGCCTGCCTAGGCCCTGGGCTAAACTCGAAGAATATATAAGATAGGATAGCTTGTAAACATAAGAAAGGCCCACTGGGGTTCTACTGGCCATATTTTCTTCTTTTTATCAAAAGTCATGGGTTCCTTCTCTTAGGACCTCTCAGGTGGGCCTGTGGCGTGGCTTCGGTTACTCAGCCTTAAAATCTATAGGCCCGTTGTGTAAGAATAGCACTTTGTGGGAATTTCAGTTGGGTTGCCAGTTGTCCCCTGCGTAGAGCTCTAAATACACCATCCTTTCTTGCTTACGTACTGGGGATCGACACTCCAAAGCGATCCCAAAGTGTTTTATCTTGTCCTAACCGAATCTTGGGTAGTTCCAAGTTTATGTTCCTCGCACACATGCCAGTGGCCAATTATGAGAGCAAGTAGCAATGAAAATATACTTGTGAGTCACTCAGTTTCCTGCTCCAAGAGGCTCTCGTGTGTACCATTGTCACATCGAATTCAACAATCTGAAAATTAAACTCTTCGTTTTATCCCCCATTGTGGTCCTAATCTCAGTCAAGGGTAGCCCCGTATTCCCACCTTCTTCTGAAATCTGAGTCATTACCAGCCTCTCTCCTACATCCGACCAGTTCTCTGTCATGACAGATCGTATCCACATTGTCCCTTCTCTTCCCCTACTCGTTCTCATCATTTTCTTCCAGAATATTACAGCATCCTATCGAGTCCATCACTTTTTTCCAAAGTCATCCATCACCACTGTCACTCTTCACTACGTGTATCTTCTTAGGTCACCTGTCAGATTCACTTCTTCCCCATCGCACCCAGGTCCGTGGGCTATCCTTGGCTGATAAACTGAGGCCCAAACACCCCCACTTGTTCTCTGAGGTCTAACCATCACCTCACACTTAAAGTACTCTAATATCTGGCACCAGCTGCTTATCTAGCATCATCTTGTCTGCATTTCTCTTTATTCTCCAAGCTTCAGAAAAAAGAAAGAAAGAAAGAAAGAAAGAAAGAAAGAAAGAAAGAAAGAAAGAAAGATATTCTCGGGATATTCTCTACCTCATGTCTTTGTTTATGCTGTTCCTTTGCCTTAGAATGTTCATTCCTCACCATTTATTGAAATACTCTTCATATTTCGAGGCTCAACTCAAACATCACCTCTTCCATGAAGTTATTTCCTGTGGCCAGCTCAGAGTCGCTCATTTCTTTGTCCTCCTGTGACATGACATACGTATTCTGTTGTCTCCTGTGTTCAGTGCTGTTCAGCTTGTTGTTTACTTGGTATCTTACCAACTCAATTGCAAGTACCATAAGGAGAGAAACCCTAATGCTTTAACGTTTTTTGTACCATCTGATCATCTATGACAGTGCTCAACAGACGTTTAATGAGTAAATGAAATGAACCCATGGGAAAGTTTCAGTATTGTTTAGGGCATGTCCAGGTCTCCGCATCATCCTGTTCAGTCCTGGCCCCTTTAGCACCCAGATATCTTGAAAAGACACTGACATTTATGAAGCACCTGCTCCGTATGCTCATGATCACTTACTTCTCCACTAAAAACACTGTGCAAAGAATCTCATTTCCATTTTGGAGGTGAGAAAATGGAGTCTCACTGAGGTTAGGAAATTTGTCCCAGGTCGTATCCCCGGTGGATAATGGAGCCAAAGTGAAAGAAAGCTCAAGCCTTCTGACTCCCCGTCTCAGGTTCTTGCCCATACCCCAAGCTGCCTGCAGTCAACCAGAGAGCAGCCAGACTCTCCGCTTTCCCCAGACTCTGTGTCAGGCTTCAGTGCTCTGGGAGAATGAGTTTCCCTCAAATCAATTCTGGATGCAGTTATTATTTTTATAGGGATGTTGTAAGTTGATAAGGTAGCTGTTACACGTTAATAGCTATTGTAATGTTGTCCTTAAGGCCTATTACTTGTGCTAGTTTGTATTTTAATGTGTGCAAAGGTGATTACAACTTTAATATGAATGTTAAACAGATTAGCTGATTTATATGTAAAATAAATAAATAAAGGAAACTCATACTCTCATTGCTATTCATTTCTCTGTCCTTCTCTTCCCGCTCTGTCCAAGAGCAGATGTGGTCTGTGGAGCATTGACAATGGAACAAAAAGGGAGTGTTTCCTGGATGATAAATAATGGTTATAGATGGGTCTTTTGTTCCAGGTGAATTTGGACTCTATGTCCTTAATCGGCGCTTGTCTCAGACGGTGTGCTTTTGACAGTGTTGGGGAGTGCAGTTTTGTGCACTTGCGAGTTGTGCATTTGCCATTCTCTCCCTTAAGTCCTATCTCCCACCTCTTGCTAAGGTCCCTGTTGTTTTCTCATGCCCACTGGAAAGTGTGCCAAACTTCCAGAAAGGCAAGTGCATCCCAATGTATCCAGGAGTGCAGGGCACAGAAGGGAAGACAGATAAGAACACAAACAATTAGAGTACAGAAAGAAGGGGACTGAGGGTGGGGGGAGGTCTGTGCACAGTCATTTCTGCGGGAGCAGACAGGAGGTGTGCTAACCCGCCTGGTGGGGAGGAAATATCTTTCGTGAGGCAGAAGTTCCAAAGATGAGTTGAAGGTAGCTGAGAAAATGGACAGAAGGAAGGGGGGTGGTGGGGAGAGGGAGAGAGCTTAGGGGAAAGAAAGAGCATTCCAGGCAGAGGAAATGCCATGTGCTAAATCCTGGAAGCGTGAGAATGCATCCCCCCCGTTCAAGGAGTTGCAAGGATCTCAGTGTGGCCCCATCCAGGGGCATTGAGGCCATTGGTAGCACCAGTGACTTAATGCACTGTGCACAGAACCAGAAGTCAAGAAGCTTCCCAGCCAAGGAAACGTGAAGGAAAATGAATACTAACCTTAAGAATTATGATAAAAACAGGACACTGAGCATGGTCAGATACCTATCCTAGGCTGTAGCTCTGTCACTGAAATCCGTAGAAAGGGAAGTTATAAAAAGATGCATGATCAAAAAAGGTGGCTCCAGAAAGATGGGAACTTCAAAAAACAAAAGTTGCTTTGATAGTACCATGCAAATTATCCTGATGAAGGGAAGGGGGCAGCATCTAAAGAAACCAACATAGCCTCACACACAACTGTCAAAGGAGCTCAGGTTGTAAATAGACATGTGCAAAGGATGGAAGGTGGGGCATAGAGCAGGCAGTGGGGACAGAAGAGGAGGGCTCTGTAACCAAGTTAGCAGGTGACCTGAAGACACAGAATGAGCCAAGCTTACAAAAAAAGGAGAAAGTGAAAGATGACCGTGAGAAACAACGAAATGGAGATCTTTAGGCTCTACGAGAAGGAATGAAAAGGGCGGCTCGTGTTGAGAAATAAGCCTAATACTAATCAGTTGCAGAGAACTTCTCAACTTCTCTCTTGGTATTACTTACTCTTCTGGAATGCTTTTCACATTTGAGGGAGAACAAACTTGGCCGAGAAAGGACTGAAACCTGGGATGGGTGTGGGATGGTAAGACACTATGGCAGGTTACAGTGGAGGGTCACCTGGATCAAGGGCTGGGTGTCAGCTCCACCATGTAATAAATCTGTGCCAGTGGGAACCTCTCCTGGCTCAGTTTCCCCTTCTGTAAAAGAGAAATAAGTATATGTAAGTCAAATGTTTGTTGGGTAGATTAAGAGGTATGATGCAAATAAGGCACTCAGTGTCTGATACGTTAAAAAATTCATTGAATGCTATCTGTCATGATGATGATGGTGGTGGTGATGATGCTTAAAACAAATCTGATTACCAGGCCCAATATAATTAACCTCCCAGGATATTGAAACAATTTGAAGGTATGATCCAGGAATCATTCTGGGTGAGCAGTAGTCAGGAAATATTGGGAAATAGGAGAGTCCAGAAAAATACCATGATTTTCTTTAAAGT
The DNA here is from genome assembly GCF_014898765.1 of Herpailurus yagouaroundi. Classification (NCBI taxonomy): domain Eukaryota; kingdom Metazoa; phylum Chordata; class Mammalia; order Carnivora; family Felidae; genus Herpailurus; species Herpailurus yagouaroundi. Next base: position 18,261,222 of record NW_024412402.1, on the reverse strand, counting down.
GAGGGTAAGATGGCAGTAGATTCTAGAACAGTGGACAGGTGGACTTCATATAGACCTCCAGGAAAAAAGATCTGCCAAGAGATTAATTTCATGGTTCATAAACACCTTGAAAGTCACCGATGGTCACTTGAAACCTCCTTGGGCTTGCTAAGAGCAAATCGTGCTAACATCTCATTTAAGAAAGAAGAATAGGCATTTCGTGATAATTTCATAATCTGCCTCTCCTTTGTATGTTGTATTATTCGCAAATTTGATAAACAAATCTTTCTGTGTCAGGTGTACCATAGAGTCTTAATTAAAGGAGGTTTATTTATTGAAATCACAATATGAGCCGGTAGCATGACATGGTTACAAATAATAGATGCTTTGGCTTTGTCAGTAGACAGAGCTGTGTTCATACTGGGGACGCAAGCAATCCCATGGTACTGTCTGCTGATGTAACCACATCTGGAATACGAAGAAGGCTTGGAGAGCCAGGATGGTGAAAAGTCTGGGAGTTATGTAATCTGAGGGAGGGTAGAAGAAGTCAGCATTATTTAGGCAGAAAAGGCAAGACTTGGGGGTTCTCCAGCTTTATTGTGCATGAGAATCACCTGGGGTGTTTGTTTAAATTGCAGATTCCAGTGATTCCGGTCCCTAGATTTGTAGAGATTCCGATTCATTCCAGGTGATTCTCATTCCAGCGGTCTAAGGACCATCTTTTAAGAAACATGACTTAGAAGGAACAAAATAACCATTTTCAGATATAACAGTTAGAGTTTCCCATGTGGTCTAGAGGTCAGAACCCTAACTAACAAGTCCTCAACTCTACCGTCAGCCATCGGAGGGTGGGAAGCCTGGCGTGCTCATATCTGTATCTCTGGTTCCCAGTACGGTGTCAGGCACACAGTAGGTGGTCAGCAAATACTTGTCAATGAAGTCACAAGAAGGTCAGAGAAAGAAGCTTGCGAGAATGAAAGCTTATTGAAAATGAAGCAGGTGGCCTTGTTAGGCAGCCAGCCTGCCATCAACAACCATCTTTATGGGGAGCCTGGATAATAACGGGCCAGAGATAGCATAAAGGAGGTTGCTGTATTGGAGGAGGGATTCACAAAGGTGACCGCCAGCACTTTCCAGGTTCTTAAAACTCAGTTGAAGAAATAAAACGTATTGGAACAACCCTCTGATGGCAGTACAGAAATAATGGAGTCAGGTATAGATAAGAAAGGAAGCATGGTGACAAGCACTATAGAAGAGTGAGAAGCAAACATTTGAAATACGAAGAGATGATACAATCTGAAGAACTGAACATAAAGCACTGAATGTTTCAGTTGTGGATATGGCACCTGCAGTGTTTTGCATCGTACATAACTTCATTGAACCCCAAGCATTCACTGAGCACCTATTATGCACAGATAGGAAGCAGAGTGGATTGGTCTCTGCTCTCCAGGACCTCACAGGGTAACTGAAGAGATCATGAGCTCTAGTTTTGCTCCCAGGATCACAGAACACGAACCTAACTCCTCTAGTCGGGAAAGAAAATGTGAGCACCACAAGGGAAGATCATTGTCTGTCCTGTAAACAGCTGGATCTTCAACACTGAGAATGGCCCTGGCACATTGAGGGCATCGATAAGTATTTGTTGAATGAATCAATGAACCGGCGAATGAATCGATGAGTGAATGACACTAGCGTTTAATAAATCCCACCTTGTCAGACAGCGTATTGTATACTTTGTGTATATTATTGCTCTTAAGTCTCCCAAACTCTGTAGAAAGTACTATTGTTTTACAGGTGTCAGAATGGAAGCACTGTTGAGTTACGCGCCCAAGGTCATAAAGCTTATGAATGACAGCTGAGGTTCCTGAACTTGAGCTGTCTAACCTCCTAAACTTGGGCGAGGTTCCTGAACTTGAGCGATTCCTCAAGCGATAACCTCCTAAACTTGGGCGATTCTTCCACACCATCCTAGTCTAGACAGCTCCATTCTGGACAAGAGAATTGAGACTCAGAGAGGTGAAATGACTTCCTCAGGGTCGTCCAGATAGTTTGTACTAGAACTGGGTCTGAACCAAAGCCCTGAAGACTGGTTTCAGTAGCGGCCGGAGCTCCCCACACGGCAGCAGCCGACCCTGCTCTACCCACACTGCCTTGTTTCCACTGACCCTGACAGACCCTCGCCCTTCACACAGCTCTCTCTTTCAAACTGATTGGAGGCTATCTCAGCATTGGTTGGGTCAGTTTGAACTTGGGAAGGCGGGGGGCTACTAATCATAGTGATACAGAATTTCTAGGAAGACCCCCCCCCCTAAAAATGAGCAGATTTTTATGCAAAGGGACATTCAGGCTGTGACTAACATGCTTCTGCAGATTGGCCTCAGGACTCAATTTCTGCGTCTTTTTCTTGAAACTTGGGAGCTGACCGTGGAATAAGTTGTATGCTGGAGTACCTGGGTGGCTCAGTTAGTTAAGGGAGGGACTTTGGCTTAGCATGATCACACAGTTTGTGGGTTCAAGCCCCACGTCGGGCTCTGTGCTGACAGCTCAGCGCCTGGAGCCTGCCTCGGATTCTGTGTCTCCGTTTCTCTCTGCCCTACCCTGCTCATGTTCTCTCTCTGTCTCTCAAAAATAAATTAAAAAAAAAAAAAAACATGAAAAAAATTTTTTAAAAAATGTTGCATGCTAGACTGTTCTCCAGTCGCTGTGGGTTCAGCTCTGCCCTTACTTATATATAAATGTATTTCCCATTGACTTTGGCCAGTGCCCCGCTTGAGTGGAAGGGAGGGCAGATTTCAGGCTATCAACTCAATCAGAGTAGCATATTGTTCCTTCTTTGTCACTTTTTATGTGGATGATGGGGGGGGGGGAATGAAGAAAGGCCCCCCCCCCCCCCCACTGCTCTGCAGTGGTTTCCAGCCAGCTGTAGCCTACCATTTTTTCAACTTAAGAAAAGAAGACTGTGTAGTCAGGGAAGAGAAGCTGTGTGTGTTGTGTAGTGTGTGCCCGTGTGCGTACACGCATGGGTGTGTGTGCACTGCATCCATCAGGGGCTTTAGTGACGTGGCTGACCCTGCCTGGGTCTCGCCACAGCCGCCAGTCCTGCTGGGAGGGATTCTCTGTTTGACCCTTTCTTTGCATCACTAATTGTCCAGGGAGACTGAGTCTGGGAAGTGGGTCAGATTAGCAGCGACTAGGTCCTGGGTCTGCGCTCCAGTTGTAAGGGAGGACGAGAAAATCAGGATCTGGAATTTTGCAACTTCTACCTGGAGCCGGAAGGAACCTGTGTTTCCCACCAAGACTCCTCAAATGATGAATTTCCCCCCGGTCTAAGGAAGAGCAGCCATCAAGAATGATACCCACCACAGGCACACCTGATGGGGCTTTTACTCTTAGCCTCGGGGGGAAACAGAGCGTGGGAAGGAATATGTTTGCACGGTCCTCTCTGCCAGGCTTTTTCTGCCCAATCAACCAGGTCTAGGAAATGCATACGAATTAATTATACCCTCTGACATTTTTCACCGGAGAAGAAGATGAGGTGTTACACACTCTAGCTCATCTGGAGTTCTGAACTTTCCAAACAAAAGAGACCAGATTAGCTTCTGTCACTTCCATGCGGTGGGTTTGTAATCATAAATTGGAGGAAAGGCTGTATACATCCTCTACCATGAACCTGTCTATCCTAGACTGATTGAATTTTCATACGTAGCTCTTACCCATTGAGTTCCCTTTCTGGCCATCCTGTCTACCTAAGGTACTGGGCCCAAGTCACCCAGAACAGGCATATCTGGGTATCATTAGAGCTTTTTAACATAAATCACACGCTTTCCCTGCCTTTTACCCACAAGCCTTACAGGATGGACTGTAGGAAAGATGCAGAGGGAGTTTCTCTGTGCCCTTTGCTAATTTGGGTTCGAGATGTTAATTTATTGATGAGTGCCTGCCTTTAGAACACCTCCGATGGAGTTCGAAGCAGAGACCCAGGATGATATTTTTTCACTTCCATGGTTCCTCTGAGAGCTTTTACTATAGTAACTCCCCCTCAGAGGATTGCTGAGTTGAGGTAACGTGATCCTATTTTTCTGGGTGCAAAAAAGAGAGATTCTCAGTGATACGCCAAAGGTCAGATGACGGTGTGGGAAGACGGCACCCAGCGCAGAGAAAAAGCCTGTCCAGCTCCCGGGGGCTTCTGATGCTCATTTTCACATCCAGCTGTTATCTCTTGAGAGTTTCCAAGCAATTTGTAATGATTACAATCTGTTAGATAAAGATCATTATTCTCGAGGTGTAGCTAGGAAAAGTGGGACGCCGAATGGGTTACTTCTGCAACCCCTTTCATTCAAGAATCAGGAACATACCTTGATGCTTTTCACTAATGGTTTAACCTCGCCGAACAGTGTACTCTTCGTGATGTTTATTCAGTTTTGTTTCTGGGATTTATGTCACCAGAAATAGAGGTTCTATATTCAGCTCATAAATAGTCAAATACCACGTAAATAAGAATCTGCTTCTTAGAGGGAGATGACAATGAAGAGATACAAAGGAAGGCAAAAGCTGTTGTGTTTGGGGATAAACCATAAATTAAAGAAAAATTGAAATGCAGTATCTGTTTAATATTTCAAATCCTAAAACTGCCTGAGCCTTTCACAGCCACTGTAAGTGAGGGGGGTCAGGGAAACTGGAGGCCTAAGTAGAGGCCACAGCAGCACCACAGGGTCTGTCTGGCCTTCTGTTCCCGTGCAGACACGTACTAGAAACTCATCGGATTCTAACACACAAGCACTTCTACAGCTCCTTAGATATCACTTATTTGCAATTCAGCAAACATTGTTTTCAGTGAAGCAGCATTCGAAATTAAACCGGATTCCTTAGCCAATCCACAGAATTTTATCTAACCAGGAGTGTGGTTGAAAGGCTGTATGCTTGTCATTTCAGATAAAATAGGGGGGATGCCTGGGTGGCTCGGTCGGTTAAGCGTCCGACTCTTGATTTCGGCTCAGGTCACGATCTCATGGTTCAGGAGTTCGAGCCCCATGGAGGGCTCTTCCCTGACAGCATGGAGCCTGCTTGGGATTCTCTGTCTCCCTCTCTTTCTGCCCTCCCCCCTCAAAAATAAACTAAACCCTTAAAAAATAAAAATAAAAAAACTAAATAAATTAAATAGAAAAATCTCCTGTCACATCATCAGTAAACTCATTAGCAGTTGAATAATTGAATAAACAAAGATAAACTCCAAAGTCGTGTGTAATTTGCCCTTTAATAAGAATCAGGTTTTGTTAGGTGACAGTATATTGGTGCGATACATACATGACTTTTGTGGACCCTCTGAGAGGTTGACTGGGCACACTGTTAATGGTTTTAGATACTGGTTTCTTTCTGTCTAATTTTGCCCCAAATCCATGGTGTTGTGTTTAATTGATAGAGCCCTATCACTTAGCCTCATATTTATCTATCTGTAATAATTAGAATGCTGTTTAGTAGAAAGAATGTGGGAGAACAGAAGAAAGGAGAAGGCAGAATCAAAAGGCGAGAAGTTCCCAGGGAATTAAATTTTAAAAGGCAAAAAGGGAGCTAAAGAGAAATGTGTGTAAATACAGAAAACACAGTGACCAAAGTGGAATTCATTGAAATGCGACCAGTGAAAATCCGGGAAGAAGAGAGCACTTTTCAAATGCACGGTATCCCTGAGGGCAGGAGGATGACGGCAGAGAAGGGGTTTCCGTGTCAAATCCGCAGGTGGCAGTGTCCATCTGGGGCACCTTGGCCGTCTGCGGTTTGGGTAAAAGGAGGCTCATTTCAGCCAGCTTTTCTTTTGTATCGTGTTGCCTTAACTCAGGTAGAGTCTTCCGTTAATCTCATTGACACAAAGCTCTCTCTGTTTCCCCTCATTGGCTTTGCTGGAATCAAAGGGCAACCCTCCAGAATTATTTTGTGTATGTGTTTGGACGCCAGCACTTTGCAGTTCCCGGGCAGTCTATAGGAGGGAGAAGGTAGAGGAGGAGAAAATTCAGGAAGGCTCTCTCTGTTGCCTCTTCCCTCCATCCAACATGAGAATCCCGGAAGGAGCTCCTGTCCAACTTTGAGTAGATCCACCAAAATGAGCCATATTCAAGGATGTCCTCTCTCTTCCTCAGTTAACTCAGATTAGCCTTGTACCATCAATGGTGTGAGAGAACATCAGAGCCGCCCACCGTCACACTTCACTGGAGGCTCTTTCTCTACTGAAAGATCATTCTTCTCTTTATTCCCTTGGGTGGGATTTGCCTACGTGGACATTTCTGTGTTCTACTGGGGGATGGCTTGCGGTGCCCCGAACACCCTGTTGCATCATCACCCTACCCACAGCCCCATAATCCTGACAGGGTGTTCTTACTCCTTCTGCCCTGATTCCAGAACACCTAACCCTAAACCCAGAATCCTGGAATTCTTGAGCTGGAAGGGCCCTCCGAGAGGCCACTTGGACAGAAGTGCTCATTCTCCCAGACTCTGCGTGGGGGTCACCTCCTCAGCAGATTTCTTTTCCTCTTTCTGTGAGTCCCCAGAGGAACCATGCTTCCCTCCGTCCTAGTACTCACGACGCCACACTGAACTGTCAGTACGCTTGCCCCGGTGGACAGCCCCGCGCTCCCTGGAAGACTAGCGTTTATAAAGATGGAAATCTGTCTGCTCTCGCCATTCCCAGTGCCCGTGGGAGGCACTGAGCAAGTGTTGACTGAATAAGTGAATGCAATGCATCTCCCTTGACCACACTGAGGTCTCCTGACCCTTTTGCCCCCAACCTGTTTTCCACCGTTTCGAAGGGGCCTACTTGGCCCCTGCGTGCCCTCTTCTGTCCAAGCAGAAGTTTGCCTGGTTCTCTGACACCTGGTTCACAGAGCGCTGGTTCTCAGATGCAGCCTGAAGGTGTTTCCCCCTTTCAGAAATCTATTCAAGGGGCACCCGGGGGGTCCGTTGGTTAAGTGTCAGACTTTGGCTCAGGTCCTGATCTCCCGGTTTGTGACTTCGAGCCCTACGTCAGGCTCTCTGCTGTCAGCGTGGAGCCTGCTTTGGATCCTCTGCCTCCCTCTCTCTCTGCCCCTCCCTTCCTCAAAAATACACATTAAAAAAAAAAAAAGAAGTCTGTTCAAGGATGAGGCAGTTTTTCTGTATCTGATAAGACGGCCAAGAACACAACTAATTGTCGCCTTTTAGAGCTGAAGGGATCTCAGAGATCATCCAGTCACACCCCTCTTTTTATAGAATGAGGAGCCGAGTCCCAGAGAAGTGCATCTCCTTTCCTGGAGTCACACAGCAAGCTTGCTGGCAGGCCTGTGGCTGGCAGTTTCATTTTCCACCCCGCCCCATTTCTATCGCAAAGTCCTAGTGTGCCCAATCCCTGATTCGTGGGCTCCCGAGAGCCTTCTCCTAGGATAAAGTAAGCAAAAGGGTGCCGTTTTATAAATGGGCTAAATAAATAAATATGGCAGCTCACCACCTTCGAGCAGCTTTCTTCGGGAGAAGCTTAGCACGTTTAATAGGGTGCTTGTAAACAGGAGCGATTTGAATACTTTCTCCGGCACACTGTTAACATTTATACGTGCCCCATTTCATCTGTAATCTGCTTTTACAAGGCACGGGTGAGCCTTTGATGGCAGCAATGAATGACCCAGACGGCTTCTTCCCAAATGTTCACACCGAGCTGAAAATTTGGGAGAATCGAAGGTATTCATCTCCCTAAAAAATCCAAACACATCCACTGAAATCGCTCTCCTCCATCCAGATACATTAACTTCTTCTTCTTGTTTCCTTTCTTCCTTTTGCATTTGGCCATTACCATGTTCTGGTTATTGCCCACATCTGGAGCACGGCAGCTGTCCTGTAATGTGCAAGCTGCGGTATGTAATTTGGAGAACTTGAATACAAATATCTGTTAATTAAAAAAAAATACAGAACCATGTTTGTCAGCTTGTAATTATGTAAAGAAGAACACCAACTCCCAAACTAATTTAAAAAGCAAAATGAAAATAACTTTACCAGCGGCTTTATAAAATCCAGCAACTCTGCATTTAGCTATTAACTTTCTTCCGAGTATCCCAAAGTCCTTTGCAAACGTCTGCGAAGTTTCTCTGGGGAAAGCAGGTGGGCCCGACAGGACAGGCAGGAGAGCATGGCTGGGCCGAAGGTTGGGTCACTGGATTCTGCCATTTGCCCCCTTATGGTAAGTCTAGGGTGGGGCTTCTCACCCCCGGCACGGTTGACATCGAGGCTGGGTGATTTTTGGTTGTGACGGACTGTCTTGTGCGTTGGGAAATGCTTAGCGACACCTTTGGCCTCTACTCACATGATGCCAGCGGCCAGTGGATGCCCTCCTCCCCACTTGTGACAAACAAAAATGTCTCCAGGCATTAACAGGTCCCTGGGGAAGGAGGGGGTATCACCCTCAGTTGAGAACCACTGCCAGTTCCATTTGCTATGGAATGAAGGAAGGATCCCAAGACCTGGGTTTAAGTGGCCGCTTCCTCGTTCTAATGACATGACCCTGACCGACCGAATCCCCTGGCTTTTCTGTCCACCTGCTTCCTCATCTCCGAGGCAGGCGGTGGCGAAGATCAAATGAGATGTGGAAGATGTTCAAATCTAAAAAACGTCGTCACGAAGGTAAGTTTTGGCATCACTATCATTGCAGGGTGGCTCCTGACGTGAAAGTTTGGAGGGATTGGCCCCGAGGGAAGCCACACCCTGTTAGGACACAGACCTCGTTAGTATAGAGCCCTCCACACTCAGGGCTTGAGGGGCAGGTAGAACTTTCCATGTTCTTTGCAGACCCCTGTGGGCATGGCGAAGGAGCACTGAGGGAACTACAATTGCCGAGGAACAACTCATACCAATGGACTCATTTTACGTACACAGGAGGCAGTGCTGAATGAGGGGCCCCAGTCTCCTTCCAATACCGGCTCTTCTCCCCAGAACAGGTCAAGAGGTGTTTGAGTTATTCAGGCCGCGCTGGGCTTGTGTAAACACTAGGTTTCGGGTCGGAGAGAGCTTCGGGATCTTTTCGAATGGTCTTTTAAAAGTAAATTGTCCGCTGTCTGGGCTGATGGAGGGCAGGTGGATGGGCGAAGTGGCCTCTCGGTGGGCCCTTCCAGCTCAAGAGTTCCAGGATTCTGGGTTTAGGGTCAGGTGTTCTGGAATCTGGACACTCCCTTATTTCATCGGCAGATTCTTGTGAAAGCAGTGATAACAGCACCTGCCACTCACTGAGGATTGCTCTATGCCAGGAAGCGTGCCAAGTGTTTCTGGCTTATTTTTAAGTTTATTTGTCTATCTATCTATCTATCTAGAGACAGCAGGGGGAGGGGCAGAGAGAGAGATTGGGAGAGAGAATCCCAAGCAGGCTCCACGCCATCAGCACAGAGCCCGATGCAGGGCTCGACCTCACAAACCATGAGATCATGACGCGAGCAGAAATCAAGACCGAGCAGGGTGCCTCGCGTTTTCGGTTTATTGTCTCATTTAATCTTCCAGACAATTCTGTAGAGGAGGTATTATTCCCATTTCACAAATGGGAAAGCTAAGCTGTTTACACGGGAGGTCCCCGGTCTCAGGGGGGTTAAGTGCTGTTTGCCAGAGCAAGTTTGTGAGTATCTCGTCGGAGCTCATGGCGAGAAGGGCCTGTGGCGTAACTCTGGACCCCACGCCCACGAGCACCAGGGGAAGGAGCCCGGTCGCGTGCCCCAGAGGAGGCTCACTGAGCTGCCACTTGCAGACGGAACCAGCATTCCCCGGGGGGGCCCCTGGGTCTCCTCTGCTCAACGCTCCCCCGCCCCTCGGCCTCAAGTTTGAAGGCCAGGCGGTATGTGTGAGTTTAGCAGGATGCTGTGATGTTAAAGATAAAAAATAAAATAAAGACAGGAGGGAGAAGCTGACAGCTTGACTGGAGCACACACAATCAATACACCCAAGATAACAATTTCTGCAGAACGGTGCCTTGCTTATCCAGACCCCCGGGAGACGCATGCTTCTCTGACAATCGGCAGAAATTCTGACTGGCTGCAGATCTTTTCATCTCCTGCCTGCTCTTGCCGGCTTTTTCATTTTTACATTATTAAATATTAAACCCTGTAAACAGTTTCGTTTGCCTGCACTATACTGTCAGTCAAATTACCCTTTTGTAACAGTATCAAATCATATTGGTATCACTTACTTCCCCGAGTAATTCCCAAATCCTGTCGCAGGATAAAACAATGATGTGCCTTAACTGCTGGGGGTCAGGACTCCTAAATTCTTTTTGTTTTTTTTCAGACCCTGGCATCAGCTAACCATTTATACCTCTTCAAGTCAAATCGGTTCCTTTCCAAGTGAGTGGAAGGGGCATGCTATTCAGACCCCACTCTTTCCCTCCACAGATTTAAAGATGATTGAAATAACTTTGAAAATTCAACATTCTGGAAGTTGAGCCCCATCAACTCAAGTAGCTGTCTGTGGATTACACAGAGCACCTCATCAAGGCTGCCGTCTTGATACCCAGAGCGTGTCACATGCTGTCACTTCTCTGTCACTTCATTTCATTTCATTTCCCTTCCTTGGCTCTGGAATTACTCATTATTTCCCTGTGTTAAATATCCAGAGAAGGGGCGCCTGGGTGGTTCAGTCGGTTGGGCGTCCGACTTCGGCTCGGGTCACGATCTCACGGTCCGTGAGTTTGAGCCCCGCGTCGGGCTCTGGGCTGATGGCTCAGAGCCTGGAGCCTGCTTCCGATTCTGTGTCTCCCTCTCTCTCTGACCCTCCCCCGTTCATGCTCTGTCTCTGTCTCAAAAATAAATAAACGTTAAAAAGAAATTAAAAAAAAAATATCCAGAGAAAAACATAATGAGGCCGACGTGATGCATGGGGAAATACTACATTCCAGAGTCAAAAGGAAAGAAGATTGTTGGGTTGGCTTATGTTTTGGATTATCCAAGTCTCTGCCCTCTCCAAAGGTAATCAAAACTTCGTAATATTTAAAATTCCATTTGGAGGCAATACAAAAGAAAAGATAATTGGGTCCATGTGTTCAAATGTCAGTTACTTACATGTTAGTGTTTCTCAGTACCAGCATCCTAGGACTCTACTGTGAAAGTCAAGAAAGTCCTGAGAATTGGAATCGGATGAGAACTATTGCACAAACAGAAGAGTAGTCCGTGAATCTGTTCCCTCCCAGTGACCACCAGTGTGGTCAACTCTTCTTCAGAGTTGAGTACCCGTGTTCAAAGGATAGAGCTTATGATTTTAGAGCCTAAAATCATCCCTGTAAATAAGCAGCACAGTAGATTTTAGCAAGATTTTACGTAGAGTTTTACCAGGAATTTTAATGAAGGCAGTATCTTACAGACCTTTGCTAACCACCCCCCCCCCCCCATCACCCCCAACCCCCCCTTATCCCCAGTGTTCCCATTCTTCGGCTGTTTTTTTTTTTTTTTTTTTTTTTCCTGTAGCCGGGGTGAAATTTTTTAACCTTTTCTTGGCTTCCATGATCCATCTGTTGAGTTGGGAGAACAAGGTTCTCTTGCATCTGGCAGAGGATGGTGCACTGTAATGAATGTTTGGAAAGTTCTTTGAACACGAGTGCTTAGTATTAATGTTGCTTTCCAGTGCCCTAGACAGTCTGATGAAATGGTGTCTTAATCTGTGTCACAGCTAATTCATTTTGGAACTGAATCTGCTGAATGCAGATTTCAGTTTGGGGGTCACTGGGAAGATTTATCTTTCCTTGGGGCAAATATTGACCTCCTGAGCCTCCATTAATATTTACCTCTTGGGTCAATAAATCTCAGTGTTGACCTTGATAAAAGTCAACATTTCTGCAGAACCTCGGGGTCTCCTTCGTCTGTGATGCCTTAGTTCCAAGTCTGTCGCTTGATTCTATTCCAATAAATCCTTATTTACAGGAGTTTATAGGACCAGCTGTTGGCGTGCCCTCAGGGGTAAAGCTGTTGGGTGTATACCTGGGCACTTGTGTAGAAATGCTGAGGTGAACTTGTCAGAGTGCCTTCTAAGAGAATTCCTGATCTTGAGCTCACATTCTTCTTCTTGCAGGGAGGGATGTCCTAGGAGGGCCTACTGACATGCGATAGGTGCAGGCCGTGTCATTCAGTAGTTGAATTCGTTGACTCTTTTTGCCAGGCCCTTTGCACAGAGAAAGTGCTGGCTCCCTCTCAGTTTCCACCCTCACCCACCATCTACTGGGGGCTGAGAATACAAAACTGTGTGAGACCAGGCACTGGCGCTGAGGGAACTTTCTCCATGATGTGGACGGGGTCAGTTGAATGGCTTCTTCATTTTTCCTACAGCTCACCTCATGCAAACACTCATACCCACACCCCTCCCACTGTGAACAAGTGTAGACGGGAGAGATGGGGCATGTGTAAATCTTTAGCTTTGGAGTCATGTGCTGACAGGACCGAGGAAGGCCATGCACTCCAGGGGCAGCCCTTCTAACCACCTTCAGACATTTTGCCAGCATCACATCTTCAGGGAATAATCAGGGAATTGGCCATGGCAGAAGCGTAAGGAACACGATTGCAAAGAGGAGGGGGCATCTGTCTGCCTTGTAGGGCCTGTGGAGGGGGTGATGTACAAGAGGGAGAAGGGCAGTCGTGAAATGCCAAATCAATAGTGTGGCTGCTACGTTCATCACGTTTTGTCTTTGGGGTTTGAATTTAATTGCTTTCCATATAGATTCAAGTAGAGAGAATGGTTCATCACAAAGTATTTTGTTCAGAAATGTTGCACAGATAAACAGATTTCTAAAATAAATGTATGTAAAACTGAAAACTCTGTCCAACATGTCCTATGATGAATGAGACTTTTTTATGCACTTCCCATTGATTTATCTGCTTTTAATGAGCCCATTGGAAAGCAGGAGTGCTTCCAAACTTTCAAGGATTGGACGTGTGTGTGTGTGTGTGTGTGTGTGTGTGTGTGTGTTTCTGTTTGGCAGTGGATGGTAAGGAAGATGGCTAGCGGGTCATTCCTATCAAAAAGCTGCACTTTGGAAGGCTAGGTCCCTTCCAGACCTGTTCTTTCTTTTCCATGATTTTGCCGGTGCTATCAGTAACTCAAGCTATAAAAGCCAATTTTTTATTTCCCTAGACATTTCCAAATAGTTGAGGAAAATAGATTAAAAGGAAAGGGAACTCTGGAGTTGTTCACAAGTAGCCTCTAGTCTGGATTTTTTTTTCCCCCTTAATTTGCTGCTTTCCATCCTGCACTTTGCTGGGTCCTGGGTGCACTATCTCCATCCAGGAGCCAGCTCAGCAGTCTGGTCTCTGGACTGTTAGCAACTGCCTGGAACCACAATTCAAATCAAATTCATCTTGATGAGTTTGATTAATTGAGCTTCAGGAGTTTTGCTCTGGGCTATTTCTTTGAATCGAAGTCTTAAGATCCCAGGCAGTGTTTGTTGGGAGAACTTTAAATATACCCTAGGGTCTCTTTAGAAAGATTGGATTTTGTCCTAGACTCCATTTCTGAAAATGGCAAAACAAAAACAAACAAACAAACAAACAAACGTAACCTCTTAGAGCGGAGCTTGTCTTAGCCCACAGGGGATACTTAGGATGTTAGCTACCTTGCTCTTAAGAGAACTGCTTGTTTCTGTTTTCCTCATTTCAGATTTAATCAAGGAGAATTTGCCTTTTATTTATTTCTGAAAGATAAATTAACTTCTTTTTCTGTTTCTTGTTTTCTGGGGTCATGCCAAGGTCTTATCAGATGCTGTGCCTTTCTCCCTACTTCCCATGAACTTCCAAGGGAGGTCATTCATTCATTCATTCATTCAATCATTCATTCACACAAGAGCCATTTATTAAGTATCTGATATTTGTCAAGCACTTTTCTGGGATTAAAAACATCAATCAGGGGGCGCCTGGGTGGCTCTGTCGGTTAAGCATCCGACTTCGGTTCAGGTCATGATCTCACGGCTTGTGAGTTCGAGCCCTGCGTCGGGCTCCGTGCTGACAGCTCAGAGACTGGAGCCTGCTTCATAGTCTGGGTCTCCCTCTCTCTCTGCCCCTCCCTTGGAGCCTGCTTCATAGTCTGGGTCTCCCTCTCTCTCTGCCCCTCCCCCGTTCATGCTCTGTCTGTCTCTCTCTCTTTGTCTCTGTCAAAAATAAATAAACATTAAAAAAAAAAAAACTTTAAAAAAATCAATCAGGACTCCTGCCCAGAAAGAAGACAGAATCTAGCATAGAAGGACAGGTGTATACAAATATATGTAGTAGACACATAGAAGAGATGATAAACAATGACCTAAGCAGGACTAATGGACACAGAGAGTAGAGTTGAGATATGAGAGGAGTCAAGAGGTTAAGTGTACTGTCCTGAGCATTAGTTGGATTTTGGGAGTGTTAGATGGATGGCCCCAAGGTTGGGTAACAGAGTGGAAGGTGGGACAGTCTCTGAAATGGGGACCAGTGCAGGGAAGGTAGGTTTGTATAGAAAATGCTTCCATCTGTCTTTGGACAGGCTGACTGGGGGGGGGGGCGGGCAAGGAGACATCCAAGGCAAGAGACTAGGTTGACGACTGAATATATGATATTGGAGCTGGAGCTCAGGAAGGATGTGGACCAAAGAGAAAAGTTTGCAATTTTTTCACATATGGGTGGTGGGTGGTTGGAGCCTTGGGAGTGGGTGAGATTATCTAAGTACAGCATGTGGAATAAAGAGAAAAAATGGTAAGACAAAGCTCCAGTAAAAACCAACATTTAGGGGTCTATTAGGGTTCTCCAAATAAACAGAATCGATCGCATTTATATATACATATATATGTGTATATATATATGTGTATATATACACACACACACGTGTATATATATGTATATATGCATACACATATGTATGTATATACATATATGTATATATGTATATGTATACATATACGTGTATGTATATATGTATATGTATACATATACGTGTATGCATATATGTGTGTATATACATATATATATATATATGTGGAATTAGCTCACTTGATTATGGAGACTGAAAAGTCCAACAATCTGCCATCTCTAAAATGGAGAACCAGAAGAGCCAGTTGTATAAATGTCTGTCCAAAAGCTAACAGGATAAAACGTGGGAAGAGCCAATGTTTTGGCTGAAGTCCAAAGGCAGAAGAAAGTTGACATTCTATGCAAACAGTCAAGCAGGAAGAGTTCCCTCTTCCTCTTGGGAGGTTCAGAACTTTTTGTGGTAACCAGGCATTCAACTGATTGGATAAGGCCCACCAACATTAGGGAGGGCAATTAGTTTTACCCCGTCTACTGATTTAAATATTAATCTCATTCAGCAGTACTCTCACAGACATACCCAGATAATTGGGTTTGACTAAATACTGGGCACCATGTGAACCAGTGAAATTGACACATAAAATTAACCATCACAAGGGGCATGCAGAGGAGAAGGAAGGGGAAGAGACAGAGAAGGTAAAAGAAATGGAGGAAATGCTCTTTTTTTATGAGTAATCCCACAACTACCTTAATTGCCTTTTTCTAGGGAGGTTTGGGGCTGGCAGGTCTCAGGCTCCTACAGGTGGGTCCCTCTTCTGCCTCATCACTTGGTGGTGGGGGAGGGGTCCCCTGAACCAGATGGTGGGAGCTGTGCTCACGTGAAGGAGATTCTTACAGACTTTTAACCGGCGTTTAAAGGAGGATATTTCCGTGGAGCAGTCCATGTAAACTTCACTTGGGATCTGGCCACCTCTGAAGACATCCCCGTGTTTTCCACGTTCTGCCTTTGTGCTTGATCACTGGTCACAGTCACACGTTCATACTCACACTCGCAAAAGTCCTTTTATGTTGTTTCTTAAAACTCGAAAACACAACTGGTAGAAACTAGGGTAAGGGAACACTTGTGAAGTACCAGGCACCGTGTCCGACATACATCATCTCCTTCACCTCTTCCAGACATTCTTTGAAATAGTCCCGGGCGCCTGGGTGGCTCAGTTGGTTAAGTATCCGACTCTTGATTTCGGCTCAGGGCGTGATCTCACGGTTCATGACTTCCAGCCCGGCGTTGGGCTCCACACTGATGGTGTGGAGCCTGCTTGAGATTCTCTCTGTCTCTCTCTCTTTCCCTCCCGTGCATATTCTCTCTCTCTCTCTCTCTCTCTTTCTCTCTCCCAAATAAATAAACTTTAACAATAAAAAAGGCTACTTTGAAATAGTCCAGCAAACCTAACACTCAGTCCGCTTCAGATCATAAGAAGCCCCAAGGCTTTAGAGACGACAGAGACCTCTCTTCATTGTGCTTTGTAAGCTGCAAAGTAGCACACAGTTGAACCATATTATCACTGAGTGACACAGCAGCCTTTGACACAGAAGGCACCCTGCCCGCGTTAGAGAAGAGGAAACAAAAGTTCCTTGAGACCGCTTTGCTAGTGAGTGATGAAGCTGCCACCAGATCCAGGTCTGGAGACATCTAGGTCTGTTGACACAGCCTGGCCCTTCAGGTGACCCTGTGGTCCTTCAGATTGCCTACGTAGGAAGAGGCTAGGGCGTGGCCTCCTATCTCTCTTTTCTGCCCAGGCAGAAGTCAGCACTGACTCAGCAGGCAGCCTGAGACTTGCAACAGAGCCAACCTCGCCTCTCGCTTCTTAGAAACTTCTCCCATCGGAGAACTCACTAGACTGCCGTGGTCCCACCTTCCTCTGCAGCCTGTGCTCTTTCTCAGACTCCAAAACTGCAGATCTGGCTGTCCTAGAGGCTCTATCCCCAGATGGGCTGAACATCAGGTAAGGTAGGTCTGAGCTCTCACCTTCCCCTGGAAACCTTTGGAAAGCTTTTGCAATAAACTAAAATTACATAATAATACTTGACAATTAATCTCTTGACTCGGAAGAGCCGTATACACCATATGTGTAACCTCTGGACATTTCAGTTTTCAATCTGCACAGTGAGATAACATCCCGAAAACGGAACGTAATCATCAATTAGCAATGTTCCTTAGGACAGACTGATCTGCAATAGTGAGCAGTTTTCAGGATCTGAGTGATGGCTGGTTTTAAGCCAGAAGAAGGTCAGAGGAGTCAGAGGAAGAAAAGACAGAGGAGTATTTGAGCCTAGTGATAAGTCATAGAGGCTGGGCTGTGGAAAGCCAGCTTCCACGAGCCCCTGGCTAGCTCTGTCCTCCTAGGGCTTAGGAATGCGTCAGTGACAGCAACCATTGGCTGGGCCACAGTGGGGTTAACTGAGGGATATCAAAGAAGCAGAACATGTGGCCCCTGCTATGAAGACTTAGAAATTGTGTTGCGGAATCAGATCACACGCACGCGGAGTGGATTAAAAACCCCACTCACAGAGGCACACGCTGGCGAGTATGAATTGATACTGGGCCTGGTGGTCACGGACCTGTTTTCCTGCTTCTGTGTCACCAAGGGTGACAACTAGAATCGCCGAGCAGCTGTTGTAACAAGTGCTTGTAGATCCGTGGTGAGAAGTCATCAGGCCAGAACAGGGCATTGTGTTTTCTTATTATATTTAATGGAAAATTGAAGCGCTCGGATATTTCCAAAGTGTAATTTGTTCTGATGGGTAGGCCGACAGTGAATTGGGCTGCTTCACTAGGGAAGAGGCAAAAAAAAAATAAATTAAACAAATTAATGACTGTGACGCATTCCGGGGGAAGGAAAATGCAGTTGACGATCCACCCCCACTACCACCCCTGACAAAAATCATCATTTTTATTGCAGTCACATCTCCTTGGGCTGCTGCTTCTTGTGGGTATTTTTAAAGAAAACTTCCCCTCTCGTCTTTTTCTTTAGCCCAGTAAGCACAGTTGCTAATTTTCTCTCATTTGGAGATTCCCCCCTGGAACCATATGCCATTAAAAAGCTTAGACACGTGGAAATGGACTGATGGAGATATGAGGAGACAGGGAGTTTCAGACGAGGAGAGACTTTGTCAGATGGAATGATTCTGACATCGGATTCGCTAACCAAAAGAGAAAGATCCTGCCATGGAAGGGCGAGGAAGAGAGCCTTTCCCGGGTCTCTGGAAGGGTCCAGAAGGCATGGTGTTCCCAGGGCACAGCTCAGGGCCCGGCCTCTAGCAAGTGCCCATCGGCTGAGAGAATGAATGAAAATGAATGAACGAATGAGTGAGTGAATGAATGAATGAGTGAATAGGACAGATGAGCATCTCTGAAGCAGAGAGGCAGACCGGAGCCTGGGAGGCTGGTCACAATGAGAGGCAGGACTTGCGAGCAGGTTGGCATACGTGGGACTCAGATGACACAGGGCACCACAGAACACAGCACGGAGGTTCTGGCGAATACCCCTGATACAATACGGACCCCTAGTTCCATGTCCCTTTTTCCATAGAACTTTTTTTTATTTCACGTATGTTTGAGTAATTATTCAGGTTCGTGTTTCCAGGGTAGTGCTCAAACTATTTAAGAAACGGGAACCCTCTTGCCCTTTTGGTGGGAATGCAAACTGGTGCAGCCACTCTGGAAAACAGTGTGGAGGTTCCTCAAAAAGTTAAAAATAGATCTACCCTAGGACCCAGCGATAGCACTGCTAGGAATTTACCCAAGGGATACAGGAGTGCTGATGCATAGGGGCACTTGGACCCCAATGTTTACAGCAGCACTTTCAACAATAGCCAAATTACGGAAAGAGCCTAAATGTCCATCAACTGATGAGTGGATAAAGAAATTGTGGTTTTTATACACAATGGAATACTACGTGGCAATGAGAAAGAATGGAATATGGCCTTTTGTAGCAACGTGGATGGAACCGGAGAGTGTTATGTTAAGTGAAATAAGTCACACAGAGAAAGACAGACACCATATGTTTTCACTCTTATGTGGATCCTGAGAAACTTAACAGAAGACCATGGGGGAGGGGAAGGAAAAAAAAAAGAGAGGGAGAGAGCCAGACCATAAGAGACTCTTAAAAACAGAATAAACTGAGGGTTGATGGGGGGTGGGAGGGAGGGGTGGGTGAGTGATGGGCACTGAGGAGGGCACCTGTTGGGATGAGCACTGGGTGTTGTATGGAAACCAATTTGACAATAAATTTCATATTTAAAAAAAAAGCGTGGAGGGGGACAAAACATAAGAGACTCTTAAATATGGAGAACAAACTGAGAGTTACTGGAGGGGTTCTGGGAGGGGGAATGGGCCAAATGGGTAAGGGGCATTAAGGAATCTACTCCTAAAATCATTGTTGCACTATATACTAATTTGGCTATAAATTTAAAAAAATAAAATAAAATAAATTAAAAATATTACAAAAAAACTGGTATATTGATGGCACCAACCATCCAGAGCAGATGCAATCAGTGGACACAGGCAGTACAGGCCCAGACCGCCATCCAGAATGTAAGTCCTGAATGTTTCTCTCTCACTGGACCTAAGTTTTCTGGGGATGAGTATCATGTTGGCTTTTTCATGTATAATTTTTTTTTAATGTTTATGTATTCTTGAGAGAGAGAGAGACAGAGCTCAAGCAGGGGAGGGGCAGAGAGAGAGGGAGACAGAGACTCTGAAGCAGGCTCCAGGATCCCAGCTGAAGGCACAGAGCCCGACATGGGGCTCGAACTCAGGAACTGTGAGATCATGACCTGAGCTGAAGTCAGATGCTTAACTGACTGAGCCACCCAGGCGCCCCTTTTGCCTCTTTTTTTTTTTAAGTTTATCTGTTTATTTTGAGAGAAAGAATGAGAGAGAGTATGAGCAGGGGTGGAGCAGTGAGAGAGAGAGAATGCCAAGCAGGCAGTCAGCCTGTCAGCACAGAGCCTGATGTGGGGCTCGATCTCGGGAATTGTGAGATCGTGACCTGAGCCAAAATCAAGAGTCGACGCTTAACCAACTGAGCCACCCAGGCACCCCTCGCGTTTGCTTTTATACTTCATATCACACCTCAGCACCTAGATCGAGCCTTTGATATAAATACAGTTCCTCAGTTTAGCCTGCCTTGCATTTAGTAGCCACTCGATACATATTTGTGGAATGAATGAATGCATTACGCGAGGAAGAAATGCACTGAGGGGTGGGGGTGGGGGATGGAATGCAATGTAGCCTTGGAAATCCCCCTGGCCTGCTCAAACTACACAGCAACCTGCCGTCCCTCTGGGCTCCCTGGGACCACCCTAGCGCATTGGCATGCAGGATATGGGAGGGCAGAGGCGGATGTAGTTCTCTGGGCAGCCAGGGTATTTCCTGCAAAGCACTTTCCTTGACTTGTGTAAGTAAATCTGTTAATGCTCTCCTACTTCCTCCCCTTTGTTAGCGAGCCCAGTGTATTAATTAAAAACTGCAGGCAGCTGTAAGTATCTCCAGAAGAAGGATTAAGCCAGCTTTCTGTCAATTGCTTTCAAAGTGATTGCTATTTGCTAGAGAAACGCTTTCTTCAGGGGTTAAAGCAACCTGTTTCCACTTTTCCGTCTCCTGCATTACCTCATTAGCCCGCTGGCCCCTTCCCCGAATTCATGCTTCAAGCCCATTGCGGCAGGAAGACCGCAGTGATATGCCACATGCCTACGACAGTACCCCCTGGGACAGACATGGCCGTCTGGGCACTAATGCAATCAGAGCAAGGCGTCACCAGTGTAATCGGTGAGCGGGTCAGTTCCCCTTCTTCCTACCGACCTCTCAGCTTCGGCTGACTTAGGGCACCTGTGACATGTTTGTATCAACCATGCTTAGGGCGCCGATGAGGGGAAAAGCCAGGGACATGGCTGTCTCCTACACGATGTATCTATCTCAGTTAACCCTTCTTTTTTGCACCCGTCTATGGTACTGAGCACATCAGGAGAGACCTTTCTGCCTCACGCGAGGAAGAACGTTCTGACAGAGCCAGGCTGTCACGAGATGAAACCTACCATGGTAGGCACTCAGTAACGACTGTTAAAATGAACTGCCCATGAGATTCAACCAGATGACCTTTAATGGCCCTTCCTGGGTTGAAATATAATGTTGTGAACCAGGCTGTCTTATGGGGTTTTCACTGAGTGAGTGGAAAAGACTATCTCCCCTCCTCCATGGACAGGCAAGGTTTTGCACTTTCTGGGCCATCTGCTCTGCCCGGCCAGTCTTAAGGGCAGAGAGGGAACGGGGCAAGGGGAGCGGGTGATAGACAGGATGGCACCAGAAAGCCAGGGTGGAAGGAAGTATTTCTGAGCCCCCAGACAATTTGTAACCCTCACAATTCATATTATCAGCAATGAATGTTAAGTAAATCAAATTCTCCATTGAAGTAATAAACAATCAGCTATCATAGCACAAAATATGTCTGAACTCAACTCTAATGTGACTGTAAAATAAAGTGTCAAATCTCAGGCAGTTTTTTTTTTTTTTTTTGAGAGAGAGGACTGACTGATAGGAACTTCCCAAGCTCCTTCTATTCCTCCCTTGGGTGCGAGCAGTGGCTGACTCTCCGCCCTCTGGGCCCTACGGCAATGACTTCAGTTACTCAGTCCCTCTGCTTTGGAAACCCTGGGAAATTACATGTGTTATGAGAGATGCTCACAGCCCCTGGTGAGAATTGAGATTCTGGGCGAACACACACACCTACTCACACACGCATGCATGCACACCGCACATGCATGCACACACACGCCCGTGCACACGCGCCCACACGTCTGGCAGACTTGCATCTCCCCTGTATGCCACTCAGCCGATTGTGGTGTGAGACCCAGCCTCAGCAAAGAAAGAAAGGGGGGAAGAAAAGACCCAAGTCAGGATAACATAAATAAGTCTGTGGCAGGCAGAGAAAAACCCAAACTAATAGCACCAGAGAAAAGTCACTGCAGAATTTATATAAAAAAAAAAGCGTATCAGAAAAGCTGTTCCAGAGGCCTCGGAGAGGCAGAAATCACGAAAATTCTTTCCTGCCAGCCTGTGGCTTAAATGTGTAAGAATTCCTCTTTCGTGAAAAATCGGTGACCGATTTGATTATTTTCTGTCAACAGTCAGCCCTTTTGTTTGTCGTCATACTTGGTGGATTGACGGGTCTCTCCTTCTCCCTCTCCAATGTGTGTGTACGTGCATGCATGTGTGTGTGCGTGTGTGTGCGTGTATTGAACTCACATTGACGTCTTTGGTCTTCTTTTGCATTATCAACATGTTTAAGTCAGAAACAGGTAAACAAAACTCCATCGGTGCTTAAACCCTTACTGTTCCTCTCTCTCCTGTCTTCATTTCAACCTTTTACAAGACAAATTTGTAGGATAAATCTATAGATAGTTGTCCTAGCTGGCTTTTTTTTTTTTTTTTTTTTTTTTTTTTTTTTTTTTTTTTTTTTT